>NC_092709.1:18696975-18999093 GCF_047496885.1 Scyliorhinus torazame | reverse complement strand
ACATCCTGGTAAATCTCCTCTGCACCCGCTCCAAAGCCTCCACGTCCTTCCTATAATGCAGTGACCAGAACTGTACGCAATACTCCAAATGCGGCCGTACCAGAGTTCTGTACAGCTGCAACATGACCTCCTGACTCCGGAACTCAATCCCTCTACCAATAAAGGCCAACACTCCATAGGCCTTCTTCACAACCCTAACAACCTGGGTGGCAACTTTCAGGGATCTATGTACATGGACACCTAGATCCCTCTGCTCATCCACACTTTCAAGAACTTTACCATTAGCCAAATATTCCGCATTCCTGTTATTCCTTCCAAAGTGAATCACCTCACACTTCTCTACATTAAACTCCATTTGCCACCTCTCAGCCCAGCTCTGCAGCTTATCTATATCCCTCTGTAACCTGCTACATCCTTCCACACTATCGACAACACCACCGACTTTAGTATCATCTGCAAATTTACTCACCCACCCTTCTGTGCCTTCCTCTAGGTCATTGATAAAAATGACAAACAGCAACGGCCCCAGAACAGATCCTTGTGGTACTCCACTTGTGACTGTACTCCATTCTGAACATTTCCCATCAACCACCACCCTCTGTCTTCTTTCAGCTAGCCAATTTCTGATCCACATCTCTAAATCACCCTCAATCCCCAGCCTCCGTATTTTCTGCAATAGCCTACCGTGGGGAACCTTATCAAACGCTTTGCTGAAATCCATATACACCACATCAACTGCTCTACCCTCATCTACCTGTTCAGTCACCTTCTCAAAGAACTCAATAAGGTTTGTGAGGCATGACCTACCCTTCACAAAGCCATGCTGACTATCCCTGATCATATTATTCCTATCTAGATGATTATAAATCTTGTCTCTTATAATCCCCTCCAAGACGTTACCCACTACAGATGTGAGGCTCACCGGTCTATAGTTGCCGGGGTTGTCTCTGCTCCCCTTTTTGAACAAAGGGACCACATTTCTGTCCTCCAGTCCTCTGGCACTATTCCTGTAGCCAATGATGACATAAAAATCAAAGCCAAAGGTCCAGCAATCTCTTCCCTGGCCTCCCAGAGAATCCTAGGATAAATCCCATCAGGTCCCGGGCACTTATCTAATTTAGCCTGTCCAGAATTGCCAACACCTCTTCCCTACGTACCTCAATGCCATCTATTCTATTAGCCTGGGGCTCAGCATTCTCCTCCACAACATTATCTTTTTCCTGAGTGAATACTGACGAAAAATATTCATTTACTATCTCGCCTATCTCTTCAGACTCCACACACAATTTCCCATCCCTGTCCTTGACTGGTCCTACTCTTTCCCGAGTCATTCGCTTATTCCTGACATACCTATAGAAAGCTTTTGGGTTTTCCTTGATCCTTCCTGCCAAATACTTCTCATGTCCCCTCCTTGCTCGTCTTAGCTCTCTCTTTAGATCCTTCCTCGCTACCTTGTAACTATCCATCGCCCCAACTGAAACTTCACACCTCATCTTCACATAGGCCTCCTTCTTCCTCTTAACAAGAGATTCCACTTCCTTGGTAAACCACGGTTCCCTCGCTCGACGCCTTCCTCCCTGCCTGACCGGTACATACTTATCAAGAACACGCAGTAGCTGATCCTTGAACAAGCCCCACTTATCCAGTGTGCCCAACTCTTGCAGCCTACTTCTCCACCTTATCCCCCCCAAGTCACGTCTAATGGCATCATAATTGCCCTTCCCCCAGCTATAACTCTTGCCCTTCGGTGTATACTTATCCCTTTCCATCATTAACGTAAACGTCACCGAATTGTGGTCACTGTCCCCAAAGTGCTCTCCTACCTCCAAATCCAACACCTGGCCTGGTTCATTACCCAAAACCAAATCCAACGTGGCCTCGCCTCTTGTTGGCCTGTCAACATATTGTTTCAGGAAACCCTCCTGCACACACTGTACAAAAAACGACCCATCTATTGTACTCGAACTATATCTTTTCCAGTCAATATTTGGAAAGTTAAAGTCTCCCATAATAACTACCCTGTTACTTTCGCTCTTATCAAGAATCATCTTCGCCATCCTTTCCTCTACATCCCTAGAACTTTTAGGAGGCCTATAAAAAACTCCCAACAGGGTGACCTCTCCTTTCCTGTTTCTAACTTCAGCCCATACTACCTCGGAAGAAGAGTCCCCATCTAGCATCCTCTCCGCCACCGTAATACTGCTCTTGACTAGCAGCGCCACACCTCCCCCTCTTTTGCCTCCTTCTCTGAGCTTACTAAAACACCTAAACCCCGGAACCTGCAACATCCATTCCTGTCCCTGCTCTATCCATGTCTCCGAAATGGCCACAACATCGAGATCCCAGGTACCAACCCATGCTGCCAGTTCCCCTACCTTGTTTCGTATACTCCTGGCATTGAAGTAGACACACTTCAAACCACCTACCTGAACACTGGCCCCCTCCTGCGACGTCAAATCTGTGCTCCTGACCTCTCTACTCTCATTCTCCCTTACCCTAAAACTACAATCCAGGTTCCCATGCCCCTGCTGCATTAGTTTAAACCCCCCCAAAGAGCACTAACAAATCTCCCCCCCAGGATATTTGTGCCCCTCAGGTTCAGATGTAGACCATCCTGTCTGTAGAGGTCCCACCTTCCCCAGAAAGAGCCCCAGTTATCCAGAAATCTGAATCCCTCCCGCCTGCACCATCCCTGTAGCCACGTGTTTAAATGCTCTCTCTCCCTATTCCTCATCTCGCTATCACGTGGCACGGGCAACAACCCAGAGATAACAACTCTGTTTGTTCTAGTTCTGAGCTTCCATCCTAGCTCCCTGAAAGCCTGCCTGACATCCTTGTCCCCTTTCCTACCTATGTCGTTAGTGCCAATGTGGACCACGACTTGGGGCTGCTCCCCCTCCCCCTAAGGACCCGGAAAACACGATCCGAGACATCACGTACCCTTGCACCTGGGAGGCAACATACCAAACGTGAGTCTCTCACGCTCCCACAAAATCTCCTATCTGTGCCCCTGACTATAGAGTCCCCAATTACTAATGCTCTGCTCCTCTCCCCCCTTCCCTTCTGAGCAACAGGGACAGACTCCGTGCCAGAGGCCCGTACCCCATGGCTTACCCCTGGTAAGTCGTCCCCCCCACAAGTATCCAAAGCGGTATACTTGTTTCTCAGGGGAACGACCGCAGGGGATCCCTGCACTGACTGCTTTTTCCCAGTCCCTCTTACAGTTACCCACCTATCTCCAATCTTTGGTGTAACTAATTCCCTGAAGCTGCTATCTATGACCCCTTCTGCCTCCCGAATGATCCGAAGTTCTTTCAACTCCAGCTCCAGTTCCCTAACTCGGTCTTGGAGGAGCTGGAGATGGCAGCACTTCCTGCAGGTAAAATCAGCAGGGACACTAACTGCATCCCTCACCTCAAACATCCTGCAGGAGGAACATTGCACTCCCTTCCCTGCCATTCCTCTAACTTTCTACCAAGATCTGGCTAACAACTAAATTAAATTTTTTATAAAAAATAATAATAATATAATAAAATATGGTACTTACCTCAGACCAATGGGTTTTATTATTAGGTTAGAGGAGGAGGGTGGGTGGGAGGCACTACACGTGTAGTGTCTCGGGTTTCCTCTCCACCAAAATTTATTGGTGAGAGTCTTCCCAGACGTCCGTGGGTCGACTTCCTGTTCCCGCCTAAAACACTAATTTAAAAAAAAAAATTTTTTTCAGCTCCTGCTGAAATTGACTAACCAGCCAGCTCCACTCCCGCCGAAATCGACTGGCCTGCCCCTGCAAAGACAAGTGGACAGGACAAGGACAGACTTACCTCCCAGCAGCCACATCCGCACTGCTCCCGCTGAAACTGACTCACCAGCTGTTCTCCTGCCGAAATCGACTGGCCTGCCCCTGCAAAGACAAGTGCTTTTAAAGGACAGACTTACCTCCCACCACTCTCTGGCTGAAGAAATTTCTCCTCATCTCTGTTCTAAAGTGACTCCCTTTTATTCTAAGGCTGTGCCCCTGGGTCCTAGTCTCCCCTGCTAATGGAAACAACTTCCCTACATCCACCCTATCTAAGCCATTCATTATCTTGTAAGTTTCTATTAGATCTCCCATCAACCTCCTAAACTCCAATGAATATAATCCCAGGATCCTCAGACGTTCATCGTATGTTAGGCCTACCATTCCTGGGATCATCCGTGTGAATCTCCGCTGGACCCGCTCCAGTGCCAGTATGTCCTTCCTGAGGTGTGGGGCCCAAAATTGCTCACAGTATTCTAAATGGGGCCTAACTAATGCTTTATAAAGCTTCAGAAGTACAACCCTGCTTTTATATTCCAAGCCTCTTGAGATAAATGACAACATTGCATTTGCTTTCTTAATTACAGACTCAACCTGCAAGTTTACCTTTAGAGAATCCTGGACTAGGACTCCCAAGTCCCTTTGCACTTCAGCATTATGAATTTTGTCACCGTTTAGAAAATAGTCCATGCCTCTATTCTTTTTTCCAAAGTGCAAGACCACGCACTTGCCCACGTTGAATTTCATCAGCCATTTCTTGGACCACTCTCCTAAACTGTCTAAATCTTTCTGCAGCCTCCCCACCTCCTCCATACTACCTGCCCCACCACCTATCTTTGTATCATTGGCAAACTTAGCCAGAATGCCCCCAGTCCCGTCATCTAGATCGTTAATATATAAAGAGAACAGCTGTGGCCCCAACACTGAACCCTGCGGGACACCACTCGTCACCGGTTGCCATTCCGAAAAAGAACCTTTTATCCCAACTCTCTGCCTTCTGCCTGACAGCCAATCGTCAATCCATGTTAGTACCTTGCCTCGAATACCATACTTATTTTACTCAGCAGTCTCCCGTGAGGCACCTTATCAAAGGCCTTTTGGAAGTCAAGATAGATAACATCCATTGGCTCTCCTTGGTCTAACCTATTTGTTATCTCTTCAAAGAACTCTAACAGGTTTGTCAGGCACGACCTCCCCTTACTAAATCCATGCTGACTTGTCCTAATCCGATCCTGCACTTCCAAGAATTTAGAAATCTCATCCTTAACAATGGATTCTAGAATCTTGCCAACAACCGAGGTTAGGCTAATTGGCCTATAATTTTCCATCTTTTTCCTTGTTCCCTTCTTGAACAGGGGGGTTACAACAGCAATTTTCCAATCCTCTGGGACTTTCCCTGACTCCAGTGACTTTTGAAAGATCATAACTAACGCCTCCACTATTTCTTCAGCTATCTCCTTTAGAACTCTAGGATGTAGCCCATCTGGGCCCTGAGATTTATCAATTTTTAGACCTTTTAGTTTCTCTAGCACTTTCTCCTTTGTGATGGCTACCATATTCAACTCTGCCCCCTGACTCTCCGGAATTGTTGGGATATTACTCATGTCTTCTACTGTGAAGACTGACGCAAAGTACTTATTTAGTTCCTCAGCTATTTCCTTGTCTCCCATCACAAAATTACCAGCGTCATTTTGGAGCGGCCCAATGTCAACTTTTGCCTCCCGTTTGTTTTTAATGTATTTAAAGAAACTTTTACTATCATTCCTAATGTTACTGGCTAGCCTACCTTCATATTTGATCCTCTCTTTCCTTATTTCTCTCTTTGTTATCCTCTGTTTGTTTTTGTAGCCTTCCCAATCTTCTGACTTCCCACTACTCTTTGCCACATTATAGGCTTTCTCTTTTGCTTTGATGCATTCCCTAACTTCCTTTGTCAGCCATGGCTGCCTAATCCCCCCTCTGATAACCTTTCTTTTCTTTGGGATGAACCTCTGTACTGTGTCCTCAATTACTCCCAGAAACTCCTGCCATTGCTGTTCTATTGTCTTTCCCACTAGGCTCTGCTCCCAGTCGATTTTCGTCAGTTCCTCCCTCATGCCCCTGTAGTTACCTTTATTTAACTGTCACACCTTTACATCTGATTCTACCTTCTTTCTTTCAAATTGGAGATTGAATTCGACCATATTATGATCACTGCCTCCTAAGTGCTCCCTTACTTTAAGATCTTTAATCAAGTCTGGCTCAATACGTAACACTAAGTCCAGAATGGCCTGTTCCCTCGTGGGCTCCATCACAAGCTGTTCCAAAAAGACCTCCTGTAAACATTCAATGAATTCCCTTTCCTTGGGTCCACTGGCAGCATTATTTACCCAGTCCACCTGCATATTGAAGTCCCCCATGATCACAGTGACCTTGCCTTTCTGACATGCACTATTTCGTGGTACATTTTGTGCCCCCGGTCCTGACCACTGTTAGGAGGCCTGTACATAACTCCCATTATGGTTTTTTTGCCTTTGTGGTTCCTCAACTCTACCCACACAGACTCCACATCATCTGACCCTATGTCGTTTAGTGCTATTGATTTAATTTAATTCCTAATTAACAAGGCAACCCCGCCCCCCCCCTGCCCACCTCTCTGTCTTTTCGATAGGTTGTGAATCCCTGGATGTTTAAATGCCAGTCCCTGAACCCCCTGCAACCATGTCTCTGTGATGCCTACCACATCATACCTGCCAGTCACAATCTGGGCCACAAGCTCATCTACCTTGTCGCGTACACTGCGCGCATTTAAATATAGCGCCTTTAATTCTCTATTGACAGTCCCTTTTTGTTTTCTTAGTGTGGTGGACCTTGGTTTACTGAGCCTTTCCATACACTGTGTCATATTTTGTGGGATGGGGACAATCGTAATCACTCTTGAGTTTTGTCTGTTCGTGTTTTTTTGTATTCCTAACCAGCTACGCTTCCCACTGATTACTTCACCTCTTGGTTCCCTGACTTTCCCTTCCCCCCAATCTTTAGTTTAAAGTCCTATTGACCACCCTATTTACTCTTTTTACCAGAACACTGGTCCCAGCTCGGTTCAGGTGGAGACCATCCCAACGGTATAGGTCCCCCCTGTCCCAAAACTGATGCCAGTGTCCCATGAAAAGGAACCCCTCATTCCCACACCACTCTTTCAGCCACGTGTTAACTTCCCTTATTCTTGCCTCCCTATGCCAATTTGCACGTGGCTCGGGCAGTAATCCGGAGATTATGACCCTTGAGGACCTGTTTTTTAATTTGAATCCTAGCTCTTTATAATCTCTAAACAGGTCCTCTTTCCTAGACTTGCCTATGTTATTGGTACCGACATGGACCACAACAACTGGATCCTCCCCCTCCCTCTCCAGTATCCTTTCAAGCCGGTGAGAGATGTCCCGCACCCTAGCACCGGGCAGGCAACATACCATGCGGGACTCTTTATCCTGCTCACAAAGGATACTATCTATCCCCCTGATAATAGAATCCCCTACAACTACAACTTGCCTGTTTACTCCCTCCCCTTGAATGGCCTGCTGAACCATGGTGCCTTGGTCAGCTGACTCATCCTTCCTGCAGCCCTGTTCGCCATCCACACAGGGAGCAAGTGCCTCATACCTGTTGGACAGAGTCAAGGGCTGAGGCTCCTGAGTTCCTTTGCTGGTTCCCTTTACCTGCCTGACTTGCAGTCACACCCTGCTGTCCCTGGCCACTGGCAGGATTTTAACTACTTACTCTGACAGGTGTGACTGCCTCCTGAAACACAGTGTCCAGGTAAGTCTCCCCCTCCTGGATGTGCCTCAGCGTGCCTCATTGGTGGCTTTTTCCTCCCAACCAATAACTCTACGGTCGGGGCCTCGGAATATTGCCAGTCCACCTCCAGTATGGAGTCGACCAGCTGTTGCCTCGCCGCCCTCTCATTCCTGTCTCTGCGCGCTTTGTAAACGATAATCACTTCCCTGATCAAAGCCTTTAGCGCCTCCCAGAACGTGGAGGGTGACACATCCTTGTTCTGGTTATTGGAAATCTACCCATCTATGGCCCGTGATGATGTTTTGCATAAGGCCTTATTGGCCAGGCGGGTTGTGTCCAACTTCCATGGGGGGCACTGGGCTCGGCCCATCTCCAAACTCACATCCATGTAGTGCGGAGTATGGTCAGAGAACACAATCGCAGAGCTCGCCGCTCTTACTATCCCTGGAACCACCAATTTCCCCACTACAAACAAGTTGATCCTTGTGTATAATTTGTGTACCTGGGAGAAGAAGAACATAGAACATACAGTGCAGAAGGAGGCCATTCAGCCCATCGGGTCTGCACCGACCCACTTAAGACCTCACTTCCACCCTAGTCCCGTAACCCAATAACCCCTCCTAAACCTTTTTGGACACTAAGGGGTAATTTATCATGGCCAATCCACCTAACCTGCACGTCTTTGGACTGTGGGAGGAAACCGGAGCACCCGGAGGAAACCCACGCAAACACGGGGAGAACGTGCAGACTCTGCACAGACAGTGACCTAGCGGGGAATCAAACCTGGGACCCTGGCGCTGTGAGGCCACAGTGCTAGCCACTTGTGCTACCGTGCTCTCATCTGGGTGTGTGAACGTCCATGGGTCCACTGCCCCCATCTGTTTCATGAAGGCGTCTTGTCCTTTGCCATGTTTGATGTTTTCACAAATTTGAGGTTTGTTCTGTCTCCTTGTACACAGTTAAAGTCCCCCCCGCGCCATGTCGGTAAGGGTCTCTGTCGGGGATATCCGACATGGCATCTTTATGAACTCCACGATGTCCCAGTTGGGTGTGTACACGCTGACCAGGACCACCGGTTTCGCTTTGCAGGACACCGCTGACCATGACGTACCATCCTGCTGGGTATGTAACCATCGTCGTCGATGTAAACACCGTCCTCTTATTGATCCCGTAGCATGGATGATACGTCTGTCCCACCCGTAGTCAGTCCTTCTCCCTCAGGTGTGCCTCTTGGAGGAAGACTATGTCAGCCCTCATACTTTTCAGCTGGGCGAAGACTCTGGATCTTTTCACTGGGCCGTTAAGTCCCCTGACATTCCAGTGACTATCCTGATAAGGGGTTTCTGTGTCGTCGTCCCCCTCCTGCGGGATCAACCATACTTACCTGGTGGACGCACCCCTGCCATCTGGGGTTCCCCTTTGTTAGGGGGCTGTCCAAGACGGCCGCAGTCACTGCACTCACCATTAGGCCGGACCCCTGTGCTCCGGGGTTTCCCTTTTGTTGTGTTATGCTTCTTCATGTAGCACAAGCTGCTTCCTTGACGTCGGCTCTAACAAAGGAAGGTTCGGACTTGGAGGTACGTTTAGCACATTTATTGAACAGTTAACAATTCTCCTACTTGAGTTCGACTCTCCTGCTAATCTTACTATAGTAACTCAATCTAACTAACCAGTCTGCTCTAAGCCATGCGGTGGGTGTGATGCTTCCGATCTGCCCTGTCTTTCTCCCTTGGTGTCGTCTGTGAAAAGAGAAAGAGCATGTGTGCCCTGTCCTTTTATATGGGTTGCCCCCTTGTGGTAGTGTCACCTCTGGGTGTCTTGACTGCCCATTGGCCGTGTCCTATTCTAAGTGTTCATTCACTTATTCTAAGTGTTCATGACTGCATGTCATGATGTCTCTGGTGCTCCCTCTAGTGTTTACTTAGTCTTAGTGTCTTTACATTAACCCCTTGTGTATTTACAGTGATGCATATCACCACACCTTTGTCCAGGGCCACCCAACACAGCCACCAACTGTGTGCACACCATGTGGGTGAGCCCCTGCACTTTGGGGTTCCCCTTTGTTTGGGGACCCTCCAAAGTGGCTGTTTGTGGTGCCTTTGTGTTACTTGCTGCCATGTGCCATCTGTTGTAGCGAGCCTAGAGACCCCCCCCCCCTTGTACCTTTGTTCCTTCTTTGGGTCTGTTTCCTCCCCCCCTTCCTGTTCTCCGCACCCCCCCCCCCCAGTTTACCCTGTAACTACCCCCCATTGGTGCTGTTTACCCCCCCTGTCACCAGACGCTCTCTCCCTGGCGGGAGGTGCACGGCAACCCCCCTCTCACTCATAGGTCTTGGCGGCAGCTTTCCCACTTGTGTGATGACCCCCCCCCCCCCCCCCCCCCCCCAGGGTTGGCCTAATCCTCTCCTTCGCCCGGCACCTGTCTTCCCTCTCTTCCTCCTCCTCACCCTCTTCTGCGCCATGCTGCTCTCGCTCCCACCTATCTGAGCCTTAGCTCTCACGTTCATATTGAGGCAATGCAGTCCCACGCAAATCGTATTTTTAAAGTCTCAGTTTTCCAGGGTATCCGCTTCATCTCTGGCTTTGCTGCTGTCTTCCCAGCCCGTGTTTATGGACAAATTCCGCGTCCTCAGGTGCAGTAAATAGTGCTCCCTGCCCTGGAAGGTGACCCTTGGTTTAGTTGGGTACAGCATCCGAACGTCACCCCGTTCCTGTACTGAGCTGCCTTCACCCTATTAAATCCACCCTGTGCTTGGCCAGAACTGCCCCAATGTCCTGGTAGATCCTGATCGGGTGCCCATCCCATATGCAGGACGTTGTCTGCCTGGCCCAGTTCACGATTCTTTCCCGGTCTTGGTACCAGTGTATCTTAGCAATTATGGCCCTCGGCTGTTCCCCAGCCCTGGGCTTTGGCCGTAGTGACCTGTGGGCCCTGTCTATTTCTGGCGACTTGGGGAAGCTTTCTCTCCTGTAGCCATTTAAGATGGCCACCTGCAAAGGACCATGGGAATTATGGCCAACACAGGACTCTTGACAGATACACAGCCTATGTGTATCTAGAACACAGGTAACCAGACCTGGCCGAAACCCCCGCTCATTTACATTTCAGTGGCCCATTTTCCCAGGACAACAGAACTCCAATCAAGCAACCGGTACAGCCACAGACTGATCGGCGCCACTCCCCTTGCTCAGAAAGCACAACTTCCAAGGTCAATGACCGCTAAGGACCTGCCCAGCTACCAAGGCACCCACCCCTTTATTGGCCGAAATCGAAGAGAGTGATCAGAGCCCTGTCGAACTATTGGGTCCAAGGTTAAGGACCGCCCCAAAGAGCGCAAAATCCCAGGGGGATAAAAGAGGACACAGCCATGTGTTCTGTCTCTCTTGGATCCGGCCTGTGCCAACCCAATTGCAGCAGGAAGAGCCAGCCAAGTTCAAGACCAACGATCGCTACCGGACGGATGAGCCAAGCAGAGACAGAGCCACTTTCTTCGAACCAGCCAAGTGAAATCCAGATAAAGGCCTTTATCCATTTGCACAGTTCCGGTCGCCCTGAAGTTAAGTATAGGTTACTGTAGCTGGTAGGTGTAGTTTAACTAGTAGTAGATATTGTGCTTGCATGTCGAGATAACTCTTGTGTATGTAAAGAAACCATCTTTTGAACCAACTAACTGGTTGTGTGGTCATTTGATCGATATAAGGGATATAAGGGAAAGGCTTGTGGTTCACCAAGATAAATAAATAGAGCAACACTCCCCATCAGGTTTCCCAGCATCCGGGCCATAGTATCTACTATTGTGGCAAAGGCCAATAATATCTCAGCTCAAGTCATTGTTAACCAAGATGGAGTCATGTCAATCATTAACTTGTTTGTGGTGAATTATTCTTCCCCATGACAGGGAACAGATCATTACGTCATCTGCCATCTAAAAAGATACAGAGGGATTTAGTTCAGCATCTCATCCAAATGATAGCATCTCCAACATTGTGAAGCTCAGAACAGCAATTGGGTCCACTTAGAATAAATGTCAAAGTCCTGGAGAGGGATTCAAAGCTACAACCTAACTCAAAAAGCAAATGTTCTGTTAACCCACCTTGGCCATTTTTGCAGATTTTGTAATACAGATCAATTTCCCCCAGTACCACAAGATGAAAGTGACATTGCCAGTGGAATCGGCACGTTGTCAGTCAGGGTACATGTACAAGGAGTTGATTCAAGAATGGTGGCATGTTGGAAAGGACAAGTTACTCTGCTAAACAAGGCAAGGAGGAAATGTTTTGAATCGTCAGTCCTTTATTCGATGTTGTAAACAACACCTGTTCTGTGCGCAGGAAATACAGAACCATAATTTGCATTTTACAAATACAGCAGTAAACAGAATCATAGAATTTACAGTGCAGAAGGAGGCCATTCGGCCCTTGGAAAGAGCACCCTGCCAAAGCCCATGTCTCCTCCCTATGTCCGCAACCCAGTAACCCCACCTCACCTTTTTTTGACACTAAGGGCAATTTAGCATGGCCAATCCACCTGCACTTCTTTGGCCTGTGGGAGGAAACCGGAGCACCCGGTGGAAACCCACGCACACACGGGGAGAACGTGCAAGCACCACACAGGCAGTCACCCAAGGCCAGAATTGAACCTGGGGCCTTGGAGTTGTGAGGCAGCAGTGCCGTCATGCCGCCCCTTAGGACCGGAAATTTCAGTCGCATCTTCAGCACTTGTTCCTGCCAACATCCCCTCCCTCCCTCCATCACCGGCACATCATGGCTGTCATGTGTTCTGTTTATGCACTGCAGCAAGTCGCATTTTCAGTACCATTTCCCAATCCCAAAGCTGTGACCTCCACCACCATGTAGAGCAGGGACGATTGAATGTTTGCAAACGTGACAGAAATCCGAACTTTACAGAGCCATGAATGATATGGCACAGGAAGAGGCCCCTTGTGCAACATTAGCTCTTTGTCAGATCTAAATCGCCCCATTCATCTGCTGTCTCTCCCCCCCTCCCCCCCGCCCCCCCACCCCCCACCACTGTAGCCCTGTAAATGTTTCTCCTTCAAGTATTTATACAATTCTCCTTTGAAAGTTCCTGTTGATTCTGTTTCTACAACACTTTCAGACAATATATTCCAGATCACTGCAGTTGGCCATGTGAGCTTTTTTTCCGCTAATCTTCCCACAGTTTCTTTTGCCAGTTACCGTAATTCTATGGTTACTGCCTCTCCCACCATTGGAAGCGTGTCCTTATTTACTATCAGGCAGCTCTTCATTGTAACTTCTCAGAATTGTAAAGGAATTTCTGCAGAAAGTTTAAGGTAAACACGCAAGATTATTCTGTTTCAGCAATGTTCAAACCATGCTTGACAGTTAACTGTCAGTCACCATCAACTGATGCATTCTCCCTGGCAGTGCCTCTACTTGCCAACCAATGAGTTCTCTCTTCTCATACAGTATGTGGTTTCTCGCCCATGGTATTCTTGTAAATTGTTCTGATCAGATCATAGATCATAGAATTTACAGTGCAGAAGGAGGCCATTCGGCCCACAGAGTCTGCATCGGCTCTTGGAAAGAGCACCCCACCAAAGCTCACACCTCCACCCTATCCCCATAACCCAGTAACCCTACCCAACACGAAGGGCAATTTAGCATGGCCAACCCACCTAACCTGCGCATCTTTGGACTGTGGGAGGAAACCGGAGCACCCGGAGGAAACCCACGCAGACACGGGGAGAACGTGCAGACTCCGCACAGTGACCCAAGCCGGGAATCGAACCTGGGACCCTGGAGCTGTGAAGCAACGGTGCTAACCACTGTGCTACCGTGCTGCAAGAAGAAAAGTGTTGACAAAAAAGCCTCTTTTGTCAGAAACACTCATGGTCTGTATTACCAAACAACTATAATTATGTTTACTGATGAAATGTAGTAGAAGTGAAGAATGTTGTTTTATTCCTCACACCTAGATTTGTGTCTAATGTCTCCATCATTAAAGAGGGAAGATAATAGTTGAAGTTGCAGGATAAAATTGTATTTCACAGAGGGTTCCCATCACTATTTGGTGACGAACCATGGCTATAAAAGATCAGCCAAGGACAATTTTTAACTTAACAACTCATCTGATAGGCAGGACCTGTGACATTACTGTAACAAAATGTAAACCCAGAATCATGGAATGGTCACAGCACAGAAAGCCATTCAGCCCAACATGTCTGTGGGGATTCTCTGTGAGAGCAACTCACCTCGTCCCACTCTCCTGCCTTTTCCCCGTAGCCCTGCAAAATATTTATTTTCAGATAATTAGCCAACTTTCTTTTGAAGGCTTCAGTTCCATCAGCCTCCAGTACAGTCTTAGCCGTGCTTTCCACAGCCGAGCAACTCACTGGGTCAAAACCTTTCTCCACCTGTTGCATTTGCTGCTTTTGCAATGGGAAGAGTGTTCTGCCGATCTACTCAATCCAGACTCACCATGATTCTGAACACAAATCTCCTCTTAATTTTCCTATCTTTAAGGCGAAGTGCTCCAGTTTCTCCAATCTATCCATGTGACTGAAGCTCCTCCTCCCAGGAAAAGCCCTCGTGAATCTTTTCTGCCGCCTCTCTAATGCCTTCACATACTTCCCAAAGGAGGCCGGAGCTGGACATAATAGTCTGGTTGTGGCTGAAGCAGTGTTTGTGCAGGTCTATCTTAGCTTTGTTGTTTTGTCCCTTTATAAATCCCAGGATCCTGTGTATTTTATTAACCACTTTTCAATCTTCCACCTTGAATGGTTTGGGCCTGGATGTGTAGCTGGGCCAGCACCTACATCTCACCATTAAACATGAGCTCTGGGATTCCGGTGACAGGGATGTGCTGAGTGGATGCACGAAAGGGGGCTTTCCTCCTGAGAATTTAGATCTAGGCACTTTAACCTGAAAATAACCTACCAGAATCGGGAAAAAAACATCCCCTCACCCTCTTCCAACAACAGCAGAACTAACTATGCCAGTGCCAGACAGTCGCAGCTCCGAAAAGATGCGAAAGGCAACAAAAGCCTGGAGAAGCGAACACAGGAGACGGTGAACGCACAAGGCGACGAGGACCCAACTACACCCGACAAAAAGGGACCACCAAGCCACGCACTGAGCTCCCCCTCTCAACTGTGGGCGGGTGTAGAAGTTCCTTACGAAGAAACCACACAATCCCAAAGAGGCCATCAAAGCCGACATGAGGGCAACCACCAGGGCGGCAGTGGCGGAGGCACTGATCACCATGCAGGAGGCGTGGACAAGGCGGAGAGGCAGCGGGAGGCCCAGGAGAACACCATAATGGAGCTGGAGAAGGCCTCAATGGACCAGAGCGTTGGATTGTCGCACTGGAATCGGAGGCGGCAAGGATGGTGGCAGCACAGGGGACCGAACAGGGACAATCAAGGACCGGGAGACTCGTTCGAGGCACCAGAACCTGCCGATAGTGGGCCTACCGGAGGGAATACATGTCTGCTAAGTAAATTCAGGAAACACTTTTACACCTGAAGGGTATTTGAAACATGAATTTCAGCCCCATGACTTTCTGAATCGTTTGCAAAGTTACAAAAGGTGGGATCCACAGATTTAGATCAAATGTGGGTAAATGGAGTTGAGGTAGAGATCAGCAATGGTCTGATTGAATTGTAGAACAGACATGAGGGGCCAAATGACCTTCCCTTGTCCGCGGCAACTCCGAAGGTTTTCCCACCCGAACCCTCAACACCAGCAGGACGGCGAGGCACAGGAAGGAAGGACACCATAGCGCAAATCAGGATCAGGCCCCTCGGAGGAATTTGATACAATTGATGCTGAGACAGATTTGAAACCCCCCCCCCCCACATAAATAAATAAAATAAATAAAAGTCCTCGTTACTGACTCTGTCCACCTTCTAGCTTAGGAAGTGTGGGGTGATACTTTGGAGGTTCCCAACATTGAGAAACCTTGAGGAGCCGGGTGATCACTTGGTCTGCGAGTTTTGTTACATTGTATCGGGAAGATTAGCAACAGGCTGAAGCGGCAATGGTGTGGAAGGGGAACAATGACCGACCGAGGTTCTTGTCCATTCCGCTCCTTAACCCGGCTGCGACAATGAACGTTCTTCGCAATAACTCAGCTCTGACACACTGAGGAATAAAAATCAAAACATCATTTATTTTAATTACAAACATTACAATAAAGTTATGAAAAGTTGTTTCGTGTGTAAAGTGCATTAACAGTACTGTTTTAAATTCTTCATGTAACATAGGTAACAATGAGGACTCTCATCTGAAGGAATACATCGCAGAATAAAGTTGCAAATGGCCACACCGTTGGCAATTGACAGATAACTGTGAGATATTACATTTTGGGAAAATAAAGATGGTCTCACATTACTTGAAAATTAAGAATTCAAAATGAGGTAGTGGAGCAAGAGAATAAATCTCCAAATCAGTAAACGGAGCAACACAGGTTAACATGGTCAAAAAGGACGTGAACCAAACACGAGGATGGAATTGAAAAGTAGGTAAGTTGAGCTAAACCTGTTATTATGATGTTCAATGTGAGGGCATCCTAAATCTCAGAAGGGAAAATGGTTCTTAACCATTTATTTTTGCGATTTTGAAAAAAATGTGTGAGAAGACATGAAGCCGGGTGCGGAAAGGGGCCAATCTTGTTGAAAATTGGTCAAATGACAACACATTTATTAAACTTTAAAACACACAAGAAAGGCAACAGTAAATAACAGCATTTATGATTAACTACAACAGTGGTTACCCAGACAGTATACTGAAATTACCTTCCCTCCCAAGCTCAAGCGGTCTACTTTCCTAAACTCTGAGAATACATCTACCCCATAACAACGCCCCATAGGTTTTAACACTGCGAGCTAACTCCAGCAAATAAGCACTACCCAGGACCTGTAGCTTTTTGGGGGGATTCTTTCTTCTAGTTTAGAATATAATTTTTGGGGTCAGACACAGACAGGCATCTGTTTTCTTTTTGCACAACAGCTTGACTCTGTGACAGCGTTCTGCTTTGCAACTGAGTGTGACTGTGATCTAGGTTCCTAGACTGCTCCAGAAGAGATTGTAAATTTGCTCAAGTTATTACAGTCATCACAGCCTTTTCTTTTAATGAGGCCAAAATTAAATATTTGACATGCCAACAAGTCATGGAGCTTCCTCAATCTTTACCTCTCAAATGCAGATAATATTTCACCCATTCTTTGTGTAGGTTGCATTAATTTAGTGGAGTATGGTAGCAACTGGACTAGAAATCCAGCAGGCCTAGATGACCATCCAGAGACACGAGTTCAAATCTCAGTGCTGCAGCTTGAGAATTTAATCCGGAATAAACAGCGAAGCCAGTTTTATTGTTTAAAAATCCACCTGGCATCTGCTGTCTTTACGGGGTCTGGCTTATCAGTGACTCCAGATCCAAGCCATGCACTGACTCTTAGTTGCCCGTGGGAATGGCCGAGCAAGTCACATTGTTGAATTCGTGAAGGTGGCTCAACACCGCCCTCCAGAGGAAGATTAGGGATGACCTGGAAAGGCTGACCTTGCCAGCAGCAATTGTCTACAGCCTGGAATGAATTGAACATTGCTGTATGTGTATACTTTACTCGTTTGAGTAGGGAAACTTAAAGCGCGGCAACATTGCACAATCACAGGACGTTTTCCCTGTTGCAAAAAAACAGATGCTCAAATGCAATTTATATTCAGGTTTTATCAGGCAACCACCTCAGATTAAACATATCCTCTGGCTGCATATGTTACGGTGGTTGTGCATTGAACTCTTCGCCGGACTCAATCGCATGAAGCAACTTCTCTCTCAGTATTTCGATGCTGCTGTAATTGGGAAGGTCCAGGCTCCTGGAACAGGTGTAGGCGCGAGGATATGAGGAATCCGGTTCACTGCTCCTGGTGTTTATGATGGCAATCTGGAAACTCTGAATGCCTCCCACTGGGAGTCTGTCGCTTCCCGACAGAAAGGCTGAGAATGGGAAAAGAACAGACACTGAAATAAAAGTCCTGTTCGGAACAATCAGGATGGATTTCTGTGTCAGCAACGTGTCCTCAACAGCCACCAGGGGCGGGATTCACCGACCCCCCACGGCCGGGTCGGAGAATCACCGGGGATCGGCGTGAATCCCGCCCCCGCCGGCTGCCGAATTCTCCGGCCCCCCAAAAATCCCCCCCGCGTGAATCGCGCCGCCCACCTCGGAGAATGGCGGGGACCGGCGCAACGCAATGGGCCGCGGGGTCGCCCGAATTCTCCGGCCCGCGATGGGCAGAGCGGCCGCCTGTTTTAGGCCCGTCCCGCCAGCATAAATTAAGGTAGGTACTTACCGGCGGGGCCCGGCTCCGCGAGCGCCCTCCGGGGTCCTCGGGGGGGAGGGGGGGGGGGGGGTCGCGGGGGTGGGGGGGGGGGGGGGGGATCTGGCCCCGGGGATGCCCATACGGTGGCCTGGCTCGCAATCGGAGCCCACCGATCTGCGGGCGGGCCTGTGCCATGGGGGCACTCTATTCCTCCGCGTCAGCCGCTGTAACAGTCCGCGACGGTTGGCACGGAGATGAACCCCCCCCCGCGCATGCGCCAACTGGCAGAGGCCCTTCGGCGCCGGTTGGCGTGGCGCCAAGCCCCTTCCGCGCTGGCCAGCGCGGCGCAAACCACTCCGGGGCCGGCCTAGCCCCTGAATTTGCGGAGGATTCCGCATCTTTGGGGTGGCCCGATGCCGGAATGGTTCACCCCACTCCTTCGCGCCGGAGTTGCCCGCCCCGCCGGTTCGCGGAGAATCCCGCCCCAGGTCCGCCCGGCGGCTTCTGCACTCACTCCCGCACCTTTAACCGTGTTTGCTGTGGGTAGGCTAGAAGGTACTGTATAAAGTCGAATAATTGCAGGACCCCAAAATCTACCATTAACTGCTGCATTTGGCTCTGCATTCCTATCTTTAAAACTGAATTTAATTCCCAAAATAGCAAAGTTGCCCTTTAAAATAGATTAAATTGCTTGTATTTAGTAGCCTGATCTTATAGAGCCAGAGACACCTACAGCACACAAAAGGCCCTTCGGCCCATTGCATTTGGGCCGGTCAAAAACAACCACCTAACTTTTCTAATCCCATTTTCTATCTAAATACTTCTTGAATGTCATGAGGGTCTCTACCTCCACCACTCTTGCAGGCAGTGAGTTCCTGACTCCCATCATGCTCTGGGTGAAAAAGATTTTCCTCACATCCCCTCTAAACCTCCTGCCTTTTATCTTAAACCTATGCCCCCTGGCCATTGACCCCTCCACAAGAGGAATGTTTCTTTCGGTCTACTCTATCTACGCCCCTCATAATTTTATACATCTCAACATGGCCTCCCCTCAGTCTCTTCTGCTCCAAGGAAAACAATCCCGAGCCTATTCAATCTCTAACTAAATTCTCCAGCCCAGGCAATACCCTGGTAAATCTCCTCTGCACCCTTTCTAGTGCTATCGCATCCCTCCTGTAATGTGGATTCCAGAACTGCGCACAGTACCCTAACTGTGAATTAATCAACGTTTTACACAGTTCCAGCATAACCTCCCTGCTCTTAAACTCTATGTCTCAGCTAATAAAGCAAGCATACCACATTCCTTCTTAACCATTGTATCTACCAGCTCTGCTACCATAAGGGACCAGTGTACATGCACATCAAGGTCCCTCTGATCCTCGGTGCTTCCCAGGGTCCTGCTGTTTATCATGCATTCCCTTGCCTTGTTTGTCCTTCCCAAGTGCATCACCTTATCGGGATTGAATTCCATTTGCCACTGATCAGCCCATCTGACCAGCCCCTCTATATCCTCCTGTAATAAGGCCATCCTCACCACTTACCACCCCACCAGATTTTGCATCATCTGTGAATTTACTGATCAACCCTCCTACATTCATGTCTAAGTCATTTGTATAAACTCAAAAAGCAAGGGCTCCCAACACTGATCTCCACAGGTCTCACTGGGCACAGCCGTCCAGTCAGAAAAACACCCCTAAACCATCACCCTCTGCTTCCTGCCACTCAGCCTGATCCCATGGGCTCTTACTTCATTATCAGTCTCCCATGTGGAACCTTATCAAAAGCCTTGCCGAAGTCCAAGTAGACTACGTCAAATGCATTGCCCTCATCTACCCACCTGGTCACCTGTTTGGAAAAGTTAATCAAGTTGGTCAAACATGAGCTTCCCTTAACAAACCGATGCTGACTGTTCTTGATTAATCCCTGCCTCTCCAAATGCTGATTAGTCCTGTCTCTCAGAATTTCTTCTAGTCGCGTCCCCACTGAGGTTAGACTGACTGGCCTGTAGATTCCTGGTTATCCCTCGCTCCTTCTTGAATAATATTTTTGCTACCTTGAGGTCTATCCACATTGGATGATGAAATGAATAATCTCAGTTTTACAAAACAGAAATATCCTTGGCCAGGGAATGGATATCCTGAGATGCCCATATGTTATATCCATTAAAACACACAGGGCTGGATTCTCCGATTTTGAGGCTATGTCCAGAGGAAATGTCTAGTTTTACAATGAAAAAGTCGGTGCCACCCCCACACCGATGCTCTGCCCCGTGGGGGTCTAGCAGCCGCGCCACGTGAAACTCCCGGTGCTCCTGGCATAAACGGCCAGAGAATTGGCAGACCCGGCCGGCCAAATAGTGTCCCCCCTGGACAACCCCCGCCAGTCGCCCCAGCCCTTGCCGAAGCCCCCCCCCCCCCCCCCCCCCTGCCAGCAGCACGGCCCCCGCCCGACTGAGGCGGTGCTGGACATAGTCCGGGTTTCTGAAAACCCAGACCACACGCGACCTACGTGGTTGGGAACCCGGGCCATCGGGGATGGAGCATCGGGGGAGGGCCTCAAAGCGACGCGCTGACGCTGTTGCAACGGCGTGCGCCTCTATGATGCTGACTTGAAAGGGGCGGCGCATCCGAAAAACGGCACCAGCCTCGATTCGGTCGCAAGCTGGGGATTCTCTGCCCGATCGCGGAATACAATTTCAGGCTACGGAGAATCCCGCCCACTAAGCTTACTCACCAAGAAAACGCTTTTTCTTCTCCTCTTCTAGGTTTCCAAAGACTTCCCAAAAATTCCTGACTGTTTTGTCAGTTTGTGTGTAGCCATCATAACCTGCATTCTACAGATATAAAACATAGATTAATGAAGATTACATTGCGCTCTCTTGATCTTGAGTGATGATCAAATTCAGATATTCAAAATGATTAAGCAGATCCTGAACTGAGGGGCCCAATGTTAAATTAGAGCAAGGCCATTAGTGAGTGATGTCAGGAAGGGGTTTCACACACACAGTGCTGTGGTAATCTGGAACACACG
Organism: Scyliorhinus torazame; assembly: GCF_047496885.1. Lineage (NCBI taxonomy): Eukaryota > Metazoa > Chordata > Chondrichthyes > Carcharhiniformes > Scyliorhinidae > Scyliorhinus > Scyliorhinus torazame. The sequence continues at coordinate 18,978,186 of NC_092709.1, read as the reverse complement.
ACGGTGGCTATGGTGCAGGCTCAATTGTAATTTTAGATTGAAATCAACAGATTTGTCTTGGGTAAGTATAATAACTCAGGGGAATACTGTTGTAAACGAAGATGGGATCTATTTACAGATTTACAATAATCTGCGTAATGCAGCATCTCGTTCCCAGTGCAGTCCTAGCTGGGAGGCCTTGTCTCGCCAGGCCCTGAGTTAGGCCTGCTTTTAGACATTGCTCATAACCAGTCCCAGGTGTTTGGTCTCCACCCCCTACCTGGATAGCTCCTGCTTCCCAAGTCCCGCAGGGAGATGAATGATTATTTTCTCATGGTCCTCGTTGGGGGGGGGGGGTTTTGACAGTAAGGTTAGCTCGGCAGGTAAAGCAAAATTGGTTGAAGCAGAGCAGAGGTATAGATAAGCCATGATTTAATTAAATGACGGAGCATTATTGAGGAACTGAGTGCCGTCTTCCTGTTATACCCCTGCCCCACTGAAATCAGGGGCGCGATTCTCCGAGCCCCCACCGGTTGGAGAATCGCCGGGGGCTGGCATGAATCCCGCCCCGCCCCAAATTCTCCACCACCAGAGATTCGGCGGGGTCGAGAATCACGCCGCACCGGTCGGCGGGCCCATCCCCGGCGAATCTCTGGCCCGCGATAGGCCGAAGTCCCGCCGCTGTCAACCCTCTCCCGCCGGCGTGGATTAAACCATCTTTTGAACGGCGGGACAAGGCGGCGCGGGCAGGCTCCGGGGTCCTGGGGAGGGGGGCGCGGGCTGATCTGGCCCCGGGGGGGGGCTGCCCACACGGTGGTCTGGCCCGCGATCAGGGCCCACCGATACGGAGGAGGGCCTGTGCCGTGGGGGCACACTTTTTCTTCTGCCTTCGCCATGGTCTTCACTATGGCAGAGGCGGAAGAGACCCCCTCCCCTGCGCATGCGCGGGGATGACGTCAGCAGCCGCTGACGCTCCCTAACATGCGTCGCCCGGCGAAGACCTTTCGGCGCCGGCTGGCGTGGCGCCAAAGGTCTTTCCCGCCAGCCGGCGGAGCAGAAACCACTCCGGCGTGGGCCTAGCCCCTCAAGGTGAGGGCTTGGCCCCTAAAGGTGCGGAGACTTCCACATCTTTGGGGCGGCCCGACGCCAGAGTGGTTCACGCCACTCCATTACGCTGGAACTCCCCGCCCCGCCGGGTAGGGGAGAATTGCGCCCCAGATGTCCGATCAAATTCCAATTGGCTGGGAGAGGGCAATATCATTCTCAGGGATTTTGGTAACGGTTTGATGTGATTTGGATTTATAGATTACTGAGTAATGTGCTGTGACACTGCATTCGCTCTCTGTACAGACAAGGTAGAATTGTCAAGGACATTGGGGAGTAAATGTGCAACACAGCTCCAGACCTTTTCCAGCAGATCCCACTCATAATCGGTGTTTCCATGGATAAGGTCTCTCAGTTCTTCAGGACGGAACAGATTCACAACTGGCAGTGCCAAATTCCTGAAACCTCGTGCAAAGGCTTCAAATTGTTTCTTCACGGACGTGTTAAGTTTATAATTCACATAAGCATCAACGTACTGTTTCCTATTTGAAAAGAAATTAAGATTTTAAAACTGCATGATTTACACGTGACACCTCAATTGGACTATTTCTCGAAGAATCTAAACTCAAGGGAATACAAGCCAATCTCCATTAATTGATGGTTTATGTGCAAAATATGCAAAGATCTCTAAAACGTTTAGAAGTCCATATTCTACTCTATCACACTGCCATTGCCTTCCTATGTAATTCCCTCACTACCCGATTCTTAAAGTTACAAAGCCGATGCAGAGTGGACGGGGAAAGCCCTTAATGCATCTCATCGCTTGCTCCTAAAAAACAATTCAAATTCAAATTGAATCCAATTCATAGTCCCCACAAGAGAGACGTACAGGTTCCAAGCTGACTAGAAAAGACATTGCACTTCATCTTGCTCCTGATCTGATGCTTGTTCTTAGCCACAAGACCGAGAAGGCTGGACTGCAGATGACAGCACATTCTGTTAATGTTGAAATTGTGTTGCAATTGAGTTTAATTGGTAATTAAGAGCAGCTGCCCCCAATTGGGGAAAGATTAGGGAGTCATTGATGCCTGTAAAAATAAAGTTTGGACGAGATGTTGGTGGGAACCAAATTAATCTGTCTTGACTCCGAGGTCTTGGAAATAAATCTGTCTTGTGGCAAATGTTGGCTTCAGCTTCATCCTTTCCTCAATATACGATTATTGAATTTACCACATTCAGCCTGTCAATACTGTATCCAAAACCATCAAAATAATAATCTTTATTAGTGTCACAAGTAGGTTTTACATTGACACTGTAATGAAGTTACTGTGAAAATCCCCTAGTCGCCACACTCCGGCGCCTCGGGTACACTGAGGACGAATTCAGAATGTCCAATTCATCTAACAAGCACGTCTTTGTGGGAGGAAACCGGAGCATCTGGAGGAAACCCACGCAGACACGGGGAGAACGTGCAGACTCCGCTCAGACAGTGACACAAGCCGGTTATTGAACCTGGGACCATGGCGCTGTGAAGCAACGGTGCTAACCACTGTGCTACCCATCATAGTGAAGGTACCACTCCATTTGAACTGACTGTCAATTACACAGTGTCCATTAACAGATTCTTGGTCGTACAATCACATGTTAGTGCAGCCATCACCAATGGCAAGTCAAGAATCCACTGCATTTAAAATCTTCTTTCAGGCAATCGGCGATGGTAACCTATTAGTTCAATAATTTGAGAGACCAAGTTCGACAAGATGGTTTGAGAATTTGCATTTAATTTAATCAAACATCTGCGAATGTAAAGCTTGTACCAGTAAAAGGGACGGAATAATGTTTGATTATTGTGTCAATCGAGCAGGTTCACTAATATGCCTTAGGAAGGAAACCTTCTGCCCTTCCCCAGCCTGGCCTGTATGTGACTCCAGCACCAAGACTGAGATTCACAATTTGTTTTGAGATCAGGGCACCGGGATATACGCTGAAGGGCTGAATCCTGCACCCATCATACTTAAATCTGAAATTACCTAGCAAGCCACTCATGTGTTACCACCTGTCAAGTGCGGTTAATGACATTTCTGATTAATCATATAATCGCTCTTGCTTATATTTTGGGAGTGACCGCGATGATATGTGATTATTGTGTTAGTCAAACAGATTCACTAATGATGGGAACCGTCCACCGTTACCCAGTCTGGCCGATAACGTGACTCCAGTCCGACATCAATATTTAAAAAAATTGTCTCTTTGCACCTTCAGTGAATCTCCTTAAAATACATGCTACAATATATATATATAAACATAGAAAATAGGAGCAGCAGGAGGTCATTCGGCTCTTTGAGCCTGCTCCCCCATTCATGATGTTCATGGCTGATCATCCAACTCAATAGCCTAATCCCACCCTTCCCCCCATACCCTTTGATCCCCTTTGCCCCAAGTGCTGTATCTAACTGCTTCTTGAAACAATATCAACAGACAAGACATATCCTTCAGGAGACAAGAGGTATAATTGTTGCAATGTGCATTACTATCCTTAATTGATAAATGACACTAGAAGCCATAACATATGATGCTAATGTCTAGATATTTGCATTTTATTCAACATTATTATAAATGCAGGTCTGGTCAAAGAGCAAATTAATTCAGTAATAATTGAACAGTTTATATTCATAGAATCATAGAATTTACAGTGCAGAAGGAGGCTATTCGGCCCATCGAGTCTGCACCGGCTCTTGGAAAGAGCACCCTACCCAAGGCCAACACCGCCACCCTATCCCCATAACCCAGTAACCCCAACCAACACTCGGCAATTTTGGACACTAAGGGCAATTTATCATGGCCAACCCACCTAACCTGCACATCTTTGGGCTGTGGGAGGAAACCGGAGCACCCGGAGGAAACCCACGCACACACGGGGAGGATGTGCAGACTCCGCACAGACAGTAACCCAAGCTGGAATCGAACCTGGGACCCTGGAGCTGTGAAGCAATTGTGCTATCCACAAGGCTACCGTGCTGCCCCTTAATGGAGAATATTTACCTATTATGCTTTTGCAATGGGATTTTGCTACCATTTGGAATGAGTTCCTGGTAAATTGTGTCCCCATCAGCTGTTTGTTTGGGTATCTGCAAATATAAAATCAAAAGTTATGGGATAACTCTGACAATAAATTCAAACGTCATCACATTTACCTTTTCATTTAACTACACAATTCATATTAATCCAAACAACTCATTTTGGCTCTTTAAGCACTGATTTTGTCTGTGAGATGAGTTCCTCCCGGGGTTTGGGAACGGCGGAGATGCTGCAGATAAAATCTGAGAATGCGCAGGGTTTATGGAGCTTTGTTTCCTCCCTCTTCTGAGTCGACTCACTGAACCATTTCTCCTCATCTCTTCCAACGCCCCTGCACAATTTCTGCCTCCCAAACAGGCCGTCAGCCGCTGTCTCCCAGTTGTCAACGTCAATGTCTGACCTCTTCATAGCCCACTTGCAGATGTTATTGCGGTGTAGGTTTAGACGCCCAGCAGGCCGTGTTCCAGTGGCTAGTGCACCATTTGGGAGATCTTTTGGGTATATGGCCACCATCCGTCCAATCAGCTTAGTTAAGTCGTGATGCACGATCAATGACCACTAAAACAAGGTTGGAGTCCAACTGAAGGCTTTAATACGCTAGATGTTTCCCCCAGCAGCTCAGGTACAGAATGAGGGCTGCTGGGATGGCACAGGTTCTTATACCCCGTCTATCAGGGCGGAGCTATTATACACTCTAGCCAATAGCAGGCATATAGGTTCTACCAATGATACTTCAGCCTCTCAGGTACCGTAATACCTATGATACCACATTCACCCCGTTAAAAGAAATCCGGCGGGGCTGGTGGCCAGCAACTACAAAACATAACAACATGGTATAATTAGGTATGGAGGTACCGTAATACCTCCATACAGTGTTTAGTAACTATTTACAAGTCTGGTAGCTATGTACATTTGATGGTTTATATTTACAGATTACAGTTAAAATGAAGCAATCAGTCAATCGAGGGCTCTGGTCGTCCTCTGTGATCGTCGGAGCCTCGATGGTGACTCTGGTGGAGGCTCGGGCGTCTGTGACTCCGGGAGCGTGGCTTCGGTCTCCATGGCAGCTTCGTCACCCCTAGATGGCGCTGGTGGGGAAAACGGCTGACCTGGGGAGGGAGCGCCTGTGGGGGGCGTCGGTGGGTGGGGGGGGCCTAGGCAGGGGTGGCGGAAGGACCGATCCTCCTGTAAGGTGCTGCGGTGAAGGGGAGGGTGGGACTGGTGGCCGGAATGTGCGTGGAGTTCCGGCGGGCGCCAGGTTCCGTAGGGAGACCGTATCTTGTCGGCCGTTGGGGTACACCACGTAGGTGTACTGGGGGTTAGCATGGAGCAGATGGACCCTCTCGACCAACGGGTCCGACTTGTGCGCCCGCACGTGTTTTCGGAGCAGGATGGGACCGGGAGCTGCCAGCCAGGTTGGGAGCGAGGTCCCAGAGGAGGACTTCCAAGGGAAGACAAGGCGACGTTCGTGAGGTGTCTGATTGGTGGTTGTACAAAGTAGTGACCGGATGGGGTGGAGGGCATCCGGGAGGACTTCTTGCCAGCGGGAGACTGGGAGGTTCATGGACCGTAGGGCCAGTAGGACGGTCTGGAACTGTTCCAGACCGTTCCGTTCTCCCTCTCTACCTGTCCGTTACGCCGGGGGTTGTAACTGGTCGTCCTGCTTGAGGCGATGCCCTTGCTGAGCAGGAATTGACGCAGTTCGTCGCTCATAAAGGAGGACCCCCTATCGCTGTGTATGTAAGCGGGGAACGCAAACAGGCAAAGATGCTATGGAGGGCCTTGATGACGGTGGAGGCGGTCATGCCGGGGCAGGGGATGGCGAATGCGAACCGGGAGTACTCGTCAATCACGTTCAGGAAGTACGTGTTGCGGTCGGTGGAGGGGAGGGGGCCTTTGAAGTCCGTGCTGAGGCGTTCAAAGGGACGGGAAGCCTTTATCAAGTGCGCTTTCTCTGGCCGATAGAAGTGCGGTTTGCACTCTGCGCAGATTTGGCAGTCCCTGGTGGCTGTCCTGACCTCCTCGATGGAGTAGAGCAGGTTGTGGGTCTTGACGAAATGGAAAAAGCGAGTGACCCCCGGGTGGCAGAGGTCCTCGTGGAGGGCTCGGAGGTGGTCCACTTGTGCGGTGGCACATGTGCCGTGGGACAGGGCGTCAGGAGGCTCGTTTAGCTTCCCGGGGCGATACAAGGTCTCGTAGTTGTAGGTGGAGAGTTCGATCCTCCGCCGCAAGATCTTGTCGTCTTTTATCTTGCCCCGCTGTGCATTATCGAACATGAAAGCAACCGACCGTTGGTCAGTGAGGAGAGTGAATCTCCTGACGGCCAGGTAATGCCTCCAATGTCGCACAGCTTCTACTATGGCCTAGGCCTCCTTTTCGACTGAGGAGTGGCGGATTTCGGAAGCATGGAGGGTACGGGAGAAGAAGGCCACGGGTCTGCCCACTTGGTTGAGGGTTGCCGCCAGAGCTACGTCGGATGCATCGCTCTCGACCTGGAAGGGGAGGGACTCGTCGATGGCGTGCATCGTGGCCTTTGCAATGTCTGGTTTGATGCGGCTGAAGGCCTGGCGGGCCTCTATCGACAGGGGAAAAGCTGTGGATTGGATCAGGGGATGGGCCTTGTCCGCGTAGTTGGGGACCCACTGGGCATAGTAACTGAAAAGCCCTAGGCAGCGCTTCAGGGCCTTGGAGCAGTGAGGGAGGGGGAACTCCATAAGGGGGCGCATGCGTTCATGGTCGGGGCCTATAACTCCATTTCGCACTATGTAGCCGAGAATGGCTAGACGGTCGGTGCTAAACACGCATTTATCCTTATTGTATGTTAGGTTAAGGATTTTAGCGGTCTGGGAAAATTTTCGGAGGTTGGTGTCATGGTCCTGCTGGTCGTGGCCGCAGATGGTGACATTATCGAGATACAGGAATGTTGCCCATAAACCCACACGGGGCCCGTGGAGAGGTTTGTGGTGGCGGTACGGATTCGCCGCTGGAGACCGCCGCCACCGCTCGGGCTTGACATACCCCCATGAAATGGCCCATTTTGCCGCATCCCCTGCAGATGGATGCGCGGGCCGGGCAGCGCTGGCGGGGTTGCTTGGCCTGCCCACAAAAGTAGCAGCAGCGCCCCTCGGAGTTGGCAGGCCGCCTTGTAGCACAGACCTGCGGGGGAACGGGGGAAGTCTCTGGGTCGGCCGCTGTGGGGTTCCACGCTGCCCAGGGGGCTGCCGCGTGGTCGGGAACGTAGGTGCGAGATTTCCTGGAGGCCACGTCCAGGGAGCCTGCAAGGGCCCGTTCCTCCCTAAGACCCAGGGTGTCTTTCTCTAACAGGCGCTGGCGAATTTGTGATGAAAGCATACCTGCCACGAAAGCGTCCCGGACTAAGAGTTCCGTGTGTCCATTCGCCGAAACTTGCGGCAGCCGCAGCTTCTGCCCAGAACCAAGAGTGCGCGGTAGAATTCCTCAACGATTCCGCAGGGGTTTGCCGTCTTGTTTGAAGCAGATGCCGGGCGTAGACCTGGTTTACCGGGCGAATATAGTGTCCTTTTAGCAGCTCGTTGCTGCATCGAAGTCTTCCGCTTCTTCGATGAGGGTGTAGATCTCTGGGCTAACCCTTGAGTGCAGGACTTGCAGTTTCTGCTCTCCCGTGGGTGCGTTTTCTGCCGTCTCGAGATACCCTTTAAAGCACGCCAGCCAGTGCTTGAAGATCGCCGCGTGGGGCTAAGTTGCAGACACTCCGGCTTGATTCGGAGCTCCATCCTTTCTTCTTAAAATCTAGCTTATTAAATTGATGCATGATCAATGACCACTAAAACGAGGTTGTAGTCCAACTGAAGGCTTTAATAAGCTAGATGTTTCCCCCAGCAGCTCAGGTATAGAATGAGGGCTGGTGGGACAGCACGGGTTCTTATACCCCGCCTATCAGGGCGGAGCTATTATACACTCTAGCCAATAGCAGGCATACAGGTTCTACCAATGGTACTTCAGCCTCTTAGGTATCGTAATACCTATAATACCACAAGTCGTTACAGATGTCCCCTTAGGAACATGTGCAGAAATTCCGCAACATTCCCATTTACCACGTACACAAGGTTTCCCCACTGGTGTGTGACTGAATTCACTCCCCTTAATATTTTACTACCAGATAAAACAAACTGGTCAAAATTGGCTACAATCTCACCCCTTCTGTGGGTCCAGCGCCTGTTGCAGGGTCACTACCAGCAAAGCTTTCAAATGAAGTGTGTTTCCGGAATGGATGAGCTTCTTGTGGAGTCGTAGCAGACACAAGCAGCTCTCCAAACTTACAGAGTCCATCTCAGTCTTGCGGTTGGAGTGCGCTCTGCTTGAACATTGCGGATTCCGGGTGGCCTGCTCCTATTCCCTTACCCCATCCGGCCTACACTGCGATCTTTTCATTTTGGTTCAATTTGTTAATAGTTTGAAAGTAAGTCAATTAGTAAAGTTGTATAACCGTAAACTTACAGTAAAATCTAGACAAAACTCTTCTTCCGTGTCATCATATTCGTAGTCAAGGATATCCTGGAGTGATCTGAATTACAAGAAAAGGTCGTCATTGAAATTTGCCAGTTTCAAAGCAAGATTTGTATCAGACTATGCAGTGAACTGAAAATTGGTTGATTTCTATTGATCGGAAAATGCTCAACCCAAAACAGATCAACAAACTTTAGATTCTAAGTTGTAATTTTTATGATTATTTATCATAACTGATTGCGGTGATTTCAAAGATAGCATGGGTCATATTTGTGCCAGGACATCGAACCGAGGACTAGAGGTCCATTTTAAAGAAGCGCCTGAGTATAGGAGATAATTTGGTGGATTAAAAAATTATGTCGATGTTTGAAGTTCACTCACTTTCCTTCTACTGGTGAGAGTTCCTTCAGGTCTTCCAGTGTAGGCTGCACTTGGAGCAGCTTTTTGTACAAAGCCAGCGGGAAGTGAAAATTGCAAATAAAACGATTGGACGCAGCAAGTCCGCAGAGAATTCCCACCAGATGAAATACTTCGTCCCTTTCTGGCTCCTACGCATATTTAAAAAAATAAAAATTGTGAAATCCTTCCCACCAAAGTCTGCACAGTACTTCATAACAACAGAATCTAAGATCCAGTGGACATTGCAAGAGAGATTTTTGGATTAAGGGGTAGCCTCGCCTTCCAAAAGAGCTTAAGAAAATCTAGACACGATTTTCCAATGGTTTACTAGCTATGGTTCAAGAAACAGGAGTGTGCTTCCACAGTTTTTCAGGGATCAATAAAGTCATCTTTTTTGCAGCTAATATTTCAGCAGGCCATCGTGAAGTAATACCCTGTGCTCACAATCCCCAAGACAAAGAATTCTTAAATTTTCTTTTATAGCTTAGTATTTCTTAGCAAGAAATACAAGGTGCGCCACTCACTGATTAAGGGTCCACTCATTAAGCTGTTGCACATTCCTGTTCAGGCCAACTCCCTATACCTGATCCAGTCTCCCCAACTATCTAATACTTAACCAAAAAATACAAACATTTATGAAGAAAAATATCCCACAGGTTGTACCTTTCCGGAACCCCAACCTTGAGTGAATGTTTTTTGCAAGTGTGGTCTTGCAAAATCTTTCTGGTATGGGGTAGCAGTTTTTCAACTTTATTGTTGTTGATGGAATGTGGATGTGATTGGTAAGGGCAATATTTATTGCCAATCCCTAGTTATATTTATTGCCCATCCTCATGGGTAATCTGAGGGCAGTTTCTTCCAGTACACAGACTTCCTCAATCATCAAGTGTGGCAAGAGGAACAGGCACCAATAGGAAGTGAGCTGTCCAGGTTAAGGAATGCAGCTATAAAGATGGAGTTACAAGAGAATCTAGCTGGAAATAAGGAGTTATGCGATTAAAATGAGTGATTCTCCAATGAAGTAGGGATTAAAAATTAAAAGCACAGTCCACCTGCTGAACAATGGTTTAAAGGTTCATAGACATCGGACAGCACGGTGGCACAGAGGTTAGCATTGCTGCCTCATGGCGCTGAGGACCAGAGTTTGAATCCCAGCCCTGGGTCACTGTCCGTGTGGAGTTTGCACGTTCTCCCTGTGTTTGCGTAGGTTTCACCCCCACAACTCAAAAGATGTGCAGGGTAGGTGGACTGGCCACACTAAATTGCCGCTTAATTGGAAAAAATGATTGGGTACTCTAAATTTTAAAAAAAAGTTCATAGACATGCATGGGAATAATTGTGTGTTCGGAAGCAACAATGTCCTGTGGCATATCCTCAACTCAAGGCAGTTTTTAAGAAACAGGAACCGGCATTTATATCACATCAGTAAGGCACTGGTAAATTGTATGATACTACAATCTGCAGTGGGCAATCTTAAAGATGACCTTAAATAACTTTTTAACTGAATCCATTGAAAATGGGTTTTGCAAGGAAGTGACCACTATCCACACATCTCAGTATCATGTTTGCTTGAAGGATATTGACGAAAAACAAAGGTTATTGCCCAACACAAGTGCTCAACCTGTGATCTTGCTGGTTTAGCTCTTTGCGAGTGAACATAATAGAATTACACAGTAGGATTTTTAGATTAATTGGATTCACTCCTGTGTCTCTCAAGATAAAGGCTGTCGTGTGGTGATGAAAGTGCTCCCTTTAATTGGAATAAAGGTATCTTGCTAGATGTGGTAGTTTTCTACTCAGTGATTTAAGGTAAATACTACTGTAAATATGGATGGATTAATAAGACTTGGATTCTCTAGAACATAGAACATAGAAAATACAGCACAGAACAGGCCCTTCGGCCCACGATGTTGTGCCGAATAATAGAAACAAGATTATGCTTACCTTTCCAAGAACTGTCAATGTTGCGATTAAGTTACCATCAAATCTGCTTACCCCACGTCTGATTTTTTAATGAACTGTTACATCATTTAGGAAGTATTTTGGGTGAGATCTTCCAGCTGTTTACGCCGGCGGCATCTTCCAATCACACTGACGGCGCACCTCCACCCAGCAGTGTGGGGTGGATTCAATGGGAAATCCCACTGACAGCGGCAGGACCAGAAGACCCCGCCTCTGGCCAATGATGGGCTGCTTTCTGTCGCTGGGAAACATACCGCGGGGAGGCCAGAGAACCTCGCCCATTGTCTCATGTAATCGTCTGTATCCTAACTCAAAAGCCAATCTCCACGCACTCTTCACTGGAGAGGTGCCTCTTTGAGGAGTGATGCCCAGACCCTTTCAATATCCGGATTGTTAGAATCTAGCTAAAACCTATTAAAAGGGCTATCTGAAGGATGTACATATTCTTCCAGGTAGAAGGGGATCAAATCTTCAGCCCCAATTCAAGTACCAGGGAGGCCTGTCTTACTCAACCTTAAATGAGAATGATCATCTCAGGGTTATGCTTGATCCGAAATAGTCCCAAAAATGGAATAGATCACATCCACTTCAACCACGAGGAAGGAATGTTGGAACAACACTTTAATGTAATTATTTGAGTGTTAAAAATCTCATGGCATTGGGGCTACTATGGGCCCTGTGTTATGATTTGACCATTTGTCTGTTAAAATTCACTTATCTCCAGCTTAGAACTACAAAGGAAGACAGAATAAAAACGCTGCAGGTGTGGCCTTTTGAAATCTCTGCTGCCCGCCTTTCTGGGTCACGCGGTATAATAAAGCCTTACCCAGCTGGGGAACCAGAGCAGCTCAGAATCCTCAGAGCGCTGAAATATCTGTCCGTTGCTGTGTAGTTCACGGCCGAAGAGGGTGAAGAATTCCAGCGATACCCCAGGCCCGTAACATGCTTCACCTGTAAATCTGACCTGAAATGGCAGCATCAAGAATAAAATGTTTGTGAGTTTTCCTTTTGATGTCCTTAGGTGGTCTCTTTCCATTTTTATACAGTATTGTTTGATTATATATACACATTTACATATACACAATTTCATATTCTTGATGTTTTATTAGCCTCTGAACAATGAAATACTTGCTGGTCTTGTTTTTCTCTTGAGTAATATCCTTCCCTTTAGTTGCCAGTTAAGGACCGATAGGTCACGAGGTAGACCTGGCCTCGCAAACTTGCTGTGCCTCTAGACAAGCTGTTCCAGTAAAACTACAACACTGGTATCTACTCGGCAATGTGGAAAATTACCCAGGTAGAACATGTCTACAAAAAGTAGGACAAATCCAACCCGGCCAATTATCACCCCAGCAGTCTACCCTTGGTCATCAGTAAAGTGATGGAAAGTTTCGTCAAGTGGCACATACTCAGCAATAAATTTCTCACTTATGCTCAGTTTGGGTTCTGCCAGGGCCACTCAGCCCCTGACTTCATTACAGCCTTAGTCAAACCATGGACTAATAATAATAAAATAATAATTGCTTATTGTCACAAGTAGGAGTCAATGAAGTTACTGTGAAAAGCCTCTAGTCGCCACATTCTGGCGCCTGTTCAGGGAGGCCGGTACAGGAATTGAACCCGCGCTGCTGCCTTGTTCTGCGTTACAAGCCAGCTATTTAGCACACTGTGCTAAACCAGCCCCTGAACTAAGGAGCTAAACTCAAGAGGTGATGAGGGTCTTGACATCAAGGCTGATTTGACAGTGTGGAATCAAGCCCTAGCAAAACTATGGTCAATTGGAATCAGGGAGAAGGCTCTCCTATAGTTTGGGTTATACCTAGCACAACTAAAGATGGTTGAGGTTGTTGGAAGTCAATCGTCTCATTCCCAAGACATTGTTATAGGAGTGTCCTCGGCCCAATCATCTTCAGCTGCTTCATCAGTGATGTTCCCTCCACCATAAGGTCAGAAGTGAGGAGGTTTGCTAACGATTGTGAAATGTTCAGCATCATTCAAGACTTCTCGGATACTGAAACAGTCCACGTCCAAATACAGCAAGACATGGATAATTTCCAGGCTTGGACTGGTAAGTAGCAAGTAACTTCTGCGCCACCTCTAAGTGCCAGGCATTGATCATCTCCAACAAGAGAAGATCTAACCATCGCCCCTTGACATTCAATAACATTACCATCACTGAATCAACATCTTGGGGGCTACCAGTGACCAGAAACTGAACTGGAGTAGCCATATAAAGATTGTGGCTACAAGAGCTGGTAAGAGGCTGGGAATTCTCTGGAGAATAGCTCACCTCCTGACTCTCCAAAGTCTATCCACTCATACACAAGGCACAAGTCAGGAGCGTGATGAAAATCTCTCCACTTCCCTGGATGACTATAATCCCACACAACACTAAAGAAGCACGATACCATCCAGAACAAAGTCATGCGCTTGATTGGCACCCATCCACCACAATAAACATTCAGTTCCTCCACCATTGATACACAGTGACACCATTGTGTGTACCATCTACATGATGCACTGTAGCAATTCACCAAGGCTCCTTTGACAACACCTTCACAATGTTTACCGCCTAGAAAGACAAAGGCTGCAGATGCATGGGGACTCCACCATCTGCAAGTTCCCCTCCAAGTCACCCAATATCCTGACTTGGGAATATATCACCGTTCCTTCACTGTCACTGGCTCAAAATCCTGGAACTTCCTCCCTAACAGCACGGTGGGTGTACCTACAGCACATGGACTGCAGCGGTTCAAGAAGGCAGCTCACCACCACCTTCTCAAGGACAATCAGGGATGGGCAATAAATGCTGGCCTAATCAAAGATGCCTACATCACATTAACAAATATAAAATAAATTATCCCAGCCATCACCACCACTGAACCCCCATCCCCCCAAACTCCCCAACCCCCCCCACACTCTATTGCCCCTAGTGGCTGCAGTAACCTTCAATCTTCTGAGACTGGAGAAAATCATCTGTGCACAACTAACTCAACTTTTGTGTTTACCAACTTCCCATAAATCTTGCCAAAGTATTGGCCAAAAATAAACACTTAAAAAGTATAATCTGAAATACATCCTTTGACTTGGTAGGTAATGGCAACAGATATTGATTAATGCATTCAAACTATTTTCATGCAATCAGAGTTAGTTGATGATTAGATGTACGAAATATTCTACGCAAAAAAATAAAAATCTGCTCATTCCTCGATGCAAACCAGTTTTGTACCTTAACTAGAGGGTGATGGAGAGTTGATGTGTTGGATCTTAAGCATTCGAGAGCATCCTGAAGAATCGTTTGCCTTGACACCTGTAGAAGTATCGGTTGCGATGAAGCCTGCAGATAAAGTTCTGACTGAAAGAAAGAAAGACTTGCATTTATGGGGTGGTCCCGGCGGATTGGAAATTAGCAAACGTGACACCACTGTTTAAAAAAGGAGGTAGGCAGAAAGTGGGTAATTATAGGCCAGTGAGCTTAACTTCGGTAGTAGGGAAGATGCTGGAATCTATCATCAAGGAAGAAATAGCGAGGCATCTGGATGGAAATTGTCCCATTGGACAGACGCAGCATGGGTTCATAAAGGGCAGGTTGTGCCTAACTAATTTAGTGGAATTCTTTGAGGACATTAACAGTGCGGTAGATAATGGGGAGCCAATGGATGTGGTATATCTGGATTTCCAGAAAGCCTTTGACAAGGTGCCACACAAAAGGTTGTTGCATAAGATAAAGATGCATGGCATTAAGGGGAAAGTAGGAGCATGGATAGAGGATTGGTTAATTAATAGAAAGCAAAGAGTGGGGATTAATGGGTGTTTCTCTGGTTGCCAATCAGTAGCTAGTGATGTCCCTCAGGGATCAGTGTTGGGTCCACAACTGTTCACAATTTACATAGATGATTTGGAGTTGGGGACCAAGGGCAATGTGTCCAAGTTTGCAGACGACACTAAGATAAGTGGTAAAGCAAAAAATGCAGAGGATACTGGAAGTCTGCAGAGGGATTTGGATAGGCTAAGTGAATGGGCTAGGGTCTGGCAGATGGAATACAATGTTGACAAATGTGAGGTTATCCATTTTGGTAGGAATAACAGCAAAAGGGATTATTATTTAAATGATAAAATATTAAAACATGCTGCTGTGCAGAGAGACCTGGGTGTGCTAGTGCATGAGTCGCAGAAAGTTGGTTTTCAGGTGCAACAGGTGATTAAGAAGGCAAATGGAATTGTGTCCTTCGTTGCTAGAGGGATGGAGTTTAAGACTAGGGAGGTTCTGCTGCAATTGTATAAGGTGTTAGTGAGGCCACACCTGGAGTATTGTGTTCAGTTTTGGTCTCCTTACTTGAGAAAGGACGTACTGGCACTGGAGGGTGTGCAGAGGAGATTCACTAGGTTAATCCCAGAGCTGAAGGGGTTGGATTACGAGGAGAGGTTGAGTAGACTGGGACTGTACTCGTTGGAATTTAGAAGGATGAGGGGGGATCTTATAGAAACATATAAGATTATGAAGGGAATAGATAGGATAGATGCGGGCAGGTTGTTTCCACTGGCGGGTGAAAGCAGAACTAGGGGGCATAGCCTCAAAATAAGGGGAAGTAGATTTAGGACTGAGTTTAGGAGGAACTTCTTCACCCAAAGGGTTGTGAATCTATGGAATTCCTTGCCCAGTGAAGCAGTAGCGGCTCCTTCATTAAATGTTGTTAAGATAAAGATAGATAGTTTTTTGAAGAATAAAGGGATTAAGGGTTATGGTGTTCGGGCCGGAAAGTGGAGCTGAGTCCACAAAAGATCAGCCATGATCTCATTGAATGGCGGAGCAGGCTCGAGGGGCCAGATGGCCTACTCCTGCTCCTAGTTCTTATGTTCTTATATATAGTGGTACTTTTCAGAGAACCAGAATCTGAAATGTAGGAATTTACATGGTGTCACCACTGATGTAATAGAGGAAATGGGGCAGACAATTTGAACATAAATGACCACATAATATTTTGGTGATCTTGTTGAGAATTTGGGTGGGACACCAGGAGGAGCACCATGCGCTTCTTCAAACTGTGCCGTTGCATCTTTTATGTATACCTGAGGGGGCAGTTTGGTGGGGACTCAAGGAAGGTACATTCCACCATGAGCAACCCCAGTGCCCGCCACACCCGCTCAGGCAGTATCGGAGCTGGAAGGCACAGGCAAGATCAGCTTTAAAACTGCCAGGATAACAGCTCAGGGCCACGGTTAGCGAGCAGCGTAAGCTCCTCTCTTACAACCTGTGACATAACCCAAAGCCTCTGAAGTCCCACTTAGCTGAGACACGCATCAATCCATATGCAGCTATTCAAGTATTAAGATGCACTTTTACAAAACACAATGTAATACGTACTGCTTGTAAAGTCATGGATTCCATGGACAATACTTCAAGCTTTGTTTCCATATCAAAGATGCAAGGATATGCAAATAATTGCTGCTGGAGCTAAGGACAAAACACATTATGTATGCTGATTAAAACTAGTTACACGTGTATAATACATACTTCAGCAAAATAACAAGTGATTCTCATCTGAAATGTTGCCCGTGTTAAGAATTCTTATTGACACTGACTTACTGCTCCAGTTCACCGCTTACCTATGACCTATCTACGAGTTACATCTAACTCATGGGATCAAAGGATATGGGGGGAAAGCGGGAACAGGGAACTGAGTTGGGTGATCAGCCAGGATTGCAATGAATAACAGAGCAGCTTGAAGGGCCGAATGGCCTGCTCCTGCTCCTATTTTGTATTCGGAGGACTGTCCATTGCCTGACGCAGCTGTTGGGATTCCCGATCAGGCGGAGGAGAATGGAGTGCCCCCGAAAAATGGTTTGGCATCCGTTGCGATGCTCCAATCCCCTACCGGCAGCTACAGTGCGCTACGCGTGCCGGCGGGAGGATGCAAACCGGTGATTTCAATGTAATTAATGGGCTCGAAGCCCGAGTCTCTACCCGGGAGGCAGAGCGGGTGATTAAGAAGAGTTACAAGGAGGTAACCACACCCAAGGTACAGGACAAGAATAGCTGGGTTACAGTCAGGGGGAAAAAAACAAACAGGCAGAAAGTGCAGGGATCCCTCGTGGCCGTTCCCCTTCAAAACAAGTATACCGTTTTGGATGCTGTTGGGGGGGATGACCTACCGGGGGAAGGCCCTAGCGGCCAGGTCTCTGGCACTGAGTCTGGCTCTGGGGCTCAGAAGGGAAGGGGGGAGAATATAAAAGCAATAGTTGTAGGAGATTCAATGGTTAGGGGAATAGATAGGAGATTCTGTGGTCGCGAGCGAGACTCCCGGAAGGTATGTTGCCTCCCGGGTGCCAGGGCCAGGGATGTCTCGGATCGTGTCTTCAGGATCCTTAAGGGGGAGGGTGAGCAGCCAGAAGTCGTGGTGCACATTGGTACCAACGACATAGGTAGGAAAAGGGGTGTGGAGGTAATAAACAAGTTTAGGGAGTTAGGCTGGAAGTTAAAAGCCAGGACAGACAGAGTTGTCATCTCTGGTTTGTTGCCGGTGCCACGTGATAGCGAGGCTAGGAATAGGGAGAGAGTGCAGTTGAACACGTGGCTGCAGGAATGGTGTAGGAAGGAGGGCTTCAGGTATTTGGATAATTGGAGCGCATTCTGGGGAAGGTGGGACCTGTACAAGCAGGACGGGTTGCATCTGAACCAGAGGGGCACCAATATCCTGGGAGGGAGGTTTTCTAGTACTCTTCGGGAGGGTTTAAACTAATTTGGCAGGGGAATGGGAACCGGATTTGTAGTCCAGCAACTAAGGTAGCCGATATTCAGGACGCCAAAGCGTGTAATGAGGCAGTGGGGAAGGGAACACTGACAAAGGAGAGTACTTGCAGGCACGGAGATGGGTTGAAGTGTGTATACTTCAACGCAAGAAGCATCAGGAATAAGGTGGGTGAACTTAAGGCATGGATCGGTACTTGGGACTACGATGTGGTGGCCATCACGGAAACTTGGATAGAAGAGGGGCAGAAATGGTTGTTGGAGGTCCCTGTTATAGATGTTTCAATAAGATTAGGGAGGGTAGTAAAAGAGGTGGGGGGGTGGCATTATTAATTAGAGATAGTATAATAGCTGCAGAAAGGCAGTTCGAGGAGTATCAGCCTACTGAGATAGTATGGGTTGAAGTCAGAAATAGGAAAGGAGCAGTCACCTTGTTAGGAGTTTTCTATAGGCCCCCCAATAGTAGCAGAGATGTGGAGGAACAGATTGGGAAACAGATTTTGGAAAGGTGCAGAAGTCATAGGGTAGTAGTCATGGGCGACTTCAACTTCCCAAATATTGAGTGGAAACTCTTTAGATCAAATAGTTTGGATGGGGTGGTGTTTGTGCAGTGTGTCCAGGAAGCTTTTCTAACACAGTATGGAGATTGTCCGACCAGAGGAGGGGCAATATTGGATTTAGTACTGGGTAATGAGCCAGGGCAAGTGATAGATTTGTTAGTGGGGGAGCATTTTGGAGATAGTGACCACAATTCTGTGACTTTCACTTTAGTAATGGAGAGGGATAGGTACATGCAACAGGGCAAGGTTTACAATTGGGGGAAGGGTAAATACGATGTTGTCAGACAAGAATTGAAGTGCATAAGTTGGGAACATAGGCTGGCAGGGAAGGACACAAGTGAAATGTGGAACTTGTTCAAGGAACAGGTGCTACGTGTCCTTGATATGTATGTCCCTGTCAGGCAGGGAAGAGATGGTCGAGTGAGGGAACCATGGTTGACAAGAGAGGTTGAATGTCTTGTTAAGAGGAAAAAGGTGACTTATGTAAGGCTGAGGAAACAAGGTTCAGACAGGGCATTGGAGGGATACAAGATAGCCAGGAGGGAACTGAAGAAAGGGATTAGGAGAGCTAAGAGAGGGCATGAACAATCTTTGGCGGGTAGGATCAAGGAAAACCCCAAGGCCTTTTACACATATGTGAGAAATATGAGAATGACTAGAGCGAGGGTAGGTCCGATCAAGGACAGTAGCGGGAGATTGTGTATTGAGTCTGAAGAGATAGGAGAGGTCTTGAACGAGTACTTTTCTTCTGTATTTACAAATGAGAGGGGCGATATTGTTGGAGAGGACAGCGTGAAACAGATTGGTAAGCTCGAGGAAATACTTGTTAGGAAGAAAGATGTGTTGGGCATTTTGAAAAACTTGAGGATAGACAAGTCCCCCGGGCCTGACGGGATATATCCAAGGATTCTATGGGAAGCAAGAGATGAAATTGCAGAGCCGTTGGCAATGATCTTTTCGTCCTCACTGTCAACAGGGGTGGTACTAGGGGATTGGAGAGTGGCGAATGTCGTGCCCCTGTTCAAAAAAGGGACTAGGGATAACCCTGGGAATTACAGGCCAGTTAGTCTTACTTCGGTGGTAGGCAAAGTAATGGAAAGGGTACTGAAGGATAGGATTTCTGAGCATCTGGAAAGACACTGATTGATTAGGGATAGTCAGCACGGATTTGTGAGGGGTAGGTCTTGCCTTACAAATCTTATTGAATTCTTTGAGGAGGTGACCAAGCATGTGGATGAAGGTAAAGCAGTGGATGTAGTGTACATGGATTTTAGTAAGGCATTTGATAAAGTTCCCCATGGTAGGCTTATGCAGAAAGTAAGGAGGCATGGGATAGTGGGAAATTTGGCCAGTTGGATAACGAACTGGCTAACCGATAGAAGTCAGAGAGTGATGGTGGATGGCAAATATTCAGCCTGGATCCCAGTTACCAGTGGCGTACCGCAGGGATCAGTTCTGGGTCCTCTGCTGTTTGTGATTTTCATTAATGACTTGGATGAGGGAGTTGAAGGGTGGGTCAGTAAATTTGCAGACGATACGAAGATTGGTGGAGTTGTGGATAGTAAGGAGGGCTGTTGTCGGCTGCAAAGAGACATAGATAGGATGCAGAGCTGGGCTGAGAAGTGGCAGATGGAGTTTAACCCTGAAAAGTGTGAGGTTGTCCATTTTGGAAGGACAAATATGAATGCGGAATACAGGGTTAACGGTACAGTTCTTGGCAATGTGGAGGAGCAGAGAGATCTTGGGGTCTATGTTCATACATCTTTGAAAGTTGCCGCTCAAGTGGATAGAGCTGTGAAGAAGGCCTATGGTGTGCTCGCGTTCATTAACAGAGGGATTGAATTTAAGAGCTGTGAGGTGATGATGCAGCTGTACAAAACTTTGGTAAGGCCACATTTGGAGTACTGTGTACAGTTCTGGTCGCCTCATTTTAGGAAGGATGTGGAAGCTTTGGAAAAGGTGCAAAGAAGATTTACCAGGATGTTGCCTGGAATGGTAAAGAAGATTTACCAGGATGTTGCCTAGGTCTTACGAGGAAAGTTTGAGGGTGCTAGGCCTTTTCTCATTAGAATGGAGAAGGATGAGGGGCGACTTGATAGAGGTTTATAAGATGATCAGGGGAATAGATAGAGTAGACAGTCAGAGACTTTTTCCCCGGGTGGAACAAACCATTACAAGGGGACATAAATTTAAGGTGAAAGGTGGAAGATATAGAAGGGATATCAGAGGTAGGTTCCTTACCCAGAGAGTAGTGGGGGCATGGAATGCACTGCCTGTGGAAGTAGTTGAGTCGGAAACATTAGGGACCTTCAAGCAGTTATTGGATAGGTACATGGATTACGGTAAAATGATATAGTGTAGATTTATTTGTTCTCAAGGGCAGCACGGTAGCATTGTGGATAGCACAATTGCTTCACAGCTCCATGGTCCCAGGTTCGATTCCGGCTTGGGTCACTGTCTGTGCGGAGTCTGCACGTCCTCCCCGTGTCTGCGTGGGTTTCCTCCGGGTGCACCGGTTTCCTCCCACAGTCCAAAGATGTGCGGGTTAGGTGAATTGGCCAATGATAGATTGCCCTTAATGTCCAAATTGCCCTTGGTGTTGGGTGGAGGTGTTGAGTTTGGGTAGGGTGCTCTTTCCAAGAGCCGGTGCAGACTCAAAGGGCCGAATGGCCTCCTTCTGCACTGTAAATTCAATGATAATCTATGATTAATCTAGGACAAAGGTTCGGCACAACATCGTGGGCCGAAGGGCCTGTTCTGTGCTGTATTTTCTATGTTCTATGTTCTATGCATTACGCACCAACTCCCACCACGGGAAGTCCACCGGGCGGGCTTTGGTGCAAGTCTGCCCAAGCACGACCCTGAAGCGGTGGACCCCGAGGTGGGTCAGTGCATAATTGAGGTGCCCCCAAAAGTCAATTGAAATCCCCCCCTCCCGTAACAATGCAGATGCTGCCCTCACCCCCCGGTCATAAGTAGGAACATCCTCCCCCCCCACCATGGCAATAACGGGTCACCCCCCACCCACCCCCCACAGTACACACAGTGACCCAGCCCCCTCCCCCAGTGACCCCCCCCCCATCATTCACCTCACTCACCCCCATCAGAGATCCCATTAGACTCTCCACCAGAGACCCCCATCAGTCACCCCTGCCTGAAGAGCAGTTCAGGCAGTACAATGAAAGATCACTGCATTTTCACGGATCCTTCCCTAACGTCTGCTGCCTCAGACAAAAATGTTTAAAGCAGCAGCTGTTATAAGTGTCAGAGGCTTCCTCGAAAGCCAAGTAGACCTGTAAGGATTTCAAATCCCTTGACAGCCTTTGAAACACAAAACTCCCATTCAATAGCAATATATTTCACTAGCGAGGGATTGGCAGTTTTATTAGCCCAGGGTATAGGTGCTTGGTGGATTGTTGATCTATTTTTCTCTTCATGCTTGAATGCATCTCAGTGGCCCTGCTCTAATGCTAGCCATAATGTTTATAAACACTCTTGCTATGACTGACAGCTCCTCACCAAAAGGACCTACGTGCTTTCTGCCGTGAATAAGAGGAAGTGGTCCATTATGTGAGGCAGGCCAAGTTTATGGCTATGTCCTTAACTATTCACATTCCATTTCTGTAACTCCTCTCTTACAACTAGAGACCTGAGAGTAGGTCACCAGACTAGTCTTGGCCCCTGGATGTGGTTCGTGGAATGGGGAGGAGGGTGACGAAATAAAACTGTCGTTACTCACAGAAACAAACATTCAACAGACATCACTTACATTGTAAAATGCTAAGCAGTCTTGCTGAAACTCAAGTTCATGCTCCCGGAGATTGCCGCTCATCAGCTGTGAAGAAAACACAAAACCAACATCGCAGGTCAAACTTGCTATCGGAAGACCAGGAAACGGAGGTGTCTCAGTTACATTCCCACAAATGTAAATAGCTTCCCTGAACGACACGCATTGCCTCGGGGATATATTCCATTAGGAACCCCATCTTACAGCTGGCCAATCATGGCAGCACAATTCAAGTTTAAGTGGAGGCTGGGTATGAATGACCGCTCAGTCTGGTTGGAATCCAGGGTTTCTGCTTGTGTGTTACCAGTTCCCAATATTAATTTCTCACCCAATTGCTTTCAGGATGAATGTTTGGGACAATAATACCTGGAATTTCAGGTATTACAGATCTTCACAACTTATCATTTTAACATCAAATAGTGTCAGTTCATACTAGGAAGTGTAGCGATGTTGTTACTGGACTAATAATCCAGGGCATTCAGGTCCCACCACGGCAGTTTGTAAATTACAGATGCCTTTTTTCACCAGAAAATCTGGAAATAAAGCTGGTATCTGTAAATGGTGACCACAAAGTTGTCAAACCCAATTAATTGGTTCACTGATCACAATAATCAGCACGGTAGCATTGTGGATAGCACAATTGCTTCACAGCTCCAGGGTCCCAGGTTCGATTCCGGCTTGGGTCACTGTCTGTGCGGAGTCTGCACATCCTCCCCGTGTGTGCGTGGGTTTCCTCTGGGTGCTCCGGTTTCCTCCCACAGTCCAAAGATGTGCAGGTTAGGTGGACTGGCCATGATAAATTGCCCTTAGTGTCCAAAATTGCCCTTAGTGTTGGGGTGGGGTTACTGGGTTATGGGGATAGGGTGGAGGTGTTGACCTTGGGTAGGATGCTCTTTCCAAGAGCCGGTGCAGACTCGATGGGCCGAATGGCCTCCTTCTGCACTGCAAATTCTATGTAAATAATCAGGCTGGAACCGCTCACCTTAACTGCTCATGGACAAGGAATACAAATTGACACGGGCTTTATCTGACTCCCCTTTCTAATGTCCAGCAAGTATTTATTTGAAGTTTTTTTTTTAAATGAAGGCTGGACTTTAAATAACTTTATGCAGCATTCACATGGCATGTGACTGCACACGATATGAAGCGTATTCATGATACAAGATTTAAATGTGGGAAAGATAATCATTTGTCATTTCCTCAATTGTAAGGAATTAATTCATAATTTTGTACAAAATGTTTGTGATTCTCCATCTCTATTCATTGGCTGACCACCTTTACATATCACTATAGTGAATTAAAAGGTACCTGAAGCATCGCCACTGCGGGATTGGCAGGGAACCATTTTGCAACACATACCTGGAAACAAGAACACAATCATTAGGAAAAGTAAGAATTACTTTACAGATACTTTGAATTGCATTTGATATCAACTAATATTAACTCAAATCCAGGACAAGGAAAATTTCAGGTGCTGTGACTTGCTTTTCACATTATTCTCTGTCCATTGAAATAAACTGTAATGTTCATCCCTCCAATGTAAGCAAACCACACCGGGGATCGGGCTGAGGGTGCTGTGTGGAGTGGTGCTGGGGGTGGAGAGGACCCTCTTATAGGTGAGGTGGAGCTTCGGTGGGGGAGGGGGGGGGTTCGCATCGGGGGGTGGTCCAGAGATCGGGACGTCATTTAAAAATGGCATCCCAATCTCTCCCTGCACCGGTATTCCTGTTGAGCGGAACCCCTCAGTGCAGAAAACGGGATGAAGTGTGGCCTTGGCCACGCATTCTCCACTGAGACCCCAGTCCACCCGGATGGTCACTCAATAGCGTGGTGTTTCGCGGCTAGGAGACACCCGGATAATCGCGCGGTACGGGACTCTCTTTGGGTAGATCGTGCCCACCCTCTCCACATCCACCTCTTATTCTTCTAAATTCCAGCCAATACAAGCCTAGCCTGTCCAACCTTTCCTTATAAGGCAACCCGCCCATTCCAGGTATTAGCCTAGTACACCTTCTAAAACTGCTTCCGGTGCATTTACATCCTTCCTTAAATAAGGAGACCAATGTTGTACACAGTACCCCAGATGTGGTAGGTAGTTGAGGAGGGTTTGTCTACGGAGTCAGTATGGGTGGAAGTCAGAAACAAGAAAGGAGCAGTCACTTTATTGGGAGTTTTCTATAGACCCCCCAATAGCAGCAGAGAGATGGAGGAACAGATTGGGCGGCAGATCTTGTAAAAGTGCAGAAATAACAGAGTTGTTGTCATGGGTGACTTCAACTTCCCTAATATTGACTGGAACCTCCTTGGTGCAAATGGTTTGGATGGAGTAGATTTTGTAAGGTGTGTACAGGAAGGATTCCTGACTAAATATGTAGATAGGCCGACCAGGGGGGAGGCCATATTCGACTTGGTGCTCGGCAATGAACCAGGCCAGGTGTCAGATGTCTCGGTGGGAGAGCATTTCGGTGACAGTGACCACAACTCCTTGACATTTACCATAGTCATGGAGAGGGATAGGAACAGACAGTATGGGAAGGTATTTAATTGGGGAAGGGGAAATTATACTGCCATTAGACAGGAGCTGAGGAACATTAAGTGGGAACAATTGTTCTTGGGGAAATGCACAACAGAAATGTGGGGGTTGTTTAAGGAGCACTTGCTGCGGGTGATGGATAGTTTTGTCCCACTGAGACGAGGAAGGAATGGTAAGGTGAAGGAACCTTGGACGACAAGAGAAGTGGAGCTTCTAGTCAAGAGAAAGAAGGAAGCTTACGTAAGTTAGAACATAGAACATAGAACATAGAACAATACAGCGCAGTACAGGCCCTTCGGCCCACGATGTTGCACCGAAACAAAAGCCATCTAACCTACACTATGCCATTATCATCCATATGTTTATCCAATAACTTTTAAATGCCCTCAATGTTGGCGAGTTCACTACTGTAGCAGGTAGGGCATTCCACGGCCTCACTACTCTTTGCGTAAAGAACCTACCTCTGACCTCTGTCCTATATCTATTACCCCTCAGTTTAAAGTTATGTCCCCTCGTGCCAGCCATATCCATCCGCGGGAGAAGGCTCTCACTGTCCACCCTATCCAACCCCCTGATCATTTTGTATGCCTCTATTAAGTCTCCTCTTAACCTTCTTCTCTCCAACGAAAACAACCTCAAGTCCGTCAGCCTTTCCTCATAAGATTTTCCCTCCATACCAGGCAACATCCTGGTAAATCTCCTCTGCACCCGCTCCAAAGCCTCCACGTCCTTCCTATAATGCGGTGACCAGAACTGTACGCAATACTCCAAATGCGGCCGGACCAGAGTTCTGTACAGCTGCAACATGACCTCCCGACTCCGGAACTCAATCCCTCTACCAATAAAGGCCAACACTCCATAGGCCTTCTTCACAACCCTATCAACCTGGGTGGCAACTTTCAGGGATCTATGTACATGGACACCTAGATCCCTCTGCTCAGCCACACTTTCAAGAACTTTACCATTAGCCAAATATTCCGCATTCCTGTTATTCCTTCCAAAGTGAATCACCTCACACTTCTCTACATTAAACTCCATTTGCCACCTCTCAGCCCAGCTCTGCAGCTTATCTATATCCCTCTGTAACCTGCTACATCCTTCCACACTATCGACAACACCACCGACTTTAGTATCATCTGCAAATTTACTCACCCACCCTTCTGTGCCTTCCTCTAGGTCATTGATAAAAATGACAAACAGCAACGGCCCCAGAACAGATCCTTGTGGTACTCCACTTGTGACTGTACTCCATTCTGAACATTTCCCATCAACCACCACCCTCTGTCTTCTTTCAGCTAGCCAATTTCTGATCCACATCTCTAAATCACCCTTAATCCCCAGCCTCCGTATTTTTTGCAATAGCCTACCGTGGGGAACCTTATCAAACGCTTTGCTGAAATCCATATACACCACATCAACTGCTCTACCCTCGTCTACCTGTTCAGTCACCTTCTCAAAGAACTCAATAAGGTTTGTGAGGCATGACCTACCCTTCACAAAGCCATGCTGACTATCCCTGATCATATTATTCCTATCTAGATGATTATAAATCTTGTCCCTTATAATCCCCTCCAAGACTTTACCCACTACAGACGTGAGGCTCACCGGTCTATAGTTGCCGGGGTTGTCTCTGCTCCCCTTTTTGAACAAAGGGACCACATTTGCTGTCCTCCAGTCCTCTGGCACTATTCCTGTAGCCAATGATGACATAAAAATCAAAGCCAAAGGTCCAGCAATCTCTTCCCTGGCCTCCCATAGAATCCTAGGATAAATCCCATCAGGTCCCGGGGACTTATCTATTTTCAGCCTGTCCAGAATTGCCAACACCTCTTCCCTACGTACCTCAATGCCATCTATTCTATTAGCCTGGGGCTCAGCATTCTCCTCCACAACATTATCTTTTTCCTGAGTGAATACTGACGAAAAATATTCATTTAGTATCTCGCCTATCTCTTCAGACTCCACACACAATTTCCCATCCCTGTCCTTGACTGGTCCTACTCTTTCCCTAGTCATTCGCTTATTCCTGACATACCTATAGAAAGCTTTTGGGTTTTCCTTGATCCTTCCTGCCAAATACTTCTCATGTCCCCTCCTTGCTCGTCTTAGCTCTCTCTTTAGATCCTTCCTCGCTACCTTGTAACTCTCCATCGCCCCAACCGAAACTTCACACTTCATCTTCACATAGGCCTCCTTCTTCCTCTTAACAAGAGATTCCACTTCCCTGGTAAACCACGGTTCCCTCACTCGACGCCTTCCTCCCTGTCTGACCGGTACATACTTATCAAGAACACGCAGTAGCTGATCCTTGAACAAGCCCCACTTATCCAGTGTGCCCAACACTTGCAGCCTACTTCTCCACCTTATCCCCCCCAAGTCACGTCTAATGGCATCATAATTGCCCTTCCCCCAGCTATAACTCTTGCCCTGCGGTGTATACTTATCCCTTTCCATCATTAACGTAAACGTCACCGAATTGTGGTCACTGTCCCCAAAGTGCTCTCCTACCTCCAAATCCAACACCTGGCCTGGTTCATTACCCAAAACCAAATCCAACGTGGCCTCGCCTCTTGTTGGCCTGTCAACATATTGTTTCAGGAAACCCTCCTGCACACACTGTACAAGAAACGACCCATCTATTGTACTCGAACTATATCTTTTCCAATCAATATTTGGAAAGTTAAAGTCTCCCATAATAACTACCCTGTTACTTTCGCTCATATCCAGAATCATCTTCGCCATCCTTTCCTCTACATCCCTAGAACTATTAGGAGGCCTATAAAAAACTCCCAACAGGGTGACCTCTCCTTTCCTGTTTCTAACTTCAGCCAATACTACCTCGGAAGAAGAGTCCCCATCTAGCATCCTCTCCGCCACCGTAATACTGCTCTTGACTAGCAGCGCCACACCTCCCCCTCTTTTGCCTCCTTCTCTGAGCTTACTAAAACACCTAAACCCCGGAACCTGCAACATCCATTCCTGTCCCTGCTCTATCCATGTCTCCGAAATGGCCACAACATCGAAGTCCCAGGTACCAACCCACGCTGCCAGTTCCCCTACCTTGTTTCGTATACTCCTGGCATTGAAGTAGACACACTTCAAACCACCTACCTGAACGCTGGCCCCCTCCTGCGACGTCAAATCTGTGCTCCTGACCTCTATACTCTCATTCTCCCTTACCCTAAAACTACAATCCAGGTTCCCATGCCCCTGCTGCATTAGTTTAAACCCCCCCAAAGAGCACTAACAAATCTCCCCCCCAGGATATTTGTGCCCCTCAGGTTCAGATGTAGACCATCCTGTCTGTAGAGGTCCCACCTTCCCCAGAAAGAGCCCCAGTTATCCAAAAATCTGAAACCCTCCCGCCTGCACCATCCCTGTAGCCACGTGTTTAAATGCTCTCTCTCCCTATTCCTCATCTCACTATCACGTGGCACGGGCAACAACCCAGAGATAACAACTCTGTTTGTTCTAGTTCTGAGCTTCCATCCTAGCTCCCTGAAAGCCTGCCTGACATCCTTGTCCCCTTTCCTACCTATGTCGTTGGTGCCAATGTGGACCACGACTTGGGGCTGCTCCCCCTCCCCCCTAAGGACCTGGAAAACACGATCCGAGACATCACGTACCCTTGCACCTGGGAGGCAACATACCAAACGTGAGTCTCTCACGCTCCCACAAAATCTCCTATCTGTGCCCCTGACTATAGAGTCCCCAATTACTAATGCTCTGCTCCTCTCCCCCCTTCCCTTCTGAGCAACAGGGACAGACTCCGTGCCAGAGGCCCGTACCCCATGGCTTACCCCTGGTAAGTCGTCCCCCCCACAAGTATCCAAAGCGGTATACTTGTTTCTCAGGGGAACGACCGCAGGGGATCCCTGCACTGACTGTTTTTTGCCAGTCCCTCTTACAGTTACCCACCTATCTCCAATCTTTGGTGTAACTAATTCCCTGAAGCTGCTATCTATGACCCCTTCTGCCTCCCGAATGATCCGAAGTTCTTCCAACTCCAGCTCCAGTTCCCTAACTCGGTCTTGGAGGAGCTGGAGATGGCAGCACTTCCTGCAGGTAAAATCAGCAGGGACACTAACTGCATCCCTCACCTCAAACATCCTGCAGGAGGAACATTGTACTCCCTTCCCTGCCATTCCTCTAACTTTCTACTAAGTTGAGGAAGTAAGGATCTGGCACGGCTCTAGAGGGTTACAAGGTAGCCAGAAAGGAACTCAAAAATGGACTGAGGAGAGCTAGAAGGGGGACATGAAAAAGCCCTGGCGGGAAGGATTAGGGAAAACCCCAAGGCGTTCTACATTTATGTGAGGAATAAGAGGATGATCAGAGTGAGAGTAGAGCCGATCAGGGATAGTGGAGAGAACTTGTGCCTAGAGTCTGAAGAGATGGGGGAGGCCCTAAGTGAAGACTTTGCTTCAGTATTCACTGGAGAGAGGGACCTTGTTGCCCATGAGAACAGTGTGGACCAGGTTAATAGACTTGAACAGGTTGATATTAAGGAGGATGTGCTGGAAATTTGAAAAGCATCAGGATAGATAAGTCCCCTGGCCTGACGGGATATACCCAAGGTTACAATGGGAAGTGAGGGAGGAGATTGCTGCGCCGTTGGCGATGATCTTTGTGTCCTCACTCTCCACTGGAGTAGTACCGGATGATTGGAGGGAGGCGTATGTTGTTCCCCTATTCAAGAAATCCCTGGGAATTACAGACCCATCAGTCTTACATCTGTGGTGAGCAAAATACTGGAAAGGATTCTGAGAGATCAGGGGCGTCATTCTCCGACCCCCCGCCGGGTCGGAGAATGGCCGTTGGCCGCCGTGAATCCCGCCCCCGCCGAAGTCTCCAAAGGGAGAAAAGTCGGCGGGGCGTTAATGGCGCCGCTGCCGCGGAGAATGTCACGGGTCTGCGCAAGGCAGCCGATTTTCGGCCTGCCGATATTCTCCCTTCCGGATGGGCCGAAGTCCCGTCGACGTGATGACCGTTCACGTCGACGTGAATCAAACCTCCTTTTCATCGGCGTGACCCGGTGCTCCAGGCTCACGCCGACCAGCGAGGAGGTGAGTGACGGCCTGGGGGGTTGGCTCTGGGCAGGAAATGGCGTGGGCGCAGACTGATTGCGTGAGGAGAGGTGTGTCTCGGCTTGTGTGTGTGTGCGGCGGGGGGGGGGGGGGTGGTTAGAGTAGGCTGGGCTCCGGGGGAGTGCCGGGAGGGGGTCCGTGCCGGGGTGGAGGTTGGGGGGGGGGTCCGTGCCGGGGTGGAGGTTGGGGGGGGTGTCCGTGCCGGGGTGGAGGTTGGGGGTTGGGGTCCGTGCCGGGGTGGAGGTTGGGGATTGGGGAGGGGGTCCGTGCTGGGGTGGAGGTTGGGGAGGGGGTCCGTGCCGGGGTGGAGGTTGGGGAGGGGGTCCGTGCCGGGGTGGAGGTTGGGGGGGGGGGTCCGTGCCGGGGTGGAGGTTGGGGGTTGGGGTCCGTGCCGGGGTGGAGGTTGGGGAGGGGGTCCGTGCCGGGGTGGAGGTTGGGGGGGGGGTCCGTGCCGGGGTGGAGGTTGGGGGGGGGTGTCCGTGCCGGGGTGGAGGTTGGGGGTTGGGGTCCGTGCCGGGGTGGAGGTTGGGGAGGGGGTCCGTGCCGGGGTGGAGGTTGGGGGTGGGGTCCGTGCCGGGGTGGAGGTTGGGGGGGGGTCCGTGCCGGGGTGGAGGTTGGGGGTTGGGGAGGGGGTCCGTGCCGGGGTGGAGGTTGGGGAGGGGGGGGGGGGGGTGGTGGTTAGAGTAGGCTGGGCTCCGGGGGAGTGCCGGGAGGGGGTCCGTGCCGGGGTGGAGGTTGGGGGGGGGTCCGTGCTGGGGTGGAGGTTGGGGAGGGGGTCCGTGCCGGGGTGGAGGTTGGGGAGGGGGTCCGTGCCGGGGTGGAGGTTGGGGGGGGGGTCCGTGTCGGGGTGGAGGTTGGGGGTTGGGGTCCGTGCCGGGGTGGAGGTTGGGGAGGGGGTCCGTGCCGGGGTGGAGGTTGGGGGGGGGGGTCCGTGCCGGGGTGGAGGTGGGGGGGGGTGTCCGTGCCGGGGTGGAGGTTGGGGGTTGGGGTCCGTGCCGGGGTGGAGGTTGGGGAGGGGGTCCGTGCCGGGGTGGAGGTTGGGGGTGGGGTCCGTGCCGGGGTGGAGGTTGGGGGGGGGTCCGTGCCGGGGTGGAGGTTGGGGGTTGGGGAGGGGGTCCGTGCCGGGGTGGAGGTTGGGGGGGGGGTCCGTGCCGGGGTGGAGTTTGGGGGGGGGGGGGTCCGTGCCGGGGTGGAGGTTGGGGGTTGGGGAGGGGGTCCGTGCCGGGGTGGAGGTTGGGGAGGGGGTCCGTGCCGGGGTGGAGGTTGGGGAGGGGGTCCGTGCCGGGGTGGAGGTTGGGGGTTGGGGGGGGGTCCGTGCTGGGGTGGAGGTTGGGGAGGGGGTCCGTGCCGGGGTGGAGGTTGGGGAGGGGGTCCGTGCCGGGGTGGAGGTTGGGGGGGGGGTCCGTGCCGGGGTGGAGGTTGGCGGGGGTGGGGGGTCCGTGCCGGGGTGGAGGTTGGGGGTTGGGGAGGGGGTCCGTGCCGGGGTGGAGGTTGGGGAGGGAGTCCGTGCCGGGGTGGAGGTTGGGGAGGCGGACCGTGCCGGGGTGGAGGTTGGGGGGGGTCCGTGCCGGGGTGGAGGTTGGGGGTTGGGGGGGGGTCCGTGCTGGGGTGGAGGTTGGGGAGGGGGTCCGTGCCGGGGTGGAGGTTGGGGAGGGGGTCCGTGCCGGGGTGGAGGTTGGGGGGGGGGGGGTCCGTGCCGGGGTGGAGGTTGGGGGTTGGGGTCCGTGCCGGGGTGGAGGTTGGGGATTGGGGAGGGGGTCCATGCCGGGGTGGAGGTTGGGGAGGGGGTCCGTGCCGGGGTGGAGGTTGGGGAGGGGGTCCGTGCCGGGGTGGAGGTTGGGGGGGGGTCCGTGCCGGGGTGGAGGTTGGGGGGGGGGTCCGTGCCGGGGTGGAGGTTGGGGGTTGGGGAGGGGGTCCGTGCCGGGGTGGAGGTTGGGGGGGGGTCCGTGCCGGGGTGGAGGTTGGGGGGGTGTCCGTGCCGGGGTGGAGGTTGGGGGTTGGGGTCCGTGCCGGGGTGGAGGTTGGGGATTGGGGAGGGGGTCCGTGCTGGGGTGGAGGTTGGGGAGGGGGTCCGTGCCGGGGTGGAGGTTGGGGAGGGGGTCCGTGCCGGGGTGGAGGTTGGGGGGGGGGGTCCGTGCCGGGGTGGAGGTTGGGGGTTGGGGTCCGTGCCGGGGTGGAGGTTGGGGAGGGGGTCCGTGCCGGGGTGGAGGTTGGGGGGGGGGTCCGTGCCGGGGTGGAGGTTGGGGGGGGGTCCGTGCCGGGGTGGAGGTTGGGGGGGGTGTCCGTGCCGGGGTGGAGGTTGGGGGTTGGGGCCCGTGCCGGGGTGGAGGTTGGGGATTGGGGAGGGGGTCCGTGCTGGGGTGGAGGTTGGGGAGGGGGTCCGTGCCGGGGTGGAGGTTGGGGAGGGGGTCCGTGCCGGGGTGGAGGTTGGGGGGGGGGGTCCGTGCCGGGGTGGAGGTTGGGGGTTGGGGTCCGTGCCGGGGTGGAGGTTGGGGAGGGGGTCCGTGCCGGGGTGGAGGTTGGGGGGGGGGTCCGTGCCGGGGTGGAGGTTGGGGGGGGGTGTCCGTGCCGGGGTGGAGGTTGGGGGTTGGGGTCCGTGCCGGGGTGGAGGTTGGGGAGGGGGTCCGTGCCGGGGTGGAGGTTGGGGGTGGGGTCCGTGCCGGGGTGGAGGTTGGGGGAGGGTCCGTGCCGGGGTGGAGGTTGGGGGTTGGGGAGGGGGTCCGTGCCGGGGTGGAGGTTGGGGAGGGGGGGGGGGGGGGTGGTGGTTAGAGTAGGCTGGGCTCCGGGGGAGTGCCGGGAGGGGGTCCGTGCCGGGGTGGAGGTTGGGGGGGGGGGTCCGTGCTGGGGTGGAGGTTGGGGAGGGGGTCCGTGCCGGGGTGGAGGTTGGGGAGGGGGTCCGTGCCGGGGTGGAGGTTGGGGGGGGGGGTCCGTGCCGGGGTGGAGGTTGGGGGTTGGGGTCCGTGCCGGGGTGGAGGTTGGGGAGGGGGTCCGTGCCGGGGTGGAGGTTGGGGGGGGGGTCCGTGCCGGGGTGGATGTGGGGGGGGGTGTCCGTGCCGGGGTGGAGGTTGGGGGTTGGGGTCCGTGCCGGGGTGGAGGTTGGGGAGGGGGTCCGTGCCGGGGTGGAGGTTGGGGGTGGGGTCCGTGCCGGGGTGGAGGTTGGGGGGGGGTCCGTGCCGGGGTGGAGGTTGGGGGTTGGGGAGGGGGTCCGTGCCGGGGTGGAGGTTGGGGGGGGGGTCCGTGCCGGGGTGGAGGTTGGGGGGGGGGGGGGTCCGTGCCGGGGTGGAGGTTGGGGGTTGGGGAGGGGGTC
The DNA here is from genome assembly GCF_047496885.1 of Scyliorhinus torazame. NCBI lineage: Eukaryota > Metazoa > Chordata > Chondrichthyes > Carcharhiniformes > Scyliorhinidae > Scyliorhinus > Scyliorhinus torazame. The sequence goes on along the minus strand of NC_092709.1, from coordinate 18,945,217 downwards.
CGTGCCGGGGTGGAGGTTGGGGAGGGGGTCCGTGCCGGGGTGGAGGTTGGGGAGGGGGTCCGTGCCGGGGTGGAGGTTGGGGGTTGGGGGGGGTCCGTGCTGGGGTGGAGGTTGGGGAGGGGGTCCGTGCCGGGGTGGAGGTTGGGGAGGGGGTCCGTGCCGGGGTGGAGGTTGGGGGGGGGGGGCCCGTGCCGGGATGGAGGTTGGCGGGGGTGGGGGGTCCGTGCCGGGGTGGAGGTTGGGGGTTGGGGAGGGGGTCCGTGCCGGGGTGGAGGTTGGGGAGGGAGTCCGTGCCGGGGTGGAGGTTGGGGAGGCGGACCGTGCCGGGGTGGAGGTTGGGGGGGGTCCGTGCCGGGGTGGAGGTTGGGGGTTGGGGGGGGGTCCGTGCTGGGGTGGAGGTTGGGGAGGGGGTCCGTGCCGGGGTGGAGGTTGGGGAGGGGGTCCGTGCCGGGGTGGAGGTTGGGGGGGGGGGGGTCCGTGCCGGGGTGGAGGTTGGGGGTTGGGGTCCGTGCCGGGGTGGAGGTTGGGGATTGGGGAGGGGGTCCATGCCGGGGTGGAGGTTGGGGAGGGGGTCCGTGCCGGGGTGGAGGTTGGGGAGGGGGTCCGTGCCGGGGTGGAGGTTGGGGGGGGGTCCGTGCCGGGGTGGAGGTTGGGGGGGGGTCCGTGCCGGGGTGGAGGTTGGGGGTTGGGGAGGGGGTCCGTGCCGGGGTGGAGGTTGGGGAGGGGGTCCGTGCCGGGGTGGAAGTTGGGGAGGGGGTCCGTGCCGGGGTGGAGGTTGGGGGGGGGGGGGGGGTCCGTGCCGGGGTGGAGGTTGGGGTCCGTGCCGGGGTGGAGGTTGGGTGTTGGGGAGGGGGTCCGTGCCGGGGTGGAGGTTGGGGAGGGGGTCCGTGCCGGGGTGGAGGTTGGGGAGGGGGTCCGTGCCGGGGTGGAGGCTGGGGGTTGGGGGGGGTCCGTGCCGGGGTGGAGGTTGGGGGTTGGGGAGGGGGTCCGTGCCGGGGTGGAGGTTGGGGAGGGGGTCCGTGCCGGGGTGGAGGTTGGGGGTTGGGGGGGGGGGTCCGTGCTGGGGCGGAGGTTGGGGAGGGGGTCCGTGCCGGAGTGGAGGTTGGGGAGGGGATCCGTGCCGGGGTGGAGGTTGGGGGGGGGGTCCGTGCCGGGGTGGAGGTTGGGGAGGGGGTCCGTGCCGGGGTGGGTGATGGGAGGGCAAATGAGTTGGTCCACCTGGCCAGGTGCCAGCCTCCAACAGTTGGACCCATGCGGTCCATGCCACCTGGCTGGGGGGAGGAGGGGATATGGGCAATGATGACATGTCGTCGTTCCCCTCCCCCCCACCAGGCCGTCATGTTTTCAGACCATCCAGCGATGTTGGCCGCCGTGGTGGCAGCCGCTCATGTCTATGTTGCCCTGGATGAGGAGGAGGAGGAGGAGGAGGAGGAGCGTGCCAGAGAGGCGGCGCAGGCTGCCGCAGAGGGGCAGGCGGCAGCCGCCCAGGCTGGAGGGACACCTGACCGACAGGACGAGGAGGGGGAGGAGGACGTCGCGGCCCCACGGCAACGGAGGCACCCGAGGGCGCCCCGTGTGTACCGGCCCCGGCAGTCATACCAGGACCTCACGGACCGGGAATGCAGGAGGAGACTCCGGATGAGCCGGGAAACCGTGGCACACATCTGCCACCTGCTGCCACACCTGTCACCGCGTGGCACTGGCGGGGGACACCCTCTCCCCGTGTCCGTCAAGGTTACGGTGGCCCTGAACTTTTATGCAACGGGGTCATTCCAGGCACCGAGTGGGGACCTGTCCGGCATATCGCAGACATCGGTGCATCGGTGCATCCGGGCAGTGACAGATGCCCTTTATGCCATGGCGCACCGCTACATCCGCTTCCCCGTGGACCGGGCCAGCCAAGATGCCCGGGCCGTGGGCTTCTCTGCCGTTGCCGGGTTCCCCATGGTCCAGGGCGCGATCGATGGGATGCACGTCGCCGTGCGGCCACCTGCAGAGAACAGGGCCGTGTTCACTAATAGGAAGGGGACCTATTCAATGAACGTACAGGTGGTCTGCGACCACCGCATGATGATCCTGCACGTCTGCGCCCGTCACCCAGGCAGTGTACACGACTCATTCGTGTTGTCGCGGTCATCCATCCCCGGCATGTACGAGGGACGCCATCCCCGGCTGAGGGGCTGGTTGCTGGGCGACAGGGGCTACCCATTGCGATCGTGGCTGATGACGCCTATACGGAGGCCACGCAATGAGGCGGAGAACCGCTACAATGATGCCCATGTAGCGACAAGGGGAGTGATCGAGAGGTGCTTTGGCGTGCTGAAGATGCGTTTCAGGTGCCTGGACCTCTCTGGGGGCGCCCTCCAGTATCGGTCAGAAAGGGTCGGCCGCATCATTGTGGTGTGCTGCGTCCTGCACAACATAGCCCAGCAGAGGGGCGATGTGCCGCAGGCAGAGGAGGGCGGAGTGGAGGAGCAGCAGGAAGAGGCCCAGTCCTCCCCAGATGAGGGGGATGGGGGCAATGGTCAGGGCAGACGGGGTAGACACAGGCGGGTGGCTGTCCACCGTTACCGGCTGGCCCAGCGGGCATGGGACAGACTGATAGACGCCCGCTTCACTGACTAGATGGGCGTGGGAATCGGGTAGTATGGCCACAGACCGCACACCATGACAACAGCCGACCACCCACACCCCCCACCCATCCACCCACCCAGCACCCTCACCCCCCTCCCCAACCCCACACACCCCACCCGCATGCACACCACACCCCCACCCCCAATTGCCGATCCACCGGCGGCACAACGGGCCGGGCTCACCCAGTTGCGGGTGGACGCGTGTCTATCGCAGGCCATGGAGAATGATGACAACCCGCCTCCGATGAGTTCCTGGCTCTACATCGTTGGACTATGTCTGACCCATGGCCACAGTACCACCATCCACCCGGACCATCCCTGCATGCGGCTGTGACACTGCAGCGCACGGTCCCGTCCTCTGCCCGGGGGATGTTGATGGCGGCCCAGGGGGAAGGGGGCAGACTCACCTGGGGCTGAGGTAAGACCACCCCTCACACACACACTTGCGCTCAACGTGCATGACACCCCCGCACACTTTGGACAGAGCACAAAGGCAGCTTCGGTAGGTGTAACATTGACTTTAATAACCAAAGGAGTTCATGCACGTGCCCTAGCCCCTAAAACTCATCTGTGCCCTGCACCCGTGCCAACTTACTCAGTGTCTAATTGTTTGGCCTTACGGGCCCTTTGACTACGTCTACGTGGTTCCCCAGACGGTACAGCAGAACTGGAGGTGGACTCCTGTGATTCCTGCCCTCTGACACCGGATCCCTTTGGCGGCCGTTTCCTGGGGCGTCCTGGCCTAGATGGGCCAGGCTGCGGCCCGGGCGACTGGGATGGCGAGCTGCCAGCCTGTCCTGCCCGTTGCCCACTCGATGCACCTGGGACGGAAGGGGGGGAGTCCGAGGTGTCGCGGTGTACCGGGACCTCCCCTACAGAGGGAGCCGGGACGGACCACACCACCTCCTCCTCCCTCGGGGTGCCCGATGGCCCCCAGGCCTCTACATGGGTGGGGGATGCGAACGGACTGGCCATCCGACGCGCCCCCGACATCTGGCGCTGCCAGTCCTGGAGGCCCGTGCTGGTATCGACAGGGGTCTGCAGGTTTGCAGCCATGGAGCCCAGGGGGTTGTCGAACCCTGTCTGCGACAGTGCGACGCCAGCTCGCACATGGCCACTGGCGCCGATGCCCTCAGCGATGGCCTGCTGAGACTGGGCCATGGCCTGCAGAGACTGGGCCATGGCCTGCAGAGACTGGGCTATGGCCTGCTGAGACTGGGCCATGGCCTGCTGAGACTGGGCCATGGCCTGCTGAGACTGGGCTATGGCGTTGAGCGCCTCTGCCATCTGGCGCTGGCACTGGCTCATGGCCTCCTGTGAGAGGGCAGCCATTTCCTGGGCCACAGACGCCGCCTGCACGGAAGGCCCCAGGCCTCGCAAACCGTTCCCCATGTCTGACACCGTCGCACCCATTGCCTCCACCGCGGACGCCACCCGTGCGGTGTCAGCCTGGGTGGCACGCATGACCGGGACCACTCCCAGCTCCTGGACGCGGGTGGACTCCTCCACCTGCGACCGCAGCCGCCGCAAGCCACCCGTCACCCTATTCGCTCATCTCCGTGTCGGTGGTTGCATCGGATCTATGTGTGGGTGTGGTAACTGCAGGAACCCGGGATCCATCTGGGCGGCAGATGTTCGCTTGGCCTGGGCTGCCCTCCGACCGACCGGTCCCTCTGCTGCTCCTACCTCCACCTGCTGTACCGGGACGGCTGTGTTGTGCGCACCAGTGAGTGTACCAGACGCCTCATCACTAAAGTGCCCAACCGTGGTGAGTGTTTCTGCGATGGTGGAGGGTGTTGGTGACAGCAGTGGCGTTGTGTCGTGCTCTTCGTCCCACTCTGAGTCCATGGCACTTTGGGGTGGGGGTTCGTCTCCACCCATCCACTCTGAGTCACTGTCCGGTATTTCGTCTTCCCGGGTAGGGGTGTCCTGGGTAGTGCTGTCCCGGGTAGTGCTGTCCCGGGTAGTGCTGTCCCGGGTAGTGGTGTCCCGGGTAGGGGTATCCTGGGTAGTGGTGACCCGGGTAGGGGTGTCCTGGATAGTGGTGTCCTGGGTAGTGGTGTCCTGGCTCGGATGTGACGGGGGCCTGTGGCTGCCCCCCTCATCGCTGGGTGGTCGCTCCCGCACGTGACGGGGGTGTCGTCTCCCTGTTGCTCCAGGTCTCTCCGTCTCCCGTGGTGTGCGAGGGGCATCCTGCGGGCGTCGCATGCTGGAGGGTCCGGGTCTCTCCGTCTCCCGTGGTCTCCGAGGGGCATCCTGCGGGCGTCGCATGCTGGAGGGTGCGGGTCTCTCCGTCTCCCGTGGTCTCCGAGGGGCATCCTGCGGGCGTCGCATGCTGGAGGGTGCGGGTCTCTCCGTCTCCTGTGGTCTCCGAGGGGCATCCTGCGGGCGGTCTGCATCTGCGGGGATGGGTGCCTGGACGTTTGGTCCTGCGATACACAATGAAGCATGCATGGTTAGACATCAGGCAGTGATCAGGTGATACGGGGGAGGGGGATATAGGGGAGGGGGGATATGGGGACGGGCTGTTGGTGGCTCACTTGCTCGTGGGGCCCCGACCTCTGCATCAGCAACCTCCCGGTCCTCAGGTCCGCCAGCCAGTTCCAGGGCCCTTTCCTCGTGTACGGTCAGTGGCCTCTCATCAGCGGGCCCTCCTCCAGTCCTCACATGCTCCCTATTGTTGTGTGCGCGCTTCTCCTGGGGGGGGGGGTGGCAGGGGTAAAAGGCAACAGTGTTAGGCAGGTATATGAATGCACGCCATCGGTTGCGCGTGCATTGCAGAGGTTAAGGTTAGGGCTGGATTCACTTGGGGATGTGGGGGATATGGGGGAGGGGGGGATATGGGGGAGGGGGGGATATGGGGGAGGGGGGATATGGGGGAAGGGGGGATATGGGGGAGGGGGGATATGGGGGAGGGGGGATATGGGGGAGGGGGATATGGGGGAGGGGGGATATGGGGGAGGGGGGATACGGGGGATATGGGGGAGGGGGGATATGGGGAGGGGGGATATGGGGGAGGGGGGAATATGGGGGATATGGGAGGGGGGATATGGGGGAGGGGGGAATATGGGGGATATGGGGGAGGGGGGATATGGGGGGGAATATGGGGGATATGGGGGAGGGGGGATATGGGGGAGGGGGGATATGGGGGAGGGGGGAATATGGGGGATATGGGGGAGGGGGGGATATGGGGGAGGGGGGGATATGGGGGAGGGGGGATATGGGGGATATGGGGGAGGGGGGGATATGGGGGAGGGGGGGATATGGGGGAGGGGGGATATGGGGGAGGGGGGATATGGGGGAGGGGGATATGGGGGATATGGGGGAGGGGCGATATGGGGGAGGGGGGGATATGGGGGAGGGGGGGATATGGGGGAGGGGGGATTTGGGGGAGGGGGGATATGGGGGAGGCTCACCCTGCCTGCTCTGACGAGGTCGTTCACCTTCTTGTGGCACTGGGTGCCTGTCCGTGGTGTTAGGGCCACAGCGGTGACGGCCTCTGCCACCTCCCTCCACAGACGCCGGCTGTGGCGTGGGGCAACTCTGCGGCCGTGCCCGGGATACAGGGCGTCCCTCCTCTGCTCCACCGCGTCCAGGAGCGCCTCCACATCGCGTGACTCGAACCTCGGGGCTGAGCGACGGCCAGCCATCAAGTCGGGTGTTGCGGTCGGCTGTTCCGGTCGGGTGGGGGGGAGCTGCGCGGCCTTATGAGCCGTCACGCCGTGCAGCGCGTATGACGCTGCACGGCGTGAACCACTGCGCAAGTGCGGATCCCGTTACGTCGCTGCTAGCCCATTTCGGGCCGCAGACTATCGGCCCATTTTTATGACGTGACGCAAGTGGGATTTGCGCCGTTTTTTGCGCCGATCGGCGGACTTTCCGCCGATAATGGAGAATTTCGCCCAGGGTTTATGTTTATTTAGAAAAACATAGTTTGATTAAAGATAGTCAGCATGGCTTTGTGAGGGGCAGGTCATACCTCACAAGCCTCATTGAATTCTTTGAGGATGTGACGAGACGCATTGATGAAGGTCGGGCGGTGGATGTGGTGTATATGGATTTCAGTCAGGCATTTGATAAGGTTCCTCATGGTAGGCTCATTCAGAAAGTTATGGGGCATGGGATACAGGGAAATTTGGCTGTCTGGATACAGAATTGGCTGGCCGACAGAAAACAGCGAGTGGTAGTGGATGGGAAGTATTCCGCCTGGAGGTCGGTGACCAGTGGTGTCCCGCAAGGATCTGTTCTGGGACCTCTGCTCTTTGTGGTTTTTATAAATGACTTGGATGAGGAAGTGGAAGGGTGGGTTAGTAAGTTTGCCGATGACACGAAGATTGGGGGAGTTGTAGATAGTGTTGAGGGTTGTTGCAGGTTACAACAGGACATTGACAGGATGCAGAGCTGGGCTGAGAAGTGGCAGATGGAGTTCAACCTTGATAAATGTGAAGTGATTCATTTTGGAATGTCAAATTTGAATGCTGAATACAGGGTTAAAGGCAGGATTCTTGGAAGTGTGGAGGAACAGAGGGATCTTGGGGTCCATGTACATAGATCCCTCAAAGTTGCCACCCAGGTTGATAGGGTTGTTAAGAAGGCATATGGTGTGTTGGATTTCATTAACAAGGGGATTGAGTTTAAGAGCCGCGAGGTTCTGCTGCAGCTTTATAAAACCCTAGTTAGACCACACTTGGAATATTGTGTCCAGTTCTGGTCGCCTCATTATAGGAAGGATGTGGATGCTTTGGAGAGGGTACAGAGGAGATTTACCAGGATGCTGCCTGGACTGGAGGGCATGTCTTATGAAGAAAGGTTAAGGGAGCTAGGGCTTTTCTCACTAGAGCGAAGGAGGCAGAGAGGTGACTTGATAGAGGTGTACAAGGTGATGAGGCATGGATAGAGTGGATAGCCAGAGACTTTTCCCCAGGGTGGAAATGGCTGTCACGAGGGGACATAATATTAAGGTGATTGGAGGAAGGTATAGGGGAGATGTCAGAGGTCGGTTCTTTACACAGAGTGGTGGGTGTGTGGAATGCACTGCCAGCAGAGGTAGTGGAGTCAGAGTCATTAGGGACATTTAAGCGACTCTTAGCCAAGCACATGGACAGCAGTAAATTGAAGGGGTGTAGGTTAGGTTGATCTTAGATTTGGATAAATGGTCGGCACAACATCGTGGGCTGAAGGGCCTGTACTGTGCTGTACTGTTCTATGTGGTCTCACCAATGTCCCGTATAACTGAAGTATCATCGCTCTATTTTTGTATTCAGTGCCCCTTGCAAAAAACAATAGTATTCTATCAGTTTTCTTCATCACTTTCTGTACCTGCATGTTTACCTTTTGTGATTCATACACTAGAACGACCTAGGCCCCACTACATCTCAGGGCTCTGCAATTTCTCACCATTTAGACGAAAGGTCTTAAGAATTGTCTAGCAGCCTCATGGCTACAGCTATCTCTCAAAATGTCTCTGCCTAGGAACCTCTCTCATCATAGGGTCATTCCATACTCCGATTGGTCACACAGACCATGTGACCCTTACTCTGCTGTGTTGCCCTTAAATAATAATATAATAATCACTTCTTGTCACAAGTAAGCTTCAATGAAGTTACTGTGAAAAACCCCTTGTTGCCACATTCCAGCGCCTGTACGGGGAGGCAGGTACGGGAATTGAACCCGCGCTGCTGGCCTTGTTCTGCATTACAAGCCAGCTGTTTAGCCCACTGTGCTAAACCAGCCCCTAAGGGACAATCACCACAATAACTCAATGCAACAGGTTGATAATCAGCTTGCAAAATCTTCTGGCGCTCATACACTATTCTCCAAAGGGAAACAAAAGTGTGTAAAGGGGCAATTTTGTGTTGAATTTCCCACTGTGAAATTCAACACATACATTTGTAATGGAAAGTGCCTATGCAAAGATGCCACACTGTAAATATACCTTCCCTCCAATGGTAGTACCAAAGGTTTATAGCCTGTACTTCAGGGAATACTTTCTACCTTTGTCAACTCTGCTTCTCAAATTGCCATATATGTTGCTTCCCGCCGCTTGTCAATGGGATTTCCCATTGAAGCCACCCCACGCCTCTGGGAAACAGCCGGAAAATTCCGGCCCTAGTCTATTTTCCAGCTTTTCCACCCATTTCCTTTTGACTTGCAGCAGAAGTGTACCAGAAGATGCATGGGGTTATCAGCCCCTCGATATGAATGCCCAGAAAAGCAGAGAGACTTGGTATCACTTTCAGCTCAGCCTTCTATATAAATATTTATCCACTTACCATTATACATTGTTTAAAAATTGTCATGACAGGAATGCAAAAGGTTCTCTCTAGGATCTTCATACATCTGCTTGAGTTTACCTGCCAGGATATAATTAAATATGAATTAACATTTTGGAATATAGTACAGGAATAATTTGAGACATAAGGGGCGTCATTCTCCGACCCCCCGCCGGGTCGGAGAATGGCCGTTGGCCGCCGTGAATCCCGCCCCCGCCCCCGCTGAAGTCTCCGAAGGGAGAAAAGTCGGCGGGGCGTTAATGGCGCCGCTGCCGCGGAGAATGTCACGGGTCTGCGCAAGGCAGCCGATTTTCGGCCTGCCGATATTCTCCCTTCCGGATGGGCCGAAGTCCCGTCGACGTGATGACCGTTCACGTCGACGTGAATCAAACCTCCTTTTCATCGGCGTGACCCGGTGCTCCAGGCTCACGCCGACCAGCGAGGAGGTGAGTGACGGCCTGGGGGGTTGGCTCTGGGCAGGAAATGGCGTGGGCGCAGACTGATTGCGTGAGGAGAGGTGTGTCTCGGCTTGTGTGTGTGTGCGGCGGGGGGGGGGGGGTGGTTAGAGTAGGCTGGGCTCCGGGGAGTGCCGGGAGGGGGTCCGTGCCGGGGTGGAGGTTGGGGGGGGGGGGTCCGTGCTGGGGTGGAGGTTGGGGAGGGGGTCCGTGCCGGGGTGGAGGTTGGGGGGGGGTCCGTGCTGGGGTGGAGGTTGGGGGTTGGGGAGGGGGTCCGTGCCGGGGTGGAGGTTGGGGGGGGGGTCCGTGCTGGGGTGGAGGTTGGGGAGGGGGTCCGTGCTGGGGTGGAGGTTGGGGGTTGGGGAGGGGGTCCGTGCCGGGGTGGAGGTTGGGGAGGGGGTCCGTGCCGGGGTGGAGGTTGGGGGGGGGGGGTCCGTGCTGGGGTGGAGGTTGGGGAGGGGGTCCGTGCCGGGGTGGAGGTTGGGGGGGGGTCCGTGCTGGGGTGGAGGTTGGGGAGGGGGTCCGTGCCGGGGTGGAGGTTGGGGGGGGGGGGTCCGTGCTGGGGTGGAGGTTGGGGAGGGGGTCCGTGCTGGGGTGGAGGTTGGGGGTTGGGGAGGGGGTCCGTGCCGGGGTGGAGGTTGGGGAGGGGGTCCGTGCCGGGGTGGAGGTTGGGGGGGGGGGGGTCCGTGCTGGGGTGGAGGTTGGGGAGGGGGTCCGTGCCGGGGTGGAGGTTGGGGAGGGGGTCCGTGACGGGGTGGAGGTTGGGGAGGGGGTCCGTGCCGGGGTGGGTGATGGGAGGGCAAATGAGTTGGTCCACCTGGCCAGGTGCCAGCCTCCAACAGTTGGACCCATGCGGTCCATGCCACCTGGCTGGGGGGAGGAGGGGATATGGGCAATGATGACATGTCGTCGTTCCCCTCCCCCCCACTATGCCTTCATGTTTTCAGACCATCCAGCGATGTTGGCCGCCGTGGTGGCAGCCGCTCATGTCTATGTTGCCCTGGATGAGGAGGAGGAGGAGGAGGAGGAGCGTGCCAGAGAGGCGGCGCAGGCTGCCGCAGAGGGGCAGGCGGCAGCCGCCCAGGCTGGAGGGACACCTGACCGACAGGACGAGGAGGGGGAGGAGGACGTCGTGGCCCCACGGCAACGGAGGCACCCGAGGGCGCCCCGTGTGTACCGGCCACGGCAGTCATACCAGGACCTCACGGACCGGGAATGCAGGAGGAGACTCCGGATGAGCCGGGAAACCGTGGCACACATCTGCCACCTGCTGGCACACCTGTCACCGCGTGGCACTGGCGGGGGACACCCTCTCCCCGTGTCCGTCAAGGTTACGGTGGCCCTGAACTTTTATGCAACGGGGTCATTCCAGGCACCGAGTGGGGACCTGTCCGGCATATCGCAGACATCGGTGCATCCGGGCAGTGACAGATGCCCTTTATGCCATGGCGCACCGCTACATCCGCTTCCCCGTGGACCGGGCCAGCCAAGATGCCCGGGCCGTGGGCTTCTCTGCCGTTGCCGGGTTCCCCATGGTCCAGGGCGCGATCGATGGGATGCACGTCGCCGTGCGGCCACCTGCAGAGAACAGGGCCGTGTTCACTAATAGGAAGGGGACCTATTCAATGAACGTACAGGTGGTCTGCGACCACCGCATGATGATCCTGCACGTCTGCGCCCGTCACCCAGGCAGTGTACACGACTCATTCGTGTTGTCGCGGTCATCCATCCCCGGCATGTACGAGGGACGCCATCCCCGGCTGAGGGGCTGGTTGCTGGGCGACAGGGGCTACCCATTGCGATCGTCGCTGATGACGCCTATATGGAGGCCACGCAATGAGGCGGAGAACCGCTACAATGATGCCCATGTAGCGACAAGGGGAGTGATCGAGAGGTGCTTTGGCGTGCTGAAGATGCGTTTCAGGTGCCTGGACCTCTCTGGGGGCGCCCTCCAGTATCGGTCAGACAGGGTCGGCCGCATCATTGTGGTGTGCTGCGTCCTGCACAACATAGCCCAGCAGAGGGGCGATGTGCCGCAGGCAGAGGAGGGCGGAGTGGAGGAGCAGCAGGAAGAGGCCCAGTCCTCCCCAGATGAGGGGGATGGGGGCAATGGTCAGGGCAGACGGGGTAGACACAGGCGGGTGGCTGTCCACCGTTACCGGCTGGTCCAGCGGGCACGGGACAGACTGATAGACGCCCGCTTCACTGACTAGATGGGCGTGGGAATCGGGTAGTATGGCCACAGACCGCACACCATGACAACAGCCGACCACCCACACCCCCCACCCATCCACCCACCCAGCACCCTCACCCCCCTCCCCAACCCCACACACCCCACCCGCATGCACACCACCCCCCCACCCCCAATTGCCGATCCACCGGCGGCACAACGGGCCGGGCTCACCCAGTTGCGGGTGGACGCGTGTCTATCGCAGGCCATGGAGGATGATGACAACCCGCCTCCGATGAGCTCCTGGTTCTACATCGTTGGACTATGTCTGACCCATGGCCACAGTACCACCATCCACCCGGACCATCCCTGCATGCGGCTGTGACACTGCAGCGCACGGTCCCGTCCTCTGCCCGGGGGATGTTGATGGCGGCCCAGGGGGAAGGGGGCAGACTCACCTGGGGCTGAGGTAAGACCACCCCTCACACACACACTTGCGCTCAACGTACATGACACCCCCGCACACTTTGGACAGAGCACAAAGGCAGCTTCGGTAGGTGTAACATTGACTTTAATAACCAAAGGAGTTCATGCACGTGCCCTAGCCCCTAAAACTCATCTGTGCCCTGCACCCGTGCCAACTTACTCAGTGTCTAATTGTTTGGCCTTACGGGCCCTTTGACTACGTCTACGTGGTTCCCCAGACGGTACAGCAGAACTGGAGGTGGACTCCTGTGATTCCTGCCCTCTGACACCGGATCCCTTTGGCGGCCGTTTCCTGAGGCGTCCTGGCCTAGATGGGCCAGGCTGCGGCCCGGGCGACTGGGATGGCGAGCTGCCAGCCTGTCCTGCCCGTTGCCCACTCGATGCACCTGGGACGGAAGGGGGGGAGTCCGAGGTGTCGCGGTGTACCGGGGCCTCCCCTACAGAGGGAGCCGGGACGGACCACACCACCTCCTCCTCCCTCGGGGTGCCCGATGGCCCCCAGGCCTCTACATGGGTGGGGGATGCGAACGGACTGGCCATCCGACGCGCCCCCGACATCTGGCGCTGCCAGTCCTGGAGGCCCGTGCTGGTATCGACAGGGGTCTGCAGGTTTGCAGCCATGGAGCCCAGGGGGTTGTCGAACCCTGTCTGCGACAGTGCGACGCCAGCTCGCACATGGCCACTGGCGCCGATGCCCTCAGCGATGGCCTGCTGAGACTGGGCCATGGCCTGCAGAGACTGGGCCATGGCCTGCAGAGACTGGGCTATGGCCTGCTGAGACTGGGCCATGGCCTGCTGAGACTGGGCCATGGCCTGCTGAGACTGGGCTATGGCGTTGAGCGCCTCTGCCATCTGGCGCTGGCACTGGCTCATGGCCTCCTGTGAGAGGGCAGCCATTTCCTGGGCCACAGACGCCGCCTGCACGGAAGGCCCCAGGCCTCGCAAACCGTTCCCCATGTCTGACACCGTCGCACCCATTGCCTCCACCGCGGACGCCACCCGTGCGGTGTCAGCCTGGGTGGCACGCATGACCGGGACCTCTCCCAGCTCCTGGACGCGGGTGGACTCCTCCACCTGCGACCGCAGCCGTCGCAAGCCACCCGTCACCCTATTCGCTCGTCTCCGTGTCGGTGGTTGCATCGGATCTATGTGTGGGTGTGGTAACTGCAGGAACCCGGGATCCATCTGGGCGGCAGATGTTCGCTTGGCCTGGGCTGCCCTCCGACCGCCCGGTCCCTCTGCTGCTCCTACCTCCACCTGCTGTACCGGGACGGCTGTGTTGTGCGCATCAGTGAGTGTATCAGACGCCTCATCACTAAAGTGCCCAACCGTGGTGAGTGTTTCTGCGATGGTGGAGGGTGTTGGTGACAGCAGTGGCGTTGTGTCGTGCTCTTCGTCCCACTCTGAGTCCATGGCACTTTGGAGTGGGGGTTCGTCTCCACCCATCCACTCTGAGTCACTGTCCGGTATTTCGTCTTCCCGGGTAGGGGTATCCTGGGTAGTGCTGTCCCGGGTAGTGCTGTCCCGGGTAGTGCTGTCCCGGGTAGGGGTGTCCTGGGTAGTGGTGTCCCGGGTAGGGGTGTCCTGGATAGTGGTGTCCTGGCTCGGATGTGACGGGGGCCTGTGGCTGCCCCCCTCATCGCTGGGTGGTCGCTCCCGCACGTGACGGGGGTGTCGTCTCCCTGTTGCTCCAGGTCTCTCCGTCTCCCGTGGTGTGCGAGGGGCATCCTGCGGGCGTCGCATGCTGGAGGGTGCGGGTCTCTCCGTCTCCTGTGGTCTCCGAGGGGCATCCTGCGGGCGTCGCATGCTGGAGGGTGCGGGTCTCTCCGTCTCCTGTGGTCTCCGAGGGGCATCCTGCGGGCGTCGCATGCTGGAGGGTGCGGGTCTCTCCGTCTCCCGTGGTCTCCGAGGGGCATCCTGCGGGCGTCGCATGCTGGAAGGTGCGGGTCTCTCCGTCTCCTGTGGTCTCCGAGGGGCATCCTGCGGGCGGTGTGCATCTGCGGGGATGGGTGCCTGGACGTTTGGTCCTGCGATACACAATGAAGCATGCATGGTTAGACATCAGGCAGTGATCAGGTGATACGGGGGAGGGGGATATAGGGGAGGGGGGATATGGGGACGGGCTGTTGGTGGCTCACTTGCTCGTGGGGCCCCGACCTCTGCATCAGCAACCTCCCGGTCCTCAGGTCCGCCAGCCAGTTCCAGGGCCCTTTCCTCGTGTACGGTCAGTGGCCTCTCATCAGCGGGCCCTCCTCCAGTCCTCACATGCTCCCTATTGTTGTGTGCGCGCTTCTCCTGGGGGGGGGGGGGGGGGGGTGGCAGGGGTAAAAGGCAACAGTGTTAGGCAGGTATATGAATGCACGCCATCGGTTGCGCGTGCATTGCAGAGGTTAAGGTTAGGGCTGGATTCACTTGGGGATATGGGGGATATGGGGAGGGGGGATATGGGGGAGGGGGGAATATGGGGGATATGGGGAGGGGGGATATGGGGGAGGGGGGATATGGGGGAGGGGGGATATGGGGGAGGGGGGATATGGGGGATATGGGGGAGGGGGGATATGGGGAGGGGGGATATGGGGGAGGGGGGATATGGGGGATATGGGGGAGGGGGGATATGGGGGATATGGGGGATATGGGGGAGGCTCACCCTGCCTGCTCTGACGAGGTCGTTCACCTTCTTGTGGCACTGGGTGCCTGTCCGTGGTGTTAGGGCCACAGCGGTGACGGCCTCTGCCACCTCCCTCCACAGACGCCGGCTGTGGCGTGGGGCAACTCTGCGGCCGTGCCCGGGATACAGGGCGTCCCTCCTCTGCTCCACCGCGTCCAGGAGCGCCTCCACATCGCGTGACTCGAACCTCGGGGCTGAGCGACGGCCAGCCATCAAGTCGGGTGTTGCGGTCGGGTGTTCCGGTCGGGTGGGGGGGAGCTGCGCGACCTTATGAACCACTGCGCAAGCGCGGATCCCGTTACGTCGCTGCTAGCCCATTTCGGGCCGCAGACTATCGGCCCATTTTTATGACGTGACGCAAGTGGGATTTGCGCCGTTTTTTGCGCCGATCGGCGGAGTTTCCGTCGATAACGGAGAATTTCGCCCAAGATGTGGTAAGTATGGTGTGACCCTGGGCCTATACTTTCAAAAATGTCTAAACTCTAGAGTTTTTCTTCTGTCATGTCTGCCCCTATAACAGACTAATCAATCAAGACAAATTTAATAGAATTTACAGTGCAGGAGACCATTCGGCCCATCGAGTCTGCACCAGCTCTTGGAAAGAGCACCCGACCCAAGGTCAACACCTCCACCATATTCCCATAACCTAGTAACCCCACCCAACACTAAGGGCAATTTTGGACACTAAGGGCAATTTATCATGGCCAATCCACCTAACCTGCACATCTTTGGACTGTGGGAGGAAACCGGAGCACCCGGAGGAAACCCACGCACACACGGGGAGGATGTGCAGACTCCGCACAGACAGTGACCCAAGCCGGAATCGAACCTGGGACCCTGGAGCTGTGAAGCAATTGTGCTATCCACAATGCTACCGTGCTGCCCGATATTTGTCATGATTAGTCACCAAGTCCATTGATTAGAAGAATGATAGAAGATGAGTTTGCAATCTTTGGACTTTTATGTCTCAATCAATTTCTATGTTACTGTCAATGCTCCCTTTGAAACTTTGTTGTTCTGCCTAAGCTTTCTCAGTACACGGTCCCGTTAAATTCATCTGCATGGCCATGGATGCAATGTATTTATAACAGAACCCCCCAAACCCCATCTGGTATACTCCAAGCTTGGTACTCATGCAGTTGAACAGTACCTTCCAACCCCACAATGCCTTCTGTCTAGAAGAACAAGGGCAGCAGACACATGGGAACACCATCACCTGGAAGTTCTCCTCCAGGACACTCAACATCATGACTTGGAAATATATCACCATTCCTTCTCTATCGCTGGGTCAAGATCCTGGAACTCTCTCCCTAACAGCACTGTGGGTGTACCTGCACCACATGGACTGTAGCGGTTGAAGAAAGCAGCTCACCGCCCTCATGGGCAATTAGAGGTGGTCAATAAATGCTGGCCTAGCCAGCGATGCCCACACCTCAGGGACAAATAATACAACAAAATAAACTTGCAAAATGTCAAAATTGGGAAACTGATAGGATTGGATCAAATATCCATTTCACACCCTGACTTCAATGCAGAGTACGCTCGGACTGGGCACAGAACGGTGCCCAACTGAACTCACCCTGTCCCTGTCGGGTGGGTTAGGTACATTGAGGCTGTGATATCCAACTAATGGTAAATGTTACATTACTCAACCCTGGCCCAATTGCATTTGAAATGTAACAACAGTTTTGTATTCATAACTCTCCTTCACATCCAGTAAAACATTGCCAGATGCTTCACAGAGAGGGAAATAAATATAAACAATAGTGCAAGGAGAGTGAAGAGAGGTGATTGGTTAATGTAGTAGGGTTCATGGTTCATTTGAAGATTGACCAAGAAGTAGCAAGGAGATGAGTTGCAGAGTGCGATCACAAGCCAATTAATGGTGGGACAAAGAGAAGAGAGACTCACTTAAACTTGCACTGACCTTATAAAGTGTTTGTAAAATTGTTAATGAATCATGTAGTTTGGAGTTGTCCTTCAAGGTGCCCTCCATAGTGAGTTGAAGAAGTTGCTTTGATATTTTTTGATACACGCCCACCAGGCGCGCGAAGGAATCATCAGGCATTGTACTCCACCAGCATTCTAGTCAAGAAAGAGCACAGAAATGTTCACGCCAAAAAAACACAGCCGATCAGATGGTAACACATCGAAAAATCAAACAGAATGATGAACTGGAAAGATAGAACAGTGGGTGCTGTGCAGAAATCAATGGTGTCTGTTCTTTGCCAATAATTTCCTCAGGAGTGCTCCTGAGAGACTATGGGTGGGATTTTCCAGTCCTGCCCATGGCCAGGATTTTCCAGTGAAAGTCAATGGACCTTTGGCTGACTCTCCAAATCTTCCGTTCCTGCCTGAGATGGCTCCGATCCCCTGCCCATGTTTACATGGTGTTTCCGCTGAAGTTCTGGTCCAAGACATTCGCACCTTACCGTGGTGCAGAATAGACACAAATGGAGCATTTCTATGGCGCCCTTAGGCATTTTTTGGAAACATATCACTCTTGTAAAAGAGGAAATGTGGAAACCAATTTGATTTCTGAACTATTTTCTTTTCATTGTGACAGTCAGTGTTCTCAATTATATTTTAATGTTAACAAAAATCTTACCAAGAATTTTGAAATAACTTTCTTCGAGTGAGAGAATGGCTTTGTTGAAAGAGTCTGTCAGCATTGCTGAGTCCCTGGAGTCTTCCAGCACAGCGATGAGTTCTGGGAGAATAATGTAAACCCGCAATGTTTCCACACAAGCCGGAGATCGAGGTAATGACGGGATCAGTTTATCTTCCACTGCATTCTTCACCTGTAAAACCGTGAATGTCAGCGGCAGGATTGTATCTCCTTTAAACTAACTAAAGTCCATTTTAAACACACGGTGCCATAAATCAAATCCAAAATTAGCTTGCCCCAAATTTCTTGACATCTACATTACAGGATTGTTAATTTTCACAGGTGACTTTCTGCAACAAGATATATAATTGTCCTGGTTGATAGCTGATTGCAATGCAGATGTTCACACATTCGTGGGTTCGTATTGTAGTTGACGGGAGCAAATTTTTAAAAAAATATATGTTTTAGGTTTTTAACAATTTATACAGAATATACAAAGTAATAATCAAAACAACAAACCATAACTGGCCAAAAACAACACCCTTACAAACCCCCCACACTAACAGCTAACAGTGACCAGATCCTTAAAATGCAATATAAACGGATGCCATCGCTGATAGAACCCATCAATCGCTTCCGTCACCATGAATTTGCCGTCTCGAGATGCAAGAACTCTGTTAAATCACCCACCCGTGCTACGGCACTGGGCGGTGCCACCCGTCTCCTCCTCAGCAAATTCCGCCGCCAAGCCAGCAATGAAGCAAAAGTCAAAGTGTCCGCATCACCCCGGTCTCAGTTCCGGCTTGTCTGACATGCCAAATATCACTACTAATGGGCAGGACTCCAAATCCACATTTGAAATTGCCAACATGGTGTTCAAAAAAGGTCCCACAAAACCCACCAATGTCGGACCGGAACATGTGCGTATGGTTTGCTGGCCCCCTCGAGCACCTCTCACACCTATCTCCAACCCCCTCAAAAACAACTCATTCTGGCCTTGGTGTGATGCACTCTAAACATCACCTTGAGTTGTATCAAACTCAGCCTCGCTCAGGATGATGTAGCATTCACCCTATGGAGAGACTCACTCCACACCTTCTCCACAATGTCCAAGGTTGGAGGGGTTCTGGAACGAGTTTGCCAATGTAATGTTGAAGATTTGGGAGCGGAGGTGGTGCCGAGGCCGTGGATAGCGATATTTGGGGGGCGCGATTCTCCGCTTCCGCGCCGGTTGGGAGAATCGCCTTGGTCGTCAGATTTTCCCGCGACGCCGGTCCGACGCCCTCCCGCGATTCTCCCAAGCGGCGAGAACGGCCCCATCGAGTTCCGCGCGACGCAGGCCGGAGAATCGCCCGAGATACCCAAAATGGCGATTCTCAGGCCCGGATGGGCCGAGCGGCCAGCCCAAAACGGCGGGTTCCCCCTGGCGCCGTCCACACCTGGTCGCTGCCAGCGGGAACAGCGCGGGAACGCTGGGGGGGTGGGCGGCCTGCGGGGGAGGGGGGTCCTGCACCGGGAGGGGCCTCAAATGGGGTGTCGCCCGCGATCGGTGCCCACCGATCATCAGGCCGTCCTCTCTGAAGGAGGACCGCCTTTCTTCCGCAGCCCCGCAAGATCCGCCTGTCATCTTCTTGCGGGCGGACTCGGAGATGACGGCAACCACGCATGCGCGGGTGACGGCAGTTATGCGGCGTGGCCGCATCATGTATGCGGCGCCGCCTTTACGTGGCGACAAGGCCTGGGGCGTGCAAATGACGCGGCCCCGCACCTAGCCCATTATCGGGCCCTGAATCGGTCGGGATAGGTGCCGTTTCACGCCGTCGTGAACCTCGACGGCGTTCACGGCGGCGTGGGCACTTCGGCGTGGGAGCGGAGAATCCCGTCCGGGGTGTCGGAGGATCCTGGAGCGCAGGTGGAGAGAAAGGCGGACGTGGTAGCCTTTGCCTCCCTGATAGCCCACAGGTGGATCTTGCTGTGCTGGTGGGACTTGGAGCCGCCGCACCTTTCATCACAATACTGTCACGTCAGATTAATTATGGTGAGGGAACCTTTTGGTAAACAGAATAGGGTGCCAGGGCTTGGAGTAAGGTCACATCAAGCAGATTTACACACTGCTGTCAGACATCAACCTATTTGAACTTTAAAGGGCTGAATCTTTGTCTTAGTGGCAACGTTCCTGCCTCTGAATCAAAAGGTTCAGGGTTCAAACCCCTCTCTAGACATTCCGAGTGAGTGCGTCTGAATCCTGGGTTGTTGTCCATCAGGATACTGAGGGTCAGTGGGCGATTCCCTCCCCTCGCTCAATGAATTGTGGGAACCTGGAAAAACCTCCTGTTGTGTCGGACTTTGCAATCTCATTGCTGGCACAAAAATGATTACCACAGCTTGCATTTACACAGTGCCCTGAGAGTAATAAAACGTCCCGAGGAGTTGCGCCGGTGTATTATTAAATATTACAGCGGATGATCAAATGCTTGGTCAAAGAGGTGGATTTAAAAGAGTTTATTAAAATAATATGGAGAAGTAAAGAATCAGATAGGTTTAGGGAGGGAATGAAGTAAGTCCCAATATTTTAAGGTCTGAGAACCTGTTATGTATTTGGGAGCGGTGAGTCAGTAACATTACCTGCCGTAACATTGAGGAGTTCTTTGCCAAGTCCTCGAAGCCCCGACATGCAGCGGACAGATTCAGGCCGGACACCTCTCTGTTTGTGTTGAAATGGCTATCTTTGCTGTTTTGAAAGATATCAGGAATGATTATTGATGCATCGTGGAAACCATCAGATATTGTTATGCTTTTATATTATCGCTGTTGATCGATTGAAGTAGCGATTCTTTGTGCTGACCCAATGCTATATAGTGGTCTCAAACACAATGTACTGGAGCTCAAACACTAAGGGGTAAATAGTGCGAATTGTTGTCGGCGGAGTGGATACTTTGACGGAGCGTTTAATAGTCCAATGAACTCGGGTGGGAATTTCTGGTATCCCGGCGGATGCGACTGGAAAATACCGCCCACTGTCTCATTGGGGTTAGTTTTCACCCTCACCGCCTGGACAAGTGGCCTGGTAAAGTGAATCAGCAAAACTCCCATCTTCATCTCGTTTTCATTCCATTGAAATGTATTCCAAGGAATGCTAAAAATTAGTCCTATATCCATCAGCATCATTCAAACTTGCTACTCTTTGTACAGATATTCCATCTGTGAAATGGGTTTTGGGTAACCACTCCCAACTCAATAACAACAACAATGTGAATTCATATGGCACCCCTACTGTGATAAAATGTGCCAAGGGGGCGTCACAGGAGCATCATCAGTTGGCAATTTGACACCAAGTCAAAGAAGGACACGGGGAGTCCACCCGGAGTAAATTAAAGAAATTTGATTTATTTACAATAACACTATATACACTTCCTGGGAGATCCCTAATGAGTCTCTTTATGGTCGACGCCTTACTGGCCGACCTTTTATACATTGCCGAATGGAGTTCCCCCACCTCTCAGCAGGGAGCTTGTACTCTGCGAGCACCACGGGGAAGATAAATTATTCCCAACCTGTTGGTCCCGTGCGGGATATTACGAAGACATTGGGCAGACTTTAATGGAAATGAAACAGAGTCCCATGTCAAGCACGTTTATCTGGGTGTTTCCCAGCGTTTGCAGCTGGGTGGCACCTGAGTGGCACTGCCCGGGTGCCAGGTGGTATCAGGGGTGCCAGGGTATCATCCTGCTCAGTTTCCGACCACCCCAGTGGTCCCCGATTGCCTTGGAGACCCTTCCCCCCACCCCTATGTGCTGGGACGTCTGGTCCACGTTTGTGGAGACCAGTGCTACCCGGCGCTCGCTCAGGGTCTCTGAGGTGCAGGGGCTATGATCCCGCACCTTAGGTTACTCTGGTGAGGACATATCCAAGTGTGCCGTACTGCACACTTTAATATGCAAATTTAGGCCCCGCCTATAGCCAGGTCACGACGTCTCGAGAGGTCGTGTTAGATCTCGCGAGGTGTAGCGAGCCGGGTAAATCTCACGAGACGTCCCGAGTCAGGCGCGGGCGGCGTGGTGGTTAGAACGTGTCCATTATAGCCAAATTCACTTAAGCTTAGCCAAAGAGGTAGGTTTTCCCCTGAAGGAGGAGAGACAGAGAGGATTGAGGAGGGAAATCTACAGCTGAGTGCCTGAACGGACGCACAGCTACAGCTTGGTGGGACAAAGGAGTCGGAGACAATGAAAAGGCCAGCGTTGTATTCTCTTTGAAAAAGGGGCAGCACGGCGGCGCAGGATCCGGGTTCGATCCCGGCTCTGGGGCACTGCCCGTGTGCAGTTTGCACATTCTCCTCTTGTCTGCGTGGGTCTCACCCCCACAACTCAAAAAAACGTTGTGCGGGGTTAGTGGGTTGGCCACGCTAAATTGCCCTTTCACTGGGGGGAAAAATAATTGGGCACTCTAAATTTAAAAAAAATATTTTTTCTTTCGAAACATTTATGCAGTCCAGCTGATTAAACTGGATTGTGGAAAACCATCGCAGCAAGGTTCCCTCAGGAGTGAGCCAAGTGCCCAGCTGCACTGCCCAAAATATTTAAGTAGCCCCGTACCCAGACCCTGAGAAGAGGGTTGGAGTAAAGCGGACAAGTGGTTCACGGGAAGAGTGTGATCAGAGGGAAGTCCGGTCCTTGAATTCCCAAATTCAACTTGACTTGTGGGGGATGAAGAGATGGGGGAGTAACTTTTTGATCGGCCAACATAATATGGAAAGGAAGATCTCAGATAGCTGCGTTACCCCCACTAAATCCACAGGTGGCATTTCTTTACAATCCTTTTCCTTTCCCGACCTTCATTTGTGGGTTGTAAATATCGCCTCATGTAAATTGAGTAAAATCGATAACAGAAAATAACATGAGGCATAAATAAAGTGACCCTGGTGTGAACCTGGTGAATACAGCAATAAGCTCAGGTATAATTATGTAACAAGTCTAATTACAATACGTTGGTGCTACTTGTTCCAGACAATATAACATAGGTTTACCTGACGTCCAGGAAACTTCCACACAGAGTTTGAGAAGAGGAAAATGCCTGCATGATTGCCCTGTAAATATAACGCATACAAATTTTATACACTTTTTTTTTGAAAATGTTAAATACTTCTAAAAAAAATGTATTTTATTACAAACATGTATCAAAGCAGGTTACAGCAAATAATACTATTTTAGAAACAATTCAAATTCTCAGTAACTATCCAGCTGGATCCTGTAATGGTCAAAAAGGCTTCTACACAACTGGAGTGAGCAGAAATAGTGAAGATAAATTCTGTACC
The DNA here is from genome assembly GCF_047496885.1 of Scyliorhinus torazame. Taxonomy (NCBI): domain Eukaryota; kingdom Metazoa; phylum Chordata; class Chondrichthyes; order Carcharhiniformes; family Scyliorhinidae; genus Scyliorhinus; species Scyliorhinus torazame. The sequence goes on along the minus strand of NC_092709.1, from coordinate 18,922,614 downwards.
AAGCTCATATTCCCGGCATCTTTAGCCTGGCCTGTGTGTGGCAGTTGCGCCAAATGAACTTGCAGAAATTCAGACAAGATATATTGAAAAATGTAGAATGGAATTTGCTCGTGGGTCATTGGAAATTGAAGGATAATTGAGTCATAGGGTTTTACAGAACAAAAAATAGGGCCTTCGGCCCATTGTGTGTGCACCAGCCACCAAGCACCTATCTATTCTAATCCCATTCTCTAGCACCTGGTTCGTAGATTTGTACTTTATGGTGTTTCAAGTGCTCATTTAAATACCTCTGGAATTTTGTGAGGAATTCCCACCTCTACCACCCTTTCTGGCAGCGAGTTCCAGATTCCCTCTGTGTGGAGTGTTTTTTCCTCAGATCCACTCTAAATCTCCTGCCCCTTACATATCAACATAGGAATTAGCAATAGGTCACTCAGCGCCTTGAACCTACTCCCTCATTCAGTAAGATGATGGCAGATCCGATTGTCGGCTTTCGTCAACCCCCGATAATCCCCAAGTTCCCTCTTCTTCATCAAATATCCATCTAGTTCTGACTTCAAAGACTCTGCATCCACTGTCTTTTGAGGGCGTTCCAAAGCCTACTACCCTCTGAGAGAAAATGATTCTCCTCATCGCTGTCCTAAGCATCTTTTTTAAAGCGTGATCCCTAGTTTCAGTCCCCCACACGAGGAAATATCCTCTCCACATCCACCCTGTCAAGACCCCTCAGGATCTTATCTGTTTCAATCACCTTGCCTCTTACTCTTCTAAACTCTAGTGGATACAAGCCTAGCCTGTCCAACCTTTCCTCATAAAACATCCTGCCCATTCCAAGTTTTGTGCAGGACACTAGTGTCCTGGACGTGGCACTGAACACAGGTACAATCTAGGTTATGAAAAATAGTAGTCCCACAATCCCCCCCGCCCATTCCGCTGATCGAGGTGTGGCGAAGGTACCACTGTCCTGATCCCCTGACTCAACCAGGGGCGGGATTCTCCGCGAAGCGGCAGGGCGCGCCACTCCGGCGCCGAGGAGTGGCGTGAACCACTTCGGCGTCGGGCCGGCCTGAAGGTGCGGAATCCTCCACACCTTCAGGGGCTAGGCCGGTGCCGGAGTGTTTGGCTGCCAACGGCCCCCGACCGGCGCGATTCCCGCCCCCGCAAAAACCCCGGCGCCGGAGAATTCGGCAGCCGGAGGTGGCGGGATTCACGCCGCCCCCCTCGCCCCCCGCCGATTCTCCGACCCGGCGGGGGGGGTCAGAGAATCCCGCCCCAGATTCTTTACAACTTGAAAGGCTAACTGCTCTAATGTCTGGAACACCCTGGGAAACTATCTGGTGGCACATAATTCCCCCAGAGGGCAGTGGATGCTGAGGTCAACAAATTCTTGGCATCAAAGGGATTTGTGGATTGGACAGGACAGTGGAGTTGTCACCAGATATCAGCCATGTTCTGATTGGATGGTGCAGCAGGCTTGAGGGGTGGGTTAATATTGCTCATGTTCCTAACATGTATGTGCCACCACAGGCTGGAGCTTAGATTCTCTGATTGATGTTATTACAATATCAGCAATAACCTAATTGAAATAAGTATGTTAATGCCAGTCTTAATACCAACAAGTAAAATCTTCCATACATTTTCCCAGAAGGGATTAATGAAACGTTCTCAAGGATTTGATCTGCGTATGGGATTTTTGGAGGCAAACTAGACTTTTCCGGGACGTAGTGGGTCAGATCTCGAACAGCGACAAGTCAGAGGAGAGGAGGGAGATAGAAAACCTCGTGGCGTGGTGTAACAACAATCTCTCCCTCAACAGCAGCAATACTAAGAAGCTGGTCATTGACTTCAGGAAGCAAAGTACTGTACACGCCCCTGTCTGCACCAACGGGGCCGAGGTGGAGATGGTTGACAGCTTCAAATTCCTAGGTGTGCACAGCACCAACAATCTGTCCTTGTCCACCCACGACCAAGAAAGCACAACAGCACCGATACTTCCTCAGGAAACTAAGGAAATTTGGCATATCCACATCGACTCTTACGAATTTTTACAGATGCACCATAGAAAGCATCCTATCTGGCTGCATCACAGCCTGGTATGGCAACAGCTCGGCCCAATACCGTGAGAAATTACAGAGGGTTGTGAACACAGCCCAGTCCAGCCCGCAAACCTGCCTCCCATCCATTGACTCTGTCTACGCCTCCCGCTGCCTTGGGAAAGGGCACAGCATAACCAAAGACCCCTCCCACTCGGGTTATTCTCTCTTCCAACCTCTTCCATTGGGCAGGAGATACAAAAGTCTGAGAACACGCACTAACAGATTCAAAAACAGCTTCTTCCCTGCTGTTACCAGACTCCTGAATGATCCTCTTATGGACTGAACTGATCTCTCCACACACCTTCTCCACTGAGTAGTACTACACTCATATATGCTTCACCTGATGTCTGTGTCTATGTATTTACATTGTGTATTTATCGTATGTCCTATGTTTTTTCATGCATGGAATGATCAGTCTGGACTGTAGGCAGTACGATCCTTTTCACTAAATCTCGGTTCACGTGACAATAAATCAAACCCAAATCTGACAACTTACATTCTTCTTTCTTTGCACAATTGTTTCTCCAGGAAATTGTCCAACATCATGATTCTATTCAAAATGATGGATGAAGATTGGTCAATAGTGGATGCCAAATCCTGGAGAGATAAAGCAAGCCAATAGCACTGAATATCTATCTGAATGCAAATAAAACCAATAGGAAAGATCAATTGTATTTCGTACAGGCAATGCACTCTTGATGTAGCTGGGAGAGCCAGATATTTCAGGATCATTCAGACTGTCTCTTGTAATAACAAAAGCAGAGTAGCAATTGCATGTGCAAGGTGGCTCAGTTAAGGATGATCCAAAAAGAGGGAAGAATTTGACGAAAACTTGGGCAGGGGAATGAAGCTTAGGAGGTTCCAGTTCCAGCACTATCAGGAAAACTCAGAGTTTCGAAATTGGTCAGGATTGTACATGTTCCCTGGGCAGAAAGAGCCAATTTTGAGGCGTAATATCACGCTTGGTCTCGGTGTTCTGGGCACTGACACCTTGGTAATGGGGGCCTTGCCAGTGGCTGTCCTAAAACAGGGAGAATTAAGAATGGATCTTAAAAAGGAAATGGAAGAATACTTGGAGACAGAATTTAGAGCATATGGAGAATAGGGAGAGCAATGGAGCGAGGTAGAAAGCGTTATAGGTCTGAAAACAACATGAGGTCAAATGGCTTTCTTTTGAGCTTTGAGATTCTGTAATTCTGCAGTTAATGCTGCCAGTATGAATGATTTACATTTAAGACTGATTTTATTCAAAGGCCATGTGATGACACATTTTGTTGGAAATACAAAATGTGTCCGGTACAGGCTTGGAGGGCCGAAGGGCCTGGGCGGTATCCTCCCCCCACCCACGCCGGGTGGGAGAATCGCCGGGGCACCGCGCGAGTCGCGCCACGCCGCCCCGACATCCGGTGGGGTCTGGCCCGCGATCGGGGCCCACTGATCGGCGGGCCGGCCTCTCCCCCCCCCCCCCCCCGGGCCTACCTCCTTCCGCGGCCGGCCCCATGTTGGTGAGGGGCCGGCGTGCGTAAGAAGTTCCCCGCGCATGCGCAGGATGTGGGGGCCAGAATAGGTCGTGTCCGGGCCCTGTTCGTGCCGTCGTGAAACGCGACGGCGTTCCCGATGGTGCGGGCACTTAGTCCCGGGAGCGGAGAATCCCGCCCCCTGTTCCTGTGCTGTATTGTTCTTTGTTCTACAGTACACAAATCCACAGGGTAGAGGAACACAGATCCAATTCCTTCAAATCCGCTGTCATCCTGATTAGGAAGAGTTACAATTGGAAGGAGGATCCCGACAATATTGGCACAGGAACCTCCTATCGACTCCCTCAGGGATTGTGCTGCAAGGGACAAGCAAAGATCTTCCCACTTGGTTGCAGAAAGTACACTGTCAACCAAAACTCACGGGAAATGATCATTATTTGTACGGATACCGGCATGGAATCACAGGCCTGGCTTTTCCGGCCATTCCCACTGGTGGACTCCTCAGGTTCTGCCAAAGATGATTCCTCGCAGAAGGGGTAGAGCTGCGTGAGGGGGCTGTATGAGGGGGTGGGGCTGTGAGAGGGGTGGGGCTGTGTGAGGGGGTGGGGCTGTGTGAGGGGGCAGGGCTGTTTGAGTGGGTGGGGCTCAGTAAGGGGGCGGAGCTGTATGAGGGGGCAGGGCTGTTTGAGTGGGTGGGGCTCAGTAAGGGGGCGGAGCTGTATGAGGGGGCAAGGCTGTGCGAGGCGGCAGAGCTGTGTGAGGGGACGGGGCTGTGCGAGGGGTGGGGCTGTGTGAGGGGATGGGGTTGTGTGAGGGGACGGGGTTGTGTGAGGGGGCGGGGCTGCGTGAGGGGGTGGGTCTGAGTAAGGGGGCAGGGCTGCGTGAGGGGACGGGGTTGTGTGAGGGGGTGGGGTTGTGTGAGGGGGCGGGGCTGTGTGAGTGGGCGGGGCTGTGTGAGGGGGCGGGGCTGTGTGAGGGGGCGGGGCAATGTGAGAGGGTGGGGCTGTGTGAGGGGATGGGGTTGTGTGAGGGGACAGGGTTGTGTGAGGGGGCGGGGCTGTGTGAGGGGGCAGGGCAATGTGAGAGGGTGGGGCTGTGTGAGGGGACGGGGCTGTGTGAGGGGACGGGGTTGTGTGAGGGGGTGGGGCTGTGTGAGGGGACGGGGTTGTGTGAGGGGGTGGGGCTGTGTGAGGGGATGGGGTTGTGTGAGGGGACGGGGCAGTGTGAGGGGGTGGGGCTGTGTGAGGGGACGGGGTTGTGTGAGGGGACGGGGCAGTGTGAGGGGGTGGGTCTGAGTAAGGGGGCAGGGCTGCGTGAGGGGGCAGGGCTGTGTGAGTGGGTGGGACTGTGTCAGGGGGCGGGGCTGTGTGAGGGGACCGGGTTGTGTGAGGGGGCGGGGCTGTGTGAGGGGGCGGGCCTGTGTGAGTGGACGGGGTTGTGTGAGGGGGCGGGGCATTGTGAGGGGTGGGGCTTTGTGAGGGGGTGGGGCTGTGGTGAGGGGACAGGGCAGTGTGAGGGGCGGGACAGTGTGAGGGGGCAGGACAGTGTGAGGGGGCAAGGCTGTGTGAGGGGACAGGGCAGTGTGAGGGGCGGGACAGTGTGAGTGGGCGAGGCTGTGTGAGGGGGCAGGGCAGTGAGAGTGCGCGGGGCTGAGTAAGGGGGCAGAGCTGTGTGAGGGGGCAGGGCTGTGTGAGGGGGCAGGGCTGTGTGAGGGGGCAGGGCTGTGTGAGGGGGCGGGTCTGTGTGAGGGGGCGGGTCTGTGTGAGGGGGCAGGGCTGTGTGAGGGGGCGGGGCTGTGTGAGGGACAGGGCTGTGTGAGGGGGCGGGGCTTTGTGAGGAGGCAGGGCTGTGTGAGGGGGCGGGGTTGTGTGAGTGGGCGGGGCTGTGTGAGGGGGTGGGGCTGTGTGAGGGGGCAGGGCTGTGTGAGAGGGTGGGGCTGTGTGAGTGGGCGGGGCTCTGTAAGGGGGCTGGGCTGTGTGAGGTGACATGGCTGTGTGAGGGGGCGGGGCTGAGTAAGGGGGCGGGGCTGTGTGAGGGGTGGGATAGTGTGAGGGCCGGGACACTGTGAGGGACAGTGCAGTGCGTGTGGGTGGGGCTAGTACGGGGGCATGGCTGTGAGGGGGCAGGGTTGTGAGGGGCTGGGCTATGTGAGTGGGTGGGGCTGTGTGAAGGGGCGGGGCTGTGTGAGAAGGGGCATGTCTGTGTGAGGTGGGCTGGGTGAGGAGGCAGGGCTGTGTGAGGGAGCGGGGCTGTGTGAGGGAGCGGTACTGTGTGAGGGGCAGGGCTGGGTGAGGTGGGCTGGGTGAGGGGGCGGGGCTGTGTGAGTGGTAGGGCTGGGTGAGGGGGCATGGCTGTGAGAGGGGGCGGGGCTGTGAGGGGCCGGGCTGTGTGAGTGGGTGAGGCTGCGTGAAGGGGCGGGGCTGTGTGAGGAGGAGCATGTCTGTGTGAGGTGGGCTGGGTGAGTGGGCAGGGCTGTGTGAGGGGGCAGGGCTGTGTGAGGGAGCGGTGCTGTGTGAGGGGCAGGGCTGGGTGAGGGGGCATGGCTGTGAGAGGGGGCGGGGCTGTGAGGGGCCGGGCTGTGTGAGTGGGTGAGGCTGCGTGAAGGGGCGGGGCTGTGTGAGGAGGAGCATGTCTGGGTGAGGTGGGCTGGGTGAGTGGGCAGGGCTGTGTGAGGGCCGGGCTGTGTGAGGGGCGGGGCTGGGTGAGGGGCAGGGCTGGGTGAGGGGGCATGGCTGTGAGAGGGGGCGGGGCTGTGAGGGGCGGGGCTGTGTGAGTGGGTGAGGCTGCGTGAAGGGGCGGGGCTGTGTGAGGAGGAGCATGTCTGGGTGAGGTGGGCTGGGTGAGTGGGTAGGGCTGTGTGAGGGCCGGGCTGTGTGAGGGGCGGGGCTGTGGGAGGGGCAGGGCTGGGTGAGGGGGCAGGGCTGTGAGGGGTGGGGCTGTGTGAGGGGCGGGGCTGTGTGAGGGGTGGGGCTGTGGGGGAGTGGTGCTGTGTGAAGGGCGGGGCTGGGTGAGTGGGCGGGCTGTGTGATGGGGCAGGGCTGTGTGAGGGGCAGGGCTGTGTGAGGGGGCAGGGCTGTGTGAGGGGCAGGGCTGTGTGAGGGGCAGGGCTGTGTGAGGGAGCAGTGCTGTGTGAGGGGCGGGGCTGGGTGAGGGGGCGAGCTGTGTGAGGGGGCAGGGCTGGGTGAGGGGGGGGAGGACTGTGTGAGGGGTGGGGCTGTGGGGGAGTGGTGCTGTGTGAAGGGCGGGGCTGGGTGAGTGGGCAGGCTGTGTGATGGGGCAGGGCTGTGTGAGAAGGGGCATGGCTGGGTGAGGGCTGGGTGAGGTGGCAGGGCTAATTTTAATAATAATGATTGAATTTAAAATGGAAAAGTAATTTTTTACAATGTTAAGTACAATTACCTGAAATGCTATTGTGCCCAAATGAACACCCATTCCCATTGCAAGGTCACGGGCCAGCAATATCTCCTCATTCAAATCTGCAACAAACACAACCTCACAGTCTTAAAAATGTACTTATCTTCTTACCCCTTCATCACTGCACAACGTAAAGCTTTTGTTCCCTCCTGCAAAAATTCTTCTGATCACTGGATCAGTTGTATGGCCTGTGAAATTGCACAAAATTGCATGAAAACTGAATAAGTGGACAACAATGTCACATAATACAATATCACTTAATATAAGTGTCATTGGGTAATATGTAAATTTTCCATCTTTCTGCTTTTCCTGTTACATTCTTATATTACAAACATCTATATCCGTGTTTGAGATGGAGAGTGTCTATGTTGTCACGCATCCACATGCTGTTGTTGCGCCATCACTGGGCGAACGATCTAATTACAGCGTGACGTTTACATATGGCATTTCCGTTATAAATACAGACATAGGAAATTATCATCGGAATTGGAATGAAATATGATTGTATGACTTCAAAATGAGCACTGAATTATGTCTCACTCTCTCACTCACTTCACGTGACAACAACCGTTACTTTAATTTCTGGAACGCTCTATGAGGTTTAGTAGTTTTATTTTCATCATACAGAAAATCAAATTACAATCAAAATTTCAATATACCAAATCCGTAGATCAACATTACATGCCAATCCTTTTCAAAGTTTTCTCATACAATTGGGTTGTAAGAGTGCATCATTTTACATCACTTACCCTTTTCCCTTCCATTTTTGTCAGGTGTGTCTGTGAAGCTGACAGGAAGAGGCACTAACTGATCACCGGTCTCTCGGTTTCCAAGCTGTCCTTTCTCTCCCCGACCAAAAGAGTAAATCTTCCCAGACGATGCAACGAAGACAAGTGTGTGATAGCTGTTCAAAATACATAGATATTCTTAACTTTGCAAGCCTTTGCCCAGTCCTGCACTATTGATTGTTCTAAGATGGTCCTTCTATCTGGGCATGGTGCTGCATTACTGGACAGACTGTAGTCATACTCTGGTATCTGCTTAACACTTGTTCATGGGTACCACATTTAAACAGGGTAAAGAATGGGCATGTTGATCCTCGGAATGGTGTTTAACCCTCTCTCTCTCATCAGTCTAACATATGACTGCCTGATGACAGTGGTGAATCGTCATCTACATTACACAAAGAACATCCCATCTGTTAACCCTTTATATTGCACTGATGCAAACCATCTGTCTCTCTTAACATCTACAGTAATAAACTCTGGATTAGTGCTTCAAGATAGAAAGAGGGAATTTTTACTCTCACTAATCAGTGGGAAATGTGCAATTAAGGGCGAGATTCTCCGACCCCCCGCCGGGTCGGAGAATCGCCGGGGGCTGGCATGAAACCCGCCCCCGCCGGTTGCCGAATTCTCCGGCACCGGATATTCGGCAGGGGCGGGAATCGCGCCGCGCCGGTTGGCTGCTCCCCCCCGCGATTCTCCGGCCCGGATGGGCCGAAGTCCCGCTGCTAAAATGCCTGTCCCGCCCGTGTAGATTAAACCACCTACCTTATCGGCGGGACAAGGCGGCGCGGGCAGGCTCCGGGGTCCTGGGGGGGGCGCGGGGCGATCTAGCCCCGGGGGGTGCCCCCACGGTGGCCTGGCCCGCGATCGGGGCCCACTGATCCGAGGGCAGGCCTGTGCCGTGGGGGCTCTCTTTCCCTTCCGCCTTCGCCACGGTCTCCACCATGGCGGAGGCGGAAGAGACTCGCTCCACTGCGCATGCGCGGGAATGTCGTGAGCGGCCGCTAATGCTCCCGCGCATGTGCCACCCGGGGATGTCATTTCCGCGCCAGCTGGCGGGGCACCAAAGGCCTTTTCTGCCAGCTGGCGGGGCGGAAATTCATCCGGCGCAGGCCTAGCCCCTTAAGGTTGGGGCTCGGCCCCCCAAGATGCGGAGCATTCGCACCTTTGGGGCGGCGCGAAGCCCGACTGATTTGCGCCGTTTTGGGCGCCAGTCGGCGGACATCGCGCCGATACCGGAGAATTTCACCCTAAAACAGGGTATCTCTATTTCCCATTATGGTCCAGCTAATTGGCTAGCACTGTTGCTTCACAGCACCAGGGACCCGGGTGTGATTCCTGACTTGGGTCACTTTCTGTGCGTAGTCTGCACGTTCTCCCAGTGATTGCGTGGGTTTCCTCCAGGTACTCCCGTTTCCTCCCACATGTCCCGAAAGACGTGCTGTTAGGTGAATTGGACATTCTAAATTCTCCCTCTGTGTACCCGAACAGGCGCCATAGTATGGCGACTCGGGGATTTTCACAATATCTTCATTGCAGCGTTAAGGTGAGCCTACTTGTGACACTAATAATAATTATTACAATTCCTCACTTCAGTGCTGTTGGTTCTGGTGGTGGGAGAGTCTCCCTCCATAGGAGGAGTCTCAATAATAAACAGAAATTGGGATTCCACAATGCAGATGGGATCCTGATTGACGTTATCTCATCTCAAGTGCTAGGTCCGCCTGATAAAGGTGTCAGGAACCCAGTGAGGCCTTCTCAGGACACTCACCATATCTTCTTGCTTGGGGCAGTTGAGAGTAGTATTACTCTTCTGGGCCACACAGGGAAAGGCCAGGCCTCTGCTATCCCAGGCTTCCAACCATCATTCCAAGCCACAACACCCACACAACATACTCTGCCCATGCCCGTGGTTATCGTAACCCTGGAGACATTTCTTTGTGCCAGCCCAAATGTCCACTCACCAAGCCTGGTTCACACATCTGTACAATGCGTTGATTTATTTCCAAATGAGGAATAAGCGGCTTTTACATTTCAACAGTCTAAAAATGTCACTGATTTCTATGGAAAATAAAATAGTTGACCCGAAGGACTCTCAGAACCAACAGCCGTCAATGTTCAGTAACTAAAGAGTTACAGAAATTTGAATCTTTCTGGTTCACATCTAAGAAAGGGTGAAAGAGATGTAGGTGCATTTTGTTTTGTTGATGTTTGACCAGCTCACCTCCCACATGCTATCTGAGAAACTCTCTTTCCAAACAGGTAACCGACGAGATGAGGTTTGATCTCATCCTTTGTGGAGTTGTGTCCAAGTTGCCCGTAACTTCCAGCTCCAAAGGTGTAAACAAGTCCATCCTGGAGGAGAAAACAATGACTTCAGGGCACGTTACATCTGATCACATAGAATCCGTGGAATCACACAGTGCAGAAGGAGGCAATTCGGCCCATCGAGTGTGCACTGACCACCCCCCCCCCCCCCCCCCTCCCGAAAGAGCATCCTACCCAGGCACACTCCCCCGCCCGATCCCCGGAACCCCACCTAACCTGCACATCTTTTGTACACTAAGGGGCAATTGTAGCATGGCCAATCCACCTGAACGGCTCATCCTCGGGAACCCACACAGACATGAGGAGAACATGCAATCTTCACAGACAATCACCCAAGGCCGGAATCGAACCTGGGTCCCTGGCGCTGCGAGGCACAGTCCACTGTGCCACCATGTTGGTCTTTGGTACTGAACTGTCAGCGGTCTAAGATCCTTTTATTATTGTTAATTAATACACGTTATAACATTGACAGAATCTAGTGATGGAAAATTATTACTTTAACTGACTTTGTCTTTTCTCAGCTGCCACTTTTGAAATTTTAATCCATTTTAGACTGACAGAGAAATCTAGTTTGAGCACATCATTTATGTGTACAGGAAGCAGTGCAGATAGAAAATATAACCCAGTGGCTGCAATCATTACTCCAACATTTGTAATATATTTCCCCCAAGGCAGCAGATTGAAGTTTGAATTTAGGATAGTTCACCCATTTTGTTCTTCTCGAGGACTGGACTTAACTCAAGTCTAACACATGAGATTCTTGAGTCACTTACTAAGGAAGCTGGAACTCCATTGCCTACCTCATAGGCAGTGCTCTCCTCGGTGGTTTGCAACCGAGACTAAAAAGCCACAGTTGTAATTACAATGGAGGCTATCCCCCCATCCCAATAAGGAATGATTGAGATAGAATCATAGAATTTGCAGTGCAGGAGGAGGCCATTCAGCCCATCGGGTCTGCACTGGCCCTTGGAAACTGCACCGTACCTGAATGCAGTGCCTTAGACCGCTCAACCACCTTGAATGAAATTGCACCATACCTAATCCCATAGGTGCACCATATACCCACACCTCCACCCTACCCCCGTAATACCACCTAACCTTGTTTGGACACTAAGGGCAATTTAGCATAGCCAATCCCCTAACCTGCACATCTTTGGACTGTGGGAGGAAACTGGAGTACCCGGAGGAAACCCACGCAGACACAGGGAGAACTTGCAGACTCCGCACAGACAGTGACCTAAGCCAGGAATCGAACCTGGGACCCTGGAGCTGTGAAGCAACAACGCTACCCAAACGAACCTTTGTCAGAACAACGGTGTGCTCTTCCCCACAAGAGATGTGGATGGTCTTCTTACGCTCCAGCAGCTTCACGTGGTTGGGCTCATATCTATCTGTAAGAAGGATTGAAAGTGCAAATAACTCATATTCCTTCTACTACTTCCAAAGTATCACGCATTCCATTTTGAAGAGGCACTTTAACATGAAGAACCATGCAAGTTAAAATGATTAACTGAGTCAAGATAAAATGATTCTGAATTTATTGCACTTGATATTGCTGTAAACGTCTGTCGGGACATTTTATGAAGACCCATCCAATCTGCTGGCATTCGGGAGTGATGTAGGGGAATAATATTTAATCTATTGTCAACTGTGAGTCTACTTCAGTGTGGATTTAGAAAAAAAGCAGAGAGATGATTTGTGGCTGGTATGCATCTGACTTTAAAACTGAAGGGACAATGTATAATAGTTAGAACCTTGAAAAAAATAATTAGTCACCATCAGCAGTTAGTTCCACCTTCCTTAGTAAGTAACTCAGGAATCTCATGTGTTAGACTTGAGTTAAGTCCAGTCCTCGAGAAGAACAAAATGGGTGAACTATCCTTTAGTTGGGTTAGAACAAAATTAGGACTTCAATCTGCTGCCTTGGGGCAAATATATTACAAATGCTGGAGGCGGTGGTTAAGATTAGTGTTGGGGATAGGTAATTTTTGTTGGGCTAGTGGGAGTTCTAAGATCGGGAGGGGTTTTAAAAATATATATATTGTTATTATGACACTAAGTCGGAGCCACTTTCTGGGCTGTTTGATGTTGATGTGTTTGTTATCAGTGAACAATCTTTAATAAAAATATATATTTTTTAAACTGAAGAGAAACATGAGAGTTGAGGACAACTTGACGTTCAATTATTTCAAAGTAGACGTTCAAAGCAAAGACTTGGCCCAGCAAGAAGATGCAATATTTTGTGTGGCTTGGTTGAAGAAATGTAGGAATCTTAGAATGAGCTCCCAGAGTGAGAATGATCACAGAAATTAAAGTGACAACCCATTTCAAATTCAGGATCATACATGTTGGTGTAGTGTATGAGTTAAAACAAAAGAATAAACCAATCTACATCCGGCGTTCTCAATGCAGAACAGTGACTATCGCATGCAAGATTAAAGACCTTCTATTCCAATCTAATAGCCAGCTTCTGAACCCAGAAGAAACGTTTGTACAGATAACTGCAGGTGGAAGAGTGAAACTATTAACAGTCAAGGAGCCACAGATGGGTGCCTGTTTGTGCCATTCAGTGATGGATTGTTTAGGATAGTCTAATTATGTGTATATGCCTTTGTGGTGATTGGATATTATAACTAGGTAAAAGTGTAGAGATTGTAACTGGTCAAATATATTCACATGACACAAATGAAGTAACCGGAACTATGAGCTGTAATTGGATATTGACTACCTTAGAACAATTGTATACTTTTGATTGGTATGTGCAAATTACTTGTAAGATAAGCTAACGGTATAGTTACTGTTGCAATGTTTAGTTCTGGAAGTCTGTCAGCCACCTTGTGGAGACAGGCTTCTCTGCAAGAACTTGAATAAAGATCTTAAACGAGATCTCGGAGTGTCGTCTGGTCTCTTAAGGGTGACGAAGGCAGAGTTTGAAGTTCCCCAACAGGAGTGATATCTCAACACACTGTGCTGTCACATCGGACAGGTCTGGGATGTTCCGAGGGAGAATTATTTTGGACTCGCAACGCGAACCCTCTTTCTCTCTCCACAGATGCTGCAGGTCCTGCTGAGCTTTTTCCAGCACATTTCATTTATATTTCCAGATCACCAGCATCTGCAGTATTTTGTTTTTAATATTGCTAAAATGTTCACTGTTGCCCAATGGCGATCTGAGGCGAATTATATTTCAGCCCATCCTCTGTTGTGGCCAATTGAAAGCTGGAGCTGACCCTGGTCTGTTCAGGGCAGAGATTTCATAAATCAAAATCTCTTTCTCAATGTTACCAAATTACAGCTTCAGAAGACAACCTTTCCTTTTGTTCAATCGTGTTGTCAGACCCCTTGTCTTGACAATCCCCCCCACCAACTCCCATCAACTCTTAAAGAATCAAATCATCTTTGCCACAGCAGTAAAGGCTCCTGTAAAACACTTCAAACAACCTTGTCTCTTTCTCATCACTAACGTTCGGTCAATTTGAGTCACAATTGAAAGAAATCTATGATTCCAATTTACATATGTTTTGTTTCCATTCCTTACGTGCAATGATTAAATCTATGAAAACCTCACATGCTATCACAACTTATCTCTTAATTTTGTTTGAGCTGCTAACAGCATAAGTCCACCACAAATCCAAGAATACTCAAAACTCTGATGAAATTGTCATCATGCTTTGATTTTCCACCTACTTCTGAGATTATAGTTTCTTAACAACAGAACATATGGTCGAAAGCACCTGTCGAGGTGTCTGTTTCCGTCAAACAATGATCGATGAATCACACTGCAAGACATTTCTGCCTCAATACTCATTTAATTGGTGACATTCAAGAACATATTTAAGGGAGGTACTTGGAGCTAGGCTCATCAACGAAGCTAAATTTATTTACACTACTTAAATTAAAGTTCAACACTTATTCCTAGAGTAAACAAATAATTATATTAAACTACACTCACTAACACTATCTCTATACGCTAACTGTAACTATATTCTATTCTCTCTAGCTCTACAATGTGCTTCACTCCAGTCTCCTCTCCTCTACTCCACTCTCTCCCAGAAACCTAAGAGTCAGTGCCTTTTATAGTACTGTCCCTAGCTCCATCTAATGGCTAATTGTAACATGATATTAACTCTTCACATGTTGTACATTTCTATAATGTCACAGTATTATCGCTCGACTAGTAACCCAGAGACCCAGAGTCATTCTCTGGGGACCAGGGTTCAAATCCCACCATGGCAGATGGTGAAATTTGAATTAAATTTTTTTTTAAAATCTGACATTAAAAGTCTAAAGGTTACTATGAATCGATCGTCATAAAAATTCCAATAGGTTCACGAATGTCCTTTAGGGAAAGAAATCTGTCGTCCCTACCTGGTCTGGCCTACATGTGACTCCAGATCCACAGCAATGTGGTTGATTCTTAAATGCCCTCAGGGATGGGCAATAAATGCTGACCCAGCCTGTGACGTCCAGATTCCCACGAATGAATAAAAAGAAATATTGGCCCAGATTGTATGGCTGTAATGACTGAGAAACTGGTGATAAGAAACACTGTGAAACTGACAGTAACTTCTGGTGTCTGCACATACCCAGTCAGACGCAGATATCCAGGAGTTGCTGTTAGTGATTCCCCACTCCGCCACATGGAGCACTATTGAAGTCCATGCAGGCTGTAGCCATCTAAGATGGCTACCTGCAAAGGACCATGGGAATTATGGCCAACCCAGGACTCTGACAGATACACAGCCTATGTGTATCTAAAACACAGGTAACCAGACCTGACCGAAACCCTCGCTCATTTACATTTCAAAGGCCCATTTTCCTAGGACAACAGAACTCCAATCAAGCAACTGGTACAGCCACAGACTGATTGGCGCCACTCCCCTTGCTCAGAAAGCACAACTGCCCAGGTCAATGACCGCTAAGGACCCGCCCGGACACCAAGGCACCAACCCCTTTATTGGCCGAAATCGAAGAGAGTGATCAGAGCCCTGTCGAACTATTGGGTCCAAGGTTAAGGACCGCCTCAAAGAGCGCGAAATCCCAGGGGGATAAAAGAGAGCGCAGCCATGTGTTCTGTCTCTTTTGGATCCGGCCTATGCCAACCCAATTGCAGCAGAAAGAGCCAGCTGAGTTCAAGACCAACGATCGCTACCTGACGGTTGAGCCCAGCAGAAACAGAACCACTTTCTTCGAACCAGCCAAGTGAAATCCAGATAAAGGTCTTTATCCATTTGCACAGTTCCGGTCGCCCTGAAGTTAAGTATAGGTTATTGTAGCTGGTAGGTGTAGTTTAACTAGTAGTAGATATTGTGTTTGCATGTTGAGATAACCCTTGTGTATGTAAAGAAACCATCTTTTGAACCAACTAACTGGTTGTGTGGTCATTTGATCGATATAAGGGAAAGGTTTGTGGTTCACCAAGATAAATAGAAATACCCACAGTATTGACGGCGCTGTTGGGATCTAAACAGAGCAACAAGGCGAAAATCAATTTGAAATCACTGATTTGATGGCACCTTCCACCTTGTTTGCTATGAGTTCATAACTGAAAAGCTCTTGGAAAAAGTTACAACTTGTTGAATGAGTTTTACCCGAGTTTCTCGCAGCATCGTAAGCCAAGATGACTGCAAACAACCCCTCTGGCCCTGAAAAACTAATTTTATTTTCATAGAATGCTGAATTTCTCTATTCCACGCTAAATCATGCAGATATTTAAAAAATAGTTTTTGAAAAATTAAGTTGGTTTGCGGTATTTCAGATTCTCCCTTAATCCAATGTCTGCTCCCCAATCTTTATTTTGCTTTCTGCAAAATTGTAAAACATGAACAAGGAAATCCACTTGTTGCGTCCTGATTTTCTGTCAGTTAGAATGCTTCAAAGCAACTGAATGCTGAGCCTGATGATGTCACTGTTGCGGGACACCAGCGATCCCTTCTCACTGGTTCCAGAATGAAATCAACTTCAGGAAAAGTGAAACTAGTGCCATTGAGATAGTTAATTCATTCTGGATTGCTTTTTCCAAAGTAGGTGGTGAGGGCCTCCATTTTTCACTGACTATAAAATCCGAGCCATTGTTAAATGATTCTCTCACTTTGGACAGGATGCAAACTTGTCCTTTGAAATGGAAGCAACATAGAAACAGGAGGAGGCCATTCAGCCCACATGGAGCCTGAATGAATGAATGAATGGAGACATTCATTGTGATCATGGCTGATCATCAAGCTCAATAACTTGATCCCGCCTTCCTCCCCATATCCCTTGATGCCTTTAGCCCCGAGAGCTATATCTAATTCTTTCTTGAAATTACACAATGTTTTGGCCTCAACTACTTTCTATGGTCGCGAATTCCACAGTTGGCTTGGCTCTGGGTGAAGAAATTTCTTCCCATCTCAGTCCTAAAAGGTTTACCTCTTATCCTCAAACCATGACCCCTAGTTCTGAACTCCACCACCATCGGGAACATTCTTTCTGAATCTACCCTGTCTGCTCCTGTTAGAATTTTGTAAGTTACTATGAGATCCCCTCTCACTCTTCTAAAACATAATCCTAACTGACTTAGTCTCTCCTCATACGACAGTCCCGCCACCCAGGAATCAGCCTGGTAAACCTTCGCTGCACTCCCTCAATAGCAAGAACATCCTTCCTCAGAAAAGGACACCAAAACTACACACAATACTCCAGGTGTGGCCTCACCAATGTCCTAATCAATTGCAGTAAAACATCTCTATTCCTATATTCAAATCCTCTCGCTATGAAGGCCAACATACCATTTGCCTCCTTTACTGCCTGCTGTACCTGCGCGCTTACTTTCAGCGACTGATACATGACGACCAAGGTCTCACTGAGTATCCACCTCTTTCAATTTACACCCATTCAAATAATAATCTGCCTTCCTAATTTTGGTACTGAAGTGGATAACCTCACATTTATCCACATTATACTGCATCTGCCATGCATATGACCACTCACTCAGCCTGTCCAAATCCCGCTGAAGCATCTCTGCATCCTCCTCACAGCTCACCCTGCCACCCAACTTTGTATCATCTGCATAAAGGAAAAGTAGGGACAACAGTTTATAGAAACGTTCTTACCTTCTGTGTCCTTGAGCCCCAGCTGCCCGCGATTGTTTCTTCCCCAACCGAACACTGCCCCTGAGAGAGACAGGGCGAAGCTGTGTTCTCCTCCGGCAGTGATCTGAGCCACAGGCATCCCAGTGAGAGATGTCACACACTGAGGGACGGGCTGGGAGGCACCTTTTGTATCGATACCAAGTTGGCCATAAGTGTTCTGTCCCCAGGCAAAGAGTTCACCATCTTTCAGGGACAATGAGAGAAAATTGACTCAAAATTTGACATGATTCTGTTTACCTCTTACAAATGGATCTGGGATATAGAAAAACTGGTTTCTACTTTACCAATTTCTATGAAATCCTATGTTCAGGGTATTAAACATTAAGTCATAAATAGCCAACAAACCAATCCGCCTGCAGTCCTCAATATACACTGTTCCAATCAACAGTGATGTGCTCAGCTTTGAATCAGAAGGGTGTGAGTCCTGCTCAGGATAGTTCTGGTAAGTGGAGACTAGTATATGGGCAAGGATATTTAGGGTGGCGGGCTTTCTCTTCCCGCCGCCCAGTTCCCCGATGTCAGTGTTTGCCGTCCAGCGATTTCACGCTCCAACGAGCCTTAATTGGTTTCAGGCGATACTTTCGCCCCTCGCTAGAGAGAAAGTCCCAGCATACAGAAAAGCCGGCCAAGCTGATTGGGCGGCAGCTCTCTAGTCTATGCAGCGCTAGAAACCGTAGTGGACAGGAGTGGAACTGAAATCAATCCCCAGACCTGAGGCCCTGGGATTCCAGGAACAGGCAGGTTTCTCAAGGTGGGAAACCACCTCAGCTACTCCTTACATGGCCTCAAGATTCATGTGCGTGGGACTTCAGTTAGCACCTGTCCTAGCGCAGAACAGAAGAGATTGATGGACAGACATCGTTCCTGACGACCTCCTTTTTGGCAGTTGCGTAATATCAGCTCCTTTGCCAACCATGGGTTCAAAACTCGACATGGCAGTTTGAAAATTTGAATCCAGTTTAAAAAAAATATGAATCTGTCTATTCATTGCTCTCTGAAGTGGCCTGGGAAGCCACTCGATTGTGCAAATCATTATACCAGCATGTGATGTGCCAGTAATGCACACATCCCAAGCACAAAAAAAATACTTTTTTGGTCTTTCGCATGTTGAAGGCAAAAAAGGCAACTTGAACACTCGTTCAGCACGCACTGGAGTGACAGCCTCGATTCGTTCGTTCACAAGTCCAGAGGTGGGATTTGAAGCCAGAATTTTCCGAGCCAGAAGTAAGAGCGTTCCTGACGGATGCGATCAACTAAAAGAATCACCTGGTAGCGGGTGTTACCAAAAACCGATAATAGGTTCCTTCTCAGTTTCCACTGAGATAGATTAGAAAAATATTAAACCAAAGCATAATTTTTTTCCAAGTTTTATTCACTGATTGGCTTGCCTTTTGTTGTACCTGGTGCCAATTTGCCATTTGACTAAATACAAACATCTCAATGTAAACCACGAATAGGACAGCCGTGTTACATATGATGCTAAGCTCAGGCCTGGTCAGCCATTGGACCAGGTACACAGCTTCTTAATACAAATCTGCTTCCAATTAAGTTACAGCAAGAATGTTTCAGTTGAACATTTACCTTTGGACAATGCCAGTGAGTGATTATTGCCACAGGCCACTTGAATTATTTTTCTGGTTCTCAAACACTTAAGTAACCTAAACAGAAACACAGCATAAACATAATGGCACATCATACCCAAAATCTCTCAGAAATACATCCCATTGATTTGGTGAGAGGCTATTTTGTAATGCTTTACAGTATGTTAACATTGGACTTCAAAATGCAACAGTGGGCTAGAGAATTTCTCTTGTCCTTGTTCCTCTACAGTGGCGATGGGAAACGTACAAAGACTGCAGAGATATATCACTGGGTAAACAGTGGCCAAATCCACCCTAGTGAGTCAATCTTGGTTCAGTTGGTGGAACTCATGCCTCCTGATTTTGAGTTTTGTCGTTTATGTTCCACACTGGAGATTTCAGCCCATAATCAAATCTGACACTTTTGGATGGAACTTTACAATTTTGACAATAATATCCTTTTAGCTGCTGGGAGACTAAGGGTGAAATTCCTCACCAACTTCTACAGATGCACCATAGAAAGCATTTTTTCTGGTTGTATCACAGCTTGGTATGGAGCCTGCTCTGCCCAAGACCGCAGGAAACTACAAAAGGTTGTGAATGTAGCCCAGTCCATCAGGCAAACCAGCCTCCCATCCATTGACTCTATCTATAATTCCCGCTGCCTCGGAAAGGCAGCCAGCATAATTAAGGACCCCACGCACCCTGGACATACTCTCTTCCCACCTTCTTCCGTCAGGAAAAAGATACCAAAGTTTGAGGTCACGTACCAAATGACTCAAGAACAGCTTCTTCCCTACTGCCATCAGACTTTTGAATGGACCTACCTCGTATTAAGTTGATCTTTTCTCTACACCTTGCGATAACTGTAACATTATATTCTCTCCTTCCTTCCCTATGTACGGAATGCATGGTTTGTACAGCATGCAGGAAACAATATTTTTCACTGTATGCTAATACATGTGACAATAATAAATCAAATCAAAAAATCATTACGTCCAACAGTTAACAAGTCTCCCAACAGCAGGTTAAAGTCCAACAGGTATATTTGGAATCAGGTGATGAAGGAGCTGTGCTCCGGAAGCTGGTGATTCCAAATAAACCTGCTGAACTTTAACCTGGTGTTGGAAGACTTCTTACTGTGCCCGCCCCAGTCCAACGCTGGCATCTCCACATCATTCCAACATTTAGACAGCAACTCAATCTAAATGCAATGGTGCAGAATCAAACAAAAACATCACTTTTTAATACTTTAAAAAAACCTGAATCATGTAATGCCCACTATAAAGTGTGGTTAACTGTTTTAATTTATTTATTTAACTTACTGTGGTTTCATTATGGGGAATTCTTTCAGTTTGGCTGCGGTTTCCTTTGATTTAATTTTACTGCAATAAAGACTTCCTGCTCCAGACAGGAACAGGATGTGGGATGTCCCGCTATCTGCAAAGTGGATTTTCTGCCCATTGAATTCAATAAATTGACCTGCAGGGAAAGAATATAAACAGAATAGTAATATTTAAGGATCAGTAGTACAATGGTTATGTGACTAGATTAATAATCCAGAGGCTGGGGGTTTAAATTCCACCCTAACCGCTTGAGAATTTTGCATTCAGTTTAGAAAAAGCAGTGAATGTAAAAGATCCACGCAAACAGGATACCAACAAATTTGTGTCTTGCCGCTGTCAATTTACTTGCAAATAGAGCGGTCACAACATTGGTCACTTCACTGGAATTATACCAAGTTTAAAGGATTAAGTTATGAGGACAGTTTATGAACAGGTGCCAGGCCATTTTTGTATGAACTGAGGAGGTACTTCTTAAACAAAGATTAATCGAGGTTTGGAACTTTACTCCCAATGGGTTGTGGATGTTCAGGCAATTAAAATTTCCAAGGCTGGGGCAGTCCGGTGGTGGCCATTGAGTGAGCTGTTGCACATTTGTTTCATGCGCTGAGTTCGGGGTTTGTGTGGGCGGGAAAGGCCCCATGGGTCAAAAGGGCTTTTTGGAGTGGGGGCGAGGAGGGGGGGGGGGTTGGTGTTGCCGAATATAATGAATTACTCCTGGGTGGCAAACATCGCTATGGTTAGGGAGTGGGGAAGGGGTTGGTATGGGGGCGGATGGAGGCAGCCTCTTGTAGGGGAACAAGCTTGAGGGCATTGCTAACGGCGCCTCTGCCATTATCACCGGCCAGGTACTCGGTGAGCCCAGTGGTGGTTTCGGCCTTGAGCGTGTGGGGGCAGTGGAGGCAGCATTTGGAGGGTGCCTCGGTGTGGGCACCGCGGCGGCTGAATGCGAGGTTTCGGGGGTGGCAGCAGGCAGGGATTGAGCGATTCGGCGACCTGTCTATAGGGGATAGCTTTGCGAAATTAGAGGATCTGGAAGAAGAGTATGAGCTGCCCAGGGGGAATGGTTTCAGGTACTTGCTGGTTCGGGATTTCGCGAGGAGAGAGGTGCCGTCCTTTCCCGGCTGCTGCCCTTGGGCTGCAAGATAAGGTGCCGTTGAGGGAGGGGATAGGGGAGGGGAAGGTGTCCGAGGTCTACAAGCAGCTGATGGATTGGGAGGGGGGCCCTGGTGGGGGACATTAACCGAAAGTGGGAGGAGCAGCTGGGGGTGGGTTGGGGTGGAAGTGGAGGCCGGGACGTGGGAGGAGGCTCTGCAAAGGGTGAATGTATCCTTGTCGTGTGTGAGGCTCAGTCTTATTCAGTTTAAAGTAGTTCTCATGGCGCATATGACGGTGGCGAGGATGCGTAGGTTCTTTGAGAGAGTAGAGGACAGGTGTGTGTGGAGCGCAGGGAGGCCGCGAATCATGTCCACATGTTTTTGGCATGTCCGAAGCCAAAGGGGTTCCGACTGGGGTTTGTGGACATAACGTCCAAGGTGTTGCGGGTAAAGGTGGCCCCAAGTCCAAATGTAGCAATATTTGGGGTGTCGGAAGACCCTGGATTCCAGAGGGCGCGAGAGGCCGATGTTTTGGACTTTGGCTCCCTGATAGCCCGGAGAGGGATTTTGCTTGGGTGGAGGGACTCGGAGCCACCGAAAACGGGGTCTGTGGGTGACCTGGCGGAATCCCTGAGGCTGGAGCAGGTTAAGTTCATCCTGAGGGGGTCGGTTGATGGGTTCGCTCGGAGGTGGAAGCCGCTCATTGACTTATTTAAGGAGGATTGAGGTGTCAGCAGAGGGGAAGGGGGTTAAAATGGGGACGGCAGGACGGGAGGCGGGTTAAGGAAGGGTGTTGGTTATTTATTACGTTGTATAATTTTACTTCTGCTTTTATTTGTTTAGTTTGTTGTTTGTGCAAATTCCTGAATCAAATATTTATATTTAAAAAAATTTCCAGGACTGAGATTGATGAATTTTATTCGGTAAGGGTATTGGGGGATAGTTGAGTAAATTTAACTGATGTACAGACCAGCGGTGATCTAACTGAATGGTGGAACAGGTTACAGGAGCTGGTTGGTCCACTCCTCTTCCTGTCAATACACTCAGTGAAACAATTTGAAAATACTATTGGCCACTAGCTACACATTACACAGTGGTAAATCCTAGTTTGAACTTCCCGTACCAGCCTCCCCGAACAGGTGCCGGAATGTGGCGACTAGGGGCTTTTCACAGTAACTTCATTGAAGCCTACTTGTGACAATAAGCGATTTTCATTTCATTTCAACTCCATCCTCTGCCCACAGATTTCTCACCAAAGTAATTTTGTTGACTTTGCATTCATTGATGCAAGGATGTTTGGAAAAGGAACAATTCCCATTTGAAGTACATCCCCTCCCCTCTTCCTCAGTAATCACAATTGTTCTTCAGAATTCTTCAGGACCATGAGGCCCTGTATATCTAAAGCTAGAAAGTTAGCAGCTGATTCAGGGATGAGCCCTGGGGAATTTTATTGATTCCATCCAGACCCAATATGCTCATCTTGAAAAAGGATCTACCAAAGTCAGGTGTGTCCTTGTCAGCTCCTCAGTGATGTAGGCTAAATGCCAACCAGTCAGCTCCTGGGTGAGTGATTAACCTGGGCAATGATAATTGCCCACTCGTCCGTAGGGTTAAAATCAGCCCCCCATCATGTAAATTGTACACAACATAATTTTAACACAAATGATATACAGGTCTTGCTATTCTCATCATTGCCTCCCAATACAGGTTTGACCCACACTTTTTCACAAGGGTGTTGTGCAATCATCTTCTGTTTGTTCGTAGTTGGCACTACCAGTCTGAACTCAATCAGCTGTCGATGTCAAAATTTATTTTTTGTCACTTTAAGGTTTCCCCGACAATCAATAACAAAAGTAGCTGACAGCAAGAAATTAACCTGCTCTCCACTACAATTAATTCACCTTGGATCGAATGGCAATTGGCTACAGGAAGTCTCAGTGAGTGAGAAAGCAACATTTTTTTCAAAAGGGGACAATTTTAACCAAGCCCAAATCCGATTGAGATAATTCCAACGAAAAAAAGACAAGTGTTAAAATATTCCTTCCCCTGGTCAACTTTGTCCTCCAGGAATAAAACGGTCCCGTTAGGGAATTGACAGGTGTTGAAACTCGCAGCAACTTGGTCAGTTAACCAAACTGCTTGCTGCTCCTGGTGTGTGTTTGGATTATGGATTAAAGGTTTCTATTCAGAGCCGGGTTGCAGCTGTGACTGTAACTGAGAGAAACGAAACTGAAAGTGAACAATATCAAGAGAAGGGAATTGGGTAGGGCGGCGAGGCGCAGAGTGTAGGAAAACGAAACTCTCCCAAAATATAACCCACATTATAATGGCATTTAAGATGAATGCAATGCGGGGGACGTGACAGACACAACATTGAATTAAACATTGAATACAATCCCTGCTGCAAATCTGTTCGAAAGATGTAACACAATTATTAAAAATTACCACATTTTAACAGGAGTCTCACAATAACCTCATATTGATAATTTAAGATCTCTATCAAATATATAGTTCCAAACTCTGAACTCTTCATTTACTTCGCAATATGTCTAAATTAATACATGCGTCATGTCTGTCAATGTTATATATAATTTCATCTTCAAACATTCCCTTTCCGATTGCAGACCCGAGTTTCTTACCAGGTTCTGTTTTCCGCTTCCGTCGACGGACTCTGATATAAACCTTTCCGTTTGCCAACACAAACACAGTGACTCCGTCCCGGCTGCAAACATGTTGAATTCTCTGCCCTGTGAGACCATCCCCTGTCTGTGAGCCGGGTTTGTGTTGGATTCCTGAGCCCAGCTCCCCCCAACACAACATGTTCCTCTCTGTCTGTCTCTCTGTGTCTCTCTCAGCGCTGGGCTCCTCTTTATGATTCCTCTTTCAAACAATCAGCAACCCACAGAGAGAAATACTTCCCCGCAGAGATTTAGCAGCCAGACGGATAAACAAATCGCTTCCTCTTCTGCTGCTACAGCTCCAATTGGTTTGACAGTCTCTCTCTCTCACACACACAATATATGTATTTATCTGGGGGATCCCCTTTCCCTGGCCCCGCCTCTGACCCAACTGGGCCAGCCAATGGCAACAAGAGCTGGATTGTTTTGGGAAGACAACTTTGAGTTGAATTTACCAATCAGTTTCTGATTCCCAAGAATGATGAAAGGGAACTGAGAACAAACGGAATCTGAAACCTCATCGTGATGAGGATTCAACTCGGTGATGCATGATCAATTGTACAAAGACTAAAGTTGGGTACAACTGTGGCTTTATTACAGTCAGATGCATGGCCTCCTACTGCAGCTGGCAGGGCACTGGAGGTCATGCATATTTATACAGTTCTCCGTGGACGGAGCCAGCCGGCAGGAGCTACCGGCGAACCTGTAGTGCAGGCCCTACATTACACCTCCTATTACAGTGGTTCACCACATTCACCCCCTGTTAAAAATGAGTCCGGCGGGGGTGACGTGAAACTGTATACAATTAGTGCAATTATGTACAGTGGTAGGGAAGGAAAAGTCCATGTTGATGGTCCGGAGTCCGTCAAAGGTTCAGCCGGTCCAGTGCTTTGGTGCTTCATTGGGAGCGGCGTAACGGTGGCGGCGAAGTCGGTGCTGGCGGTGGTGGAGGTGGCAAAGATGGCGATGGTGGCGGTGCTGATGCTGGCCAGTCATCGGGGAACTCCGGGAGCGTGCTCCTCTTCGTCCTCTTGTGCGGAACAGGGAAGGGGGGGGGGAGTGGTCTGGTGGGGTCAATATTGGCGGCGCGGTGGGAGGTGGGGAGGGGGCGCATTGGTGGGGGGGGGGGGTGTTGGGGTGAAACCTGACGGTGCCAGGTCCCTGAGTGAGACAGTATCTTGGCGGCTGTCGGGGAACTCAACGTGGGCATACTGAGGATTGGCATGGAGCAGGTGAACCCTGTCCACCAAGGGGTCCGCCTTGCGGAGTCGGACGTGCCTACGGGGAAGGACTGGTCCTGGAACAGCGAGCTAAGTCGGGAGTGACACCCCGGATGTGGACTTCCTGGGGAAGGTAAAAACACGTTCATGGGGTGTGTTATTAGTGGCGGTGCACAATAGTGACCGGATGGAGTGCAGAGCGTCAGGGAGGACCTCCTGCCAGCGAGAGGCTATGAGGTTCCTGGACCGTAGGGCCAGTTGGACGGCCCTCCAAACCGTCCCATTCACCCGTTCTACTTGCCCGTTTCCCCGGGGGTTGTAGCTGGTCGTCCTGCTGGAGGCTATACACCTGCTGAGCAGGAACTGACGCAGCTCATCGCTCATGAATGAGGATCCCCTGTCACTGTGGATGTAGGCGGGGAAACCAAACAGAGCGAAGATGGTGCTGAGGGCCTTGATGACGGTGGCAAATGTCATATCGGGGAGTGGGATGGCGAAGGGGAATCTGGAGTACTCATCGACCACACTGAGAATGTACGTGTTACGGTCGGTGGAGGGGAGGGGCCCTTTGAAATCCACGCTGAGGCGTTCAAAGGGGTGGGAAGCCTTCACCAAGCGCGCACGGTCTGGCCGGTAGAAGTGCGGCTTGCACTCCGCACAGACCTGGCAGTCCCTGGTGACTGTCCTTACTTCCTCGACGGAGTAGGGCAGATTGCGAGCTTTGACCAGATGGTACAATCGAGTGACCCCCGGGTGACAAAGGCTGTCGTGTAGGGTCCGGAGTTGGTCCACTTGTGCGCTGGCACATGTACCTCGGGCGTCTGGGGGCTCGTTGAGTTTACTGGGGATTATAGGTGGAGAGCTTGATTCTCCACTGCAAGATTTTATCATTTTTGATCTTGCCCCGTTGTGTGTTTTTGAACATGAAGGCTACCGACCGTTGGTCCGTAAGGAGAGTGAATCTCTTACCGGCCAGGTAATGCCTCTAATGCCGCACAGCTTCAACGATAGCTTGGGCCTCCTTTTCAACAAATGAGGCATGAATTTCCGAGGCATGAAGGGTGCGGGAATAGGGTGCTGTACCGACTGCTCCTAGTGGCAACGGGCTTACAATCCACAGTTAGATTGGCAAAAAGGGAGGGGGGATCAACCTTGAGGGTCGCGAGGCCGCAAACGGTAAGGGGAGGTAAGGGCCCGCCGAATTTGAGGGTGAGGCTCTGGAGGTTGCACTGGAAGCCCAGGCCCAACAGGAGTGCAGCGCAGAGATTAGGAAGGACATCGAGGCGGAAGTTACTAAATTCTGGCAGTGAGGGTGACTGTACAAAAGCCTCGGATCGGGACGGAGTGGGATCCGGAGGCTCGGGAGATCCTTTGATTGGCAGGGTGAACCGTAATGGAGCAGCGCCTTACCGTATCTGGGTGAACGAAGATTTCGGTGCTCCCGGAGTCCAGCAGGCATGAGGTCGCGTGGCTGTTGATTTTAACCGTCGTCGACACGTTGGCCAGGTTGTGCGGGCGAGATTGGTCCAGCGCCATCGAAGCGAGCTGCGGGTAGCCATCGGATGCTTCGGGTGGCGAGCGTGTGTGGTTCCGGGATGTCCGGAGACCCTCTGGGGGACAAGATGGCGGCGCCCATGGTGCGCACATTGCAGGGTCGGGACAAGATGGCGGCACCCATGGGGCGCACTTGGCCGAAGGGGGACAAGATGGCGGCGCCCATTGGTCGCACATGGACCTGGGAGGAGAAGATGGCGGCTCCCATTGTGCTACTGGTGTGGGGTAGGGGGCGATAGCGGGCGCGATCGCAGCGACAGCGCGGGCCTGGCACACCGCCGCGAAGTGGCCCTTTTTACTGCAGGCTTTACAAACTGCAGTGCGGGCCGGGCAGTGTTGGCGGGGGTGCTTCTGCTGACCGCAGAAGTAGCAGCGGGGACCCCCGAGGTGCGCAGATCGGCGTGCGGCGCAGGCATATTGGGAAGGCAGGGCCCCGGTTGAGGAGGTCATCGGCGGGATCCAGGAGGGGTAGGAAGGAGTAGAAGGGTGGGCAGCGCGGCGGGAGGGATACGATTGTACGTTACGGGATGCGACCGTCATGGTGAGCGCCAAGGTTTTCATCTCCGCCAGTTCGTGCGTGACCCCTTCCAGTAATCGTTCTTGGATGCAGTCCGACGCAATCCCCGTCACGAAGGCATCGCGCATGAGGAGATTCGTGTGTCCGGTGGCCGTAACGGCCTGACAGTTACAGTACCGGACTGGAATTAGGGCCCGCCAGAAGTCTTCGATGGACTCACCAGGTAGTTGCGAGCGGGTGGCGAGTACATGCTTGGCGAAGAGCGTAGTCGCCTTCTGCGCGTAGTGTTCCTTCAGGAGTTCCATTGCTTTTGTGTAATTCGTGGCGTCTTGGATCAACGGGAACACGCTGGAGCTCAGTCTGGAGTACAGGACGTTTATCGTCTGAGCCTCCGTTGGCTCGGGGTCCGCAGCGTTGATGTAGGCCTCAAAACATGCTAGCCAGTGAGCAAAGTCTTTCCTGGCGTCGGGCGAGTGCGGATCCAGCTGCAGGTGATCGGGCTTCATTCTGATTTCCATTCTGTGGAAAATCTGACTGTAATAAATTGATGCACGATCAGTTGCACAAAGACTAAAGTTGGGTACAACTGTGGCTTTATTACAGTCAGATGCGTGGCCTCCTGCTGCAGCTGGCGAAATGGCAGGGCACTGGAGGTCATGCATATTTATACAGTTCTCCCTGGGCGGAGCCAGCCGGCAGGAGCTACCGGCGAACCTGTAGTGCAGGTCCTACCTTACATCTCCTATTACAGTGGTTCAGCACACTCGGGGAACAGGTTCAACCTGACTGCCTCTGAGAATCTCTCTCATGTATTAGCGAATTCATTCCCTTTCTCTGGCCCTGCCCCTGAACCCGCTTGTGCCAGGGAATGGCAACAAGAGTGTGTCCATGTGGTGCAGAGGGTCAGTGTGGATGGGAGACTGTTTTATGTTTGACACCTCCGCTCTCATCGAATTTACAGTGCCGAAGGAGGCCAGTGCACCGGCCCTTGGAACACCCGACCCAAGCCCATGCCCCCACCCTACCTCCATAACCCAGTAACACCACCTAACCTTTAAGACAGTAAGGGGCAATTCAGCATGACCAATCCACCTAATCTGCACATCTTTGGGTAGTGGAAGGAAACCGGAGCACCCGGAGGAAACGTGCAAACTCCGCACAGTCACCCGAGGCCGGAATTGAACCTGGAGCTGTGAAGCGGCAGTGCTAACCACTGCACCACCGTGCCGCCACTAATCACTGCATCACTCTTCACTCCTCACATCATCGACAAGAATCTGATTTATTCATTGTTTGGTGATCTACTTTCAAATCCTTCACATGGTGGAAGATAATCTTCTTTCTGTTCCATCGGTAAGACACCTTCTTCCACTTAACAATGGCAGCCTGGGTAAAACTAACTATGGCAGCACGGTAGCACAGTGGTTAGCACTGTGCCTCCACAGCGCTAGGGTCCCAGGTTCGATTCCCTGCTGGG
Organism: Scyliorhinus torazame; assembly: GCF_047496885.1. Lineage (NCBI taxonomy): Eukaryota > Metazoa > Chordata > Chondrichthyes > Carcharhiniformes > Scyliorhinidae > Scyliorhinus > Scyliorhinus torazame. Next base: position 18,893,914 of record NC_092709.1, on the reverse strand, counting down.
TCACTGTCTGTGTGGAGACTGCACGTTCTCCCCGTGTCTGCGTGGGTTTCCTCCCGGTGCTCCGGTTTCCTCCCACAGTCCAAAGATGTGCAGGTTGGGTGGATTGCACATGCTAAATTGCCCTTAGCATCCAAAAGGTTTAGGAGAGGTTACGGGGATAGGGTGAAGTGAGGGCTTAAAGTGAGTCGGTGCGGACTCGATGGGCCGAATGGCCTCCATCTGCACTGTACGTTCTATCTTCTAACTTCTCATTGACAATGAAAGCCTCCATTTCGATGTCTTCTGAGGTTACAATTATATTCTCCATTTTCATTCCGTGCGCTCACGTTTAATGGTGTGATGTGGCGCGCTGTTTGGATGAGATGCTGAACTGAATCACTCTGTATCTTTTTAGATGTAGATGTATTGTCACATGTGCCGAGGTACAGTGAAAAGTACTGTTCTGCGTACAGTCCAGGCAGATCGTTCCATACATGAGAAACATAGGACATACGATAAATACACAATGTAAATACAGAGACACAGACATCGGATGAAGCATACGGAGTGTGGTGCTACTCAGTAGAGAAGATGTGTGAAGAGATCAGTTCAGTGCATATGAGGGTCATTTAGGAGTCTGGTCACAGCGGGGAAGAAGTTGTTTTTGAACCTGTTAGTGCGCGTTCTCAGACTTTTTTATCTTCTGCCTGACGGAAGAGGTTGGAAGAGAGAATAACCTGGGTGGGAGGTGTCTTTGATTATACTGCCCGCTTTCTCAAGTCAGCGGGAGGTGTAGACAGAATCAATGGATGGGAGGCGGGTTTGTGTGATGGACTGGGCTGTGTTCACGACTCTCTGTAATATCTTACAGTCTTGGGCCGAGCAGTTGCCATACCAGGCTGTGATGCAGCCTGATAGGATGCTTTCTATGGTGCATCTGTAAAAATTGGTAAGAGTCAATGTGGACATGCCGAATTTCCTTGGTTTCCTGAGGAAGTATAGGCGCTGTTGTACTTTCTTCGTCATAGCGTCGGCGTGGGTGGACCTGGACAGAATTTGGGGAATGTGCACATCAAGAAATTTGAAGCTGTTAACCATCTCCATCTTTTGGATGGTAGATGATGTAATGATCTGTTTCTTGTGATGGGGATGGATAATTCACCACAAACAAGTTAAGGTAAATGATTGACATGACTCCATCTTGTTTAAGCATGACTGGAGTTGAGATTTTTTTTCATAGCAGAGAAATGGTATATATGTCTGCTATTAAATAATTATTAAATCAAATTTTTAACCCAAAGTGTATTTTAAATGTGAATTTCTGCTCCATGATTTTCTGAATCAATTCCAAAGTTACTAATGTGGGATCCACTGATTTTTATTAATGATTTAGATTAAATGTGGGCAAATAGAGTTGAGGTAGAGATCAGCAATGTTCTGATTGAATGGTAGAACAGAAATGAGGGGCTGAATTCATAGAATTTCATAGAATTTACAGTGCAGGAGGCCATTCGGCCCATCGAGTCTGCACCAGCTCTTGGAAAGAGCACCCTACCCAATGTCCACACCTCCACCCTATCCCCATAACCCAGTAACCCCACCCAACACTAAGGGCAATTTTGGACACTATGGGCAATTTAGCATGGCCAATCCACCTAACCCACATATCTTTGGACCGTGGGAGGAAACCGGAGCACCCGGAGGAAACCCACGCACACACAGGGAGAACGTGCAGACAGTGACCCAAGCCGGGAATTGAACCTGGGACCCTGGAGCTGTGACGCAATTGTGCTATCCACAATGCTACTGTGCTGTCCACAAGGGAATGACCTTCCCTTGTCCACGGCAACTCCGAAGGTTTACCCACCCGAACTCTCAACACCAGCAGGACGGTGAGGCAGAAGAAAGGGCACCAGAATGCAAATCAGATTTATGCCCCTCGGAGGAATTCAATACAATTGATGCTGAGACAGATTTTAGAAAACACATTCAAAAGTTGCTGTGTAGCGAGTCCTCATCACTGACTGTATCCACCTTCTAGCTTACAAAGTGTGGAGTGATACCTTGGAGGTTGCCAACATTCAGAAATCTGAAGGAGCTGGGTGAGGTTTCTGGGAGGTTTTTACATTGTACCTGTCAGATCAGCAGACTGAAGCAGCCGACATGTGTATTACACTCCCAGACCAGACCCTTACAGATGTTAGGATACCAGATAGAAACCCCAGGACAGAAACTCCAGGAGTGACTCCACACACATAGGGATATGGGATGTCAAAACAAACTTTATTACTAACACAATATTAAACTCCCTTTAACATCATACAAGAAAATAGCTTACAATTACCCTTTAAACAATGATTTGCCAGGCAGGAATATTCCCTTCCAGTCGGGGAACACTTCAGCAGTCAAAGGCATTCAGCCTCTGATCTTCGGGTAAGCGTTCTCCAAGGCAGCCTGCAGGACGCGTTACATTGCAGAATTGCCGAGCAGAAACATATAGCCAAGTTCCGCACACATGAGTATGGCCTCAACCAGGACCATGGATTCATGTCGCATTACATTCACCCCCCACCATCTGACCTGGGTTTGCGAAATCCTACCAACTGTCCTGGCTTGAGACAATTTGCACCACTTTAATTTGGGATTACCCCTCCCTCTGGATCTGTAAAGACTCAATTATCTGCAAATGCTCGCATTCAAAGTATCATCTTGTATCTTTGACTTTGTCTATATATCGGTTTCTGGGACCTACCTCTTCATTCACCTGAGAAAGGAGCAGTGCTCCGAAAGCTAGTGATTTGAAACAAACCTGTTGGACTTTAACCTGGTGTTGTCAGACTTCTTCCTGCCCTTAAACAATGCTTAACAATAAAATGAAACACTTTAACTCCCAACTGTTATCTTTTTATCTCCAATCAAGCAAAACCCTTCTCAGGTCAAAACCCATTTTTAAATACAGTTAGCAGACCCAGGAATACTTGCTCTATGGAGATGTCTTGGATAAACTGCTTTGAGAGATTCATCAGGAACCAGCTTGCAGATTCTTGCCTGTGTCAAACTACTGTTTAACTTCCCAGTAAAACGTTCCAGTTGTGTTCATAGTCAAATCTTTAACTCATTGTTTTCAGAAGCTGCTAGTCTCTTCACAGACAGATCTAAATGGAAACTCAACACCTGACTGCCTCAGCCCCTGGCTCCTCCTATTAACCACATCCTCTCCGGTTCTGACCACCTGACTAAGGCTAAACACAATGGTCTGGATTCTCCATCACCAGCTACCAATAACAGAGTTCTGAATGCGGCTGAGAATCCAGTGCCGTCAAAAAATACGGGATTGTCAGCGAGCAGTATCCTGTTCCAATGCTCTGGTTCCCCAGTGGCGGCGGTATCAAGGCTCGTGCAGTTAAATGCTTTCTGCAGAGAAAAATAAGAATTATGGACAAAGAAATAGACAAGTTGCAAAAAAAAGATTTCGGATTGGGGAGAGTGGATGTTAATAAAATAAGGCAGGATCTGGCCAAGGTAGACTGGAGAAAGTTACTTGGAGAGAAATCCCCAGAAGCCCAGTGGGGGGGCATTCCAAAAGGAAAAAGGGAGGATACAGACCCAACATGTTCCCTCTAGGGTAATAGGAAGGAGTAACACGCCGAGAGAACCATGGATGACTAGAGATATGCAGGATACAATGAAAAGGAAAAGAGGGTCCTTTAGCAAGTACAAGAGGAGCAAACGAACGGAGGCATTAGTGGGGTACAGGAAGTGCAGGATGGAGCTTAAGAAAGCAATTAGGAGAGCAAAAAGGGGATACGAGGAAACTCTGGCTGATAAAAGTATGAAAAGTCCCGTGATATTCTATAAGTATTTCAATAGGAAGAGGATAACTAGGGAAAGAGTAGGGCCCATTAGGGACCAACAGGGAAATCTGAGGACATTGGTAGGGTGTTGAATGAATACTGCACATCTGTAGAATGAGGAGGTCGATATGGAACTCAGGGAGAGAGACTGTGAGGTTCTGGAGCAAATTGTCATCGGGAGTGACAAGGTATTGGAGGTGTTGGTAGGCTTAAAAGTGGACAAATCTCCAGGTCCGGATGTATTGTGTCCCATGATGCTGTGGGAGGTGAGGGAGGAGATTGCAGGGGCTCTGACCCACATTTTTGATTCCTCTCTGGCCACGTGGAAGGTGCCAGAGGACTGGCGAACAACTAATGTGGTCCCACTATTTAAGAAAGTTTGTAGAGATAAGCCAAGGAACTACAGACCAGTGAGTCCCACATCAGTGGTAGGGAAACTATTGGAAAAAATTCGGAAGGCGAGAATCTATCCCCACAAGGAGAGGAATGGTTTGATCAGGGATAATCAGCATTGCCTTGTCAGGGGGAGGTCATGCCTAACAAATTTGATTAAATTGTTTGAGCACATGACCAGGCGTATGGATGCGGGTAATGCAGTTGATGTAGTTTATATGGATTTCAGCAAAGCCTTTGACAAGGCCCCACATGGGAGACTGAAAAGAAGGCAAATGTACATGGGATACAGGGTGATTTGATAAGGTGGATTCAAAGCTGGCTTAGCTGTAAAAGGCAGACAGTGATGAAAGATGGCTACTTTAGTGACTAGAAGCCAGGGACCAGTGGCACACCACAGGGATCTGTGCTGGGTACCCTATTGTTTGTCATTTATACAAACAACATAGATGACTATGTGGGGGTAGGATCAGTAAGTTTGTGGATGACACAAATATTTGCCGGGTGGTTAACAGTGAGGTTGAGTGTCATGGGTTAGAGGAGGATATAGACGGGACAGTCTAATGCGCAGGAAAGTGGCAAATGGAATTTAACTCTGAAAAGTGTGGGCAACACGGTGGCACCGTGGTTAGCACTGCTGCCTCACCGAGCCAAGTTCCCAGGTTCAATCCCAGCTCTGGGTCACTGTCTGTGTGGAGTTTGCACATTCTCCCCGTGGGTTTCGCCTCCACAACCCAAAGATGTGCAAGGTAGGTGGATAGGCCACGCAAACTGCCTCTTAATTGGAAAAAATGAATTGGGTTCTCTAAATTATAAAAAAGTGAGGTGATATACTTTGGAAGGAGCAATGTGACAAGGAAGTATTCAATGAATCGCCTGACACTAGGAAATTATGAGGATTAAAGGGACCTTGGACTGTTTGTCCATACATCTCTGAAGATAGAAGGGCAGGTTAATAGGGTGGTGAAAAAGTCTTCTGGGACACTTGCCTTTATCAATCGAGGCATCAATTACAAAAGCAGGAGGTCATATGGTGCTATGCATGTACACATTAATGTATATACTCATCTATTAATGTATATAGTTATCTATACAACCTCTGACCAGCAGGTGGTGACCGAGATCCACCATGTGGCTCCACAGATCCAGCAGTTGGTAGTAAGTTGTACTAGAGGACAGTCGCATTAGATGTAGCTCCAGGAGAATGCACTTATTCGTTACTATTTGAATTGTAGTTCGTTAGTCACCTTTCCATGTGTTCATTTTGTCAATAAACTATATTACCAGTCAAAGAACTAGATGATCTGTGTGCATCATCACTACGGCCACACACAGAACATAATGTTGGAGTTGTATAGAACTTTGGTGAGTCCACAGTTGTAGCACTGTGTGCAATTCTGGTGCCCCATTATAGGAAGGATGTGATTGCACTAGAGGGGGTGCAGAGACAATTCACCAGGATGTTACCTGGGATACAAAGAGAGGCTGGATAGGCTTGGGCTGCTTTTTCTGGAGTAGAGAAGACGGAGGGGCCATCTGATCGAGGGGTACAAGATTATGAGGGTATGGACAGGGTGGATATGGAGCAGCTGTTCCCCTTTGTTGAAGGGTCAGTTACGAGGGGACACAAGTTTACGGTGAGGGGCAGGAGGTATAAGGGGGATTTGAGGAATAGCTTTTTTACCCAGAGGGTGGTGGCAGTCTGGAATGCACTACCTGAGAGGGTGGCAGAAACGGGTTACCTCACATCCTTTAAAAAGTACCTGGATGAGCATGTGGCACATCATAACATTCAAGGCAATGGACCAAGGGCTGGCAAATGGGATTAGGATTGGTAGATCAGGTGTTTTTCATGCATTACTGCAGACTCGAAAGTCTGAAGAGCCTCTTCTGAACTGTATTATTCTGTGATCTGTGATTTTCTGTGAAGTGAGAGCATGTAACTGCCTTTGATACGGTACAAGAGCTGTCAATTATAGCCAGATGTTTATTAACATTGTGATTAGTTTTGCAGCTGGGTTCCTGAGATCCATTCAATCACAAAGGGAAATTAAATAATCCAGACAGCTGGCTGTGCAAGCTGTCAATAAGCAGCCTTGTAAAACCAATTCCCATTGATGTGAATGAAAGCCTTGCAGGTCAAAGATCTGAGGGGTTTAAACCCAGCAGATGTGGTTTTCTCTTTCTAGGAATTTACAGGTGCTGCTTCCTCTGCCTGAGTCAGCAGGTGTAGGGCACAGGTGAGTTTTAAAGTAGTGACTTTTTTCACTGTCGGTCTGGACTTCTTTCTAACTTCCAGACAGGGTCTCTGTAAGGGGGTGGGGGGGTACCCAGTGTGGCTCTCTGTAATGGGTGGGGTCTCTGGTGAGGGTCTCTCTTATGGAAGTCTCTGGTGGGGTCTCTCTTATGGGGGTCTCTCTGATGAGGGCCCTCTGGTGCGGGGTCTCTCTTATGGAGGGGTCTCTCTCATGAGTGGTCTATGGTGGGGGTCTTTCTTATGAAGCGTCTCTGGTGGGGGAATCTCTTACTGTGGCATCTCTGCTGGGCGGCACTCTTAGGGTGGTATCCTATGGGGGTCTCTCTTATGGGAGTTTGCTGGTTGAGGGTCTGTGGGAGGTTGAATCACCCTGATACTGTGGGGACGGGGGGACGGGGGGGGGACCCAGTAAATCCGGTGGTGGGGTCAGAATTACATTGCGGGGGGGGGGGGGGGGGGGTGTCTAGCTGCCGGATCTTTCTATTGGCCCCCCTCAAAATTGTGGTCCAAAAGAGATTTTCACCAATGAATCCATTGCAATTCCTGCCATGCATAAATTTGTATGGTAAAGGAAAGGGAATCGTCTCTGGATTCCCACTCACAGAGTGAGCACAAATCAGGGACGATTCACCTCTGGCAAGGATACATAATCTCCCTGATGGTGAATTCAGCACAATATCTCTAATCATCTACTCCCCAGGATACCTTCTTCCTATAAACAAAATTCCATCAGTCCTACTTTGGCAAACAATATCCATGGCTGGAATGAATTATGTTTTTACTTTTACGATACTTTAATTGCACCTCTGTAGCCTCAAAGTCTAGTTGCCTTTCAAACCAGGATTTAAACATTTTTTTGCAGCACTAAGATACACACCGTAACCATTACTGCACCAGCTACATATAATAACATATACATCTGAAATTTCTACATTCATTACAAGTGGAAGGAGAACAATGACTGAATCATAGAATCCCTACAGTGCAGAAGGAGGTCATTTGGACCATCAAGTCTGCACTGACCCTCCAAAAGTGGACTCCATCCAGGTCTACTGCCTGACCCACCCCAACTTGTCCTATCTCCATAACCTAATCTTTACATCCCTGGATACTAAGGGGCCATTTAGCATGGCCAATACACCTCATTTTCCAAAATTCCTTGGACTCTAGTTCCTACAGGTTAGAGGGTAGTGACTGTAACCCCACTATTCCAAAAGGGAGGTAGGGAGAAAACAGGGAACTATAGACCCGTGAGCCTAACGTCGGCATTAGGGAAGTTGCTGGAGTCCATTCTCAAGGATTTCATAGCACAGCATTTGGAAAGCAGTGGTGTAATCAGACAAAGTCAGCATGGTTTACGAAAGGAAAATCATAGTTGACAAATCTACTGGAATTCTTTGAAGATGTAACTAGTAGAGTTGACCAGACTTTCCGGGGTGCGACCCGCGGGTGGGTCGCGGGCAGGTGTCGGGAGGGTCACGGAGCTGTTGTCCACGGTGCTCCCGATCGCGCAAATCCCCGCGCAGCAGCTGGCTTTTCATAATGCCGGCTGAAAGCGGGCGGAAACATGTCTAAAACAAATTTGGCCGCATTGCGTATGTGCGCCGATAATTGGGCACGCAGGCGCAGTGCGGCCGCTATTTTTTTTAAACGGTTGCAGCTTTTTGTTTTACAAGTTCTGTAGTGGTTTTTATTCATTTATTTTATTCATTTAATTTTTATTTTTTTCATTTATTTTACTCATTTTATTTTTATTTTTTTTACAAGTTCGGGGTGGGTTTATTTAATAAAATTTTACAGGAATATAATTCAGAACTTTGGACAGAAGGGGACTCCATACTTTCCGACACCAGAAGGCTTCACCTTCAACCAACAGGTTCCACTGGAGGAGCGTGTACGAGGGCCAAAGGGACCAAAACCATTTCCTCCATTTTTGTCAGCAGCAAACAAGGTAAGAGAAATGGTGGGTTGCACAGGTCGGCCGGCGTGGGTCGCGAAGGTCGGCAGGCGTGGGTCGTGAAGGTCGGCTGGGTTGGGTTCCGAAGGTTGGCCGGTTGGTAAAAATGTGTCCCCGGAAAAAAAGTTTGAAGAACACTGTTCCAAAGGCTTTCGACAAGGTCTCACATGGAGATTAATATGAAAAGTTAAAGCACATGGGATTACAGGTAGTGCCTTGAGGTGGATAAAAAGCTGGTTAACAGTCAGGAAGCAAAAGGTTGGAATAAATGGGTCTTTTTCTGATTGGCAGGCAGTGACTAGTGGGGTACCGCAGAACTAGGAGTCATAGATTGAAAATAAGGGGGAAACCTTCTAGGACAGAGGTGAGGAGAAATGTCTTCGCCCAGAGAGAGGTGAATCTGTAGAATTCACTATCATAGAAAGTAGTTGAGGCCAAAACATTGTGTAATTTCAAGAAGGAATTAGATATAGCTCTGTGGGAATAAAGGGATATGGGGGGGAAGACACGATCAAGGTATTGAACTTGATGATCGGCCATTATTATAATGAATAGCAGAGCAGGCTCGAAGGGCCAAATGGACTCCTCCTGCTTCTATGTTTTCATCCTTTCCATGTTTCTATGATATCTTTGTGGACTGTGGGAGGAAACCGGGGCACCCGGAAGAAACCCACACAGACATGGGGAGAAAGTGCAAACTCCACACAGTCACTCAAGACCGGAATCGAACCCGGGTCCCTGGCGCTGTGAGGCAGCAGTGCTAACCACTGTGCCGCCGTGTTGCCCAACAGACTTTAGTTTCCGTTCCACCCTTAAACCTGGCTGCCACAATGAAATTTCTTCAAAATAACTCAACTCTGACGCAATTCGGAATAAAAAAAATCAACAAATCATTTATTTTAATTACAAACATTGCAATAAAGTTCTGAAAAGGTGCTGACACATGAAAATAATTTACATTTGACAAATGCATTAGCAGCAACAATGCACCGTTTTAGATTCTTCATGCAACATTGGTAAAAATGGGCTCCCTGAACCGAATGAATACAAAGTCACATGCAGAATAAAGTTGCCGAATGGGCATATTATTGGCAATGTTGTTCACCACAGATAATATTTACATTAGGTGACGGATTATTTGGGAATCAAGAATCAAAATGAGGTAGAGGAGTAAAGGAATCTGAGAGAGTAAAAGCACAAATCAGTAAAAGTATCAACACAGGTTAATATGGTCAAAAGGCAAGTAAACCAAGAAGTAGGATGGACTGTAAAGTAGAGAAGATGTTCCAAACCTGGGTTCGGCCATACGAGCAATACAATATACAATCCTGGTCACATTAATGTAAATAGGATATAGAGGCAGGAGAGAAGGTATAAAAAATCTACAACTTGAAATGTGAGCTTGTAGGTAGGGGATGGACAAGCAGGGTGTTTTTTTTCCTTGCAAAGAGAAATCTGAGATATGTCCAAATGGTGATGTCACAGAGTGATCACAGGGCGAGGGTTTCCATTGTGCAAAGAAACAATCTTGGGAAATCATATAATTACCAAGAAGACAAACAGAAAATTCAGAAGAAACTTCTTCAGCCAAAGAGTGGTGAGAATCGGAAATTCTCGACCACACTGTGTAGCAAAGACGAATAGTAAGCATGTATTTCGGGGTGCTGGATAAGTATATGAGAGCGAGGGACGTTTGGGGGACCCCCAAGCTCACTTAGAGTACAGGGAACCCTTTCAAAGGGCGCCCCCATCTCCGAGGAACCGGTCTCATTGGCGGGTTCAGCTCCCATTGCTGAAAACATTGAAAGCTTTTCTCAGTGTGAGCTAGACTGTTGAGAAACTCCCCAAGGCCCCCCAAAAATGACCACGGGTGCGATCTAACGGCCATGTCGCACCCGACTCGCAAGTTTTACCCGGCTCGCTCTGCCTCGCGAGATCTAACGGGATCTCATGAGACACCTCAATTGGGCAGGGCGTAAATTTGCCTTTTCAAGTGTACAGTACAGCTCACTTGAATATGCTCTCGCCGGAGTTACCCAAGGTGCGGAATCTAATCCCGCGCCTTAGAGACCCCCGAGCGAGCACCGTTTAGCACTGATCTCCACAAACTGGGCAGGGTAGTACCCTAGCAACCGTGATGCCACCCGAGCAGTGACAGCCTAGAAATGCCAACTGGGTACCCTGGCAGTGTTATCCTGACACTTCCAGGGTACCCAGACGGCACTGTTACCCTGGCAGTGACATTTCCAGGGGTGCCAGTACCCGGGTGGCATTTTGCCCACACCGAGGATCGGGCCCGGGGGTGCCCCGCCCCTATGGGGTGGGGTTTTGGGGGTGTCTGTGACCCTCTTATAGGTGAGTCCGGGTGTTGGGGAGAGGGGGAGGAGAGGCATTCCTCGCCGAGGCCCCGAAATGAAGTAAGGTCCCGTTTAACAGCAAAGTCGTTCTCGGTGCTCGGGAAACACCCAGCTAAACGTGTCCAGGGTGCCCAGGTCTGGATCTCACCCAAAAAGCTGGCAGGAAACACCCCGTCAAACCCACCCAAAATGGCACTTTGTCATTTCTTTGCGAGAAATCACACCCTATAAATTTGCTCTAGTTATTACCGTCATCACGCAACCTTATCTTCTTTTCGTTCGGCCAAAGTTTAAAACATTGTCAAGTCAGAACGGCTGCTCAATATTTACCTCTCAAGTGCATGACACATTTCTCCCCCCCCGGGTTGTGCTCGTTCCATTGAGTTAGAGTATTCCCCCACAATGCAGAGTGCGGACTGGAGTATGGTGGCACAGTGGCTCTGCCACTGACCCAGTAATCCTGGATGACTATCCAGAGACAGGAGTTCAAATCCCCACCTCTGCAGCTTGGGAATTTAAATATTGTTCAACAAACCTGGAATTGAACAGTGAAGCGAGTGAATTATGGTGGAAGCCCATCTGGCTCACTGATGCCGTCTTTCCTGGCTCTGGCCTACATGTGGTCCCAGACTTACAGCACTGTGACTGACTCCTATCTGCCCTTTGAAATGGTGAGTTAGTTGCATTCCACAAAGTAGCTCACCACCGCGAATTAAAAATTTTATGTATGCGCGCATTCACTAGCTTAGTGTTCCAGGAGTCAAAGCAGTGCACAATCACAAGATGCTTTCTATGCTGCAATTATGGGCGGCACGGTAACACAGTGGTTAGCACTGTTGCTTCACAGCTCCCGGGTCCCATGTTCGATTCCCGGCTTGGGTCACTGTCTGTGCGGAGTCTGCACGCTCTCCCCGTGTCTGCGTGGGTTTCCTCCGGGTGCTCCGGTTTCCTCCCACAAGTCCCGAAAGATGTGCTGTTAGGTAATGTGGACATTCTGAATTCTCCCTCACAGGCACCGGAATGTGGCGACTAGGGGATTTTCACAGTAACTTCATTGCAGTGTTAATGCAAGCCTACTTGTGACAATAAAGATTATTATTATTATTATTATGCTCAAATGCATTTATTTTCAACAGTCGGATTTTGTTAGTCATAAATAAAGACAGAGAAAGCTGGAAAAGCTCAGCTGGTCTGGCAGCATCCGAGGAGAGAGTAACTGAGTTAACGTTTCAAGTCTGTTCAACTCTTCGAAGTTCCCCATTTGACTGAGTTTTCTTAGTCAATGGGCAACATTTCTCAGACTAAATAAGCACATTCTCTAAACGTCATAGTTCTTGTGCATTGAACTCTTCGCCGGACTCAATCGCATGAAGCAACTTCTCTCTCAGTATTTCGATGTTGCTGTAGTTGGGAAGGTCCAGGCTCCTGGAACAGGTGTAGGCGCGAGGATATGAGGAATCCGGTTCACTGCTCCTGGTGTTTATGATGGCAATCTGGAAATTCTGAATGCCTCCCACTGGGAGTCTGTCGCTTCCCGACAGAAAGGCTGAGAATGGGAAAAGAACAGACACTGAAATAAAAGTCCGATTCAGAACAATCAGGATAGATTTCTGTGTCAGCAACCTGTCCTCAACAGCCACCAAGTCTGCCCGGCAGCTTCTGCACTCACTCCCGCACCTTTAACTGTGTTTGCTGTGGGTGGGCTCGAAGTTGCTGCACAAAGTCAAATAATTTCAGGACCCCAAAATCTACTTTAACTGCTCCATTTGGTTCAACATTCCTATCTTTAAAACTGAATTTGGCCCCAAAAACAGCAGCAAGAAATGCCAGAAAACCATTTAAAACTGATGAAATATCATGGGCGGGTTTCTCCATCGGCCGACTTGATTGAGCGGAGAATCAGTCGTGAGGCCTAAAACCGAGGCTGGTGCATGCTCCAGTGCCTCGACCGCGGCGTCAATACGTTCCACTCCGCACGTACAGGAAACACCGTTCACCTATCATTAGCGGACCTGGCCTGGTATTCTCCAGGGCCTCCGTGATGCTCCGCTCCACTGGGGGGGGAATTCCCGATGGGGAGGTTCACATGGTGAACAGCACCACGCAAAACAATAAACTGGGATGTGTAAATTGCGAAAGACCAACGATAAATGGTTCATGTTTAAACATTCAAGACCATCTCATCCATAAGCCACAACAGCCAACAACATATTACAGCAGAAACTGCTTCCACGGGCAGGAGGTCCTGTAATCCGCGGACATACAGGGCGGGTTTCTCAGATCCTGAGGCTAAGTGTTGATGCCGTCGGAAACCCCATCGCGTTTCACGCCGGTGTCAACATGGCCTCAGGATCAGCAATTCTGGCCCCTACAGGGGGCCCAGCACGGCACTGGAGCGACCAACGCTGCTCCAGCTGCTGGTCCCGGCATCAACTGGGCGCTGCGGGGTCCACGCATGTGCAGTGGCTCCCTTCTGCGTGCCGGCTCCGACGCAACATGGCGTGGGGCTAAAGGGTCCGGCGCGGAAGAAAGGAGGCCCCCAGCCCGAGAGGCCAGCCCGCCGATTGGTGGGCCTGATCGCGGGCCTGGCCACAACGGAGGCTCCCCCCCCCCCCCCCAGGGGCGATCCCCCCCACAGGCTGCACTCGGACCCCTCCACGCCGGGCTCCCGCCGGCTGAGAGCAGATCAGAACGGCACCGGCGGGTCTCAGGCTTTTTCTAATGGCAGCTCCGCCCATCCCGGCCAATGCCCCGGCGGCGGGGCGGCGTGGCGCGATTCGCGCCGGTCGCGGGGATTCTCCGGCCCGGCCCCGGGCTGAGAGAATCCCGCATGCATTTTGGATAATTGACAAGAGATCCAGAGGGGAGGTGGGGAGAATTTGCTGTTGCAACGAGTCGTTACAATCTGGGATGCACTGGTTGGAAGGATGTTGGAAGGTGATTCAGTGACAACATTAAAAGGAGGGCGTATAAAGGCTTGAAAAGGGAAAGAGCTTTGAAAAAGGAGTACGAGAATGGGGCTAATTGGATAGCTCTTTCAAAGAGCTGGCACGAAGGACTGCTGAATGGCTTCTTTTTGTCCTTAAAATTTCTATAATTGTTTTGCCATCTTGAGGTCTATCCACCTTGGGTGATAAAATGAATAATCTCAGTTGTGCAAAACAACAACATCCTCGGTCAGGTAATGGACAGGTTAAGATGCACAAAAGTTATATCCATGAAAACACACTGAGCTTACTCACCCAAAAAACGCTTTTTCTTCTCCTCTTCTAGGTTTCTAAAGACTTCCCAAAAATTCCTGACTGCTTTGTCAGTTTGTGTGTAGCCATCATAACCTGCATTCTACAGGTATAAAACATAGATTAATAAAGATTAGCTTGCATTCTCTTGACCTGAGATGGCTGAGTGATGATCTAATTGAGATATTCAAAATGATTTAAAATGACGACGCAGATCCTGAACTGAGGGGCCCAATGTTAAATTAGAGCAAGGCCATTAGTGAGTGATGTCAGGAAGGGGTTTCACACACACAGTGCTGTGGTAATCTGGAACACACGACGGTGGCTATGGTGCAGGCTCAATTGTAATTTTAGATTGAAATCAATAGATTTGTCTTGGGAAAGGTTATCTCAGAATGTAAAGCAAATTGCTTCAATCAGAATGCAGGTATAGATAAGCCATGATCTAATTAAATGGTGGAAAAGAGATGAGGAGCTGAGTGATCGCTTCCTGTTACGCCCCCGCTCCACTGTAGTTCCCACTGAAGCTGGGGGCGGAATTCAATGAAAAAGTTCCTAAGTTCATTTGTGGCGGGTTTTACAGGGGATTTCCCGCCGGATCTGCCAGCGAGTTCCCCGCTGCTGTCCAATGACACAGAGGGTGCGATCTTCCCAAAAGGGGAACAAAGTCCCCGAGGGAACGCATTTAGCCGCGTGTTTCCCGGCGCTCCCAGTGGTGTGGTGGGGCCTTGGCAGTGCCAAGCTGGTGCCACTACCAGGATGCCAGGCTGGCAGTTCCAGGGCAGCACCCTGCCCAACGGGCAAGCAGCTGGGGGTCTCCGATCCCCTTGGTGACCCTTTCCACAAGTGCCGTTCCCTTTGTGGGCACCAGCACCAAAGGGCACTCGCCCGAGGTCCCCGAGGCAAAGCGATTGAATCGCAAAGCCTCAGTTACTCAGCAATCTGCACATTAGAGTAAGGCTTATTGCCTCGCTCTAATGTGCAGATTTGCCAAAAGGTGATCCGCCTATTGTGGGCAGGATTCACCTTGCAACATCGATGTTGCGAGCCGGGTAGATCCCGGGAGTGGGGTATCCCGGCTTCAACAGTCAGCAACACAGTGGCGAGCTGCTTTTCTGGCGCAGCGTGGCTGGAGGATCACTTTTTTGGCCCGTGGGGGAGCTTCTCACCGGGTAAGCAGTGGAGAGCTGAACGTAGAGATCAGGCCGCCATTTTGAAAGGGTGTCCTGATCTCGAAGTGAGCTTGTGGGGCCTCCCACCCATGGGCAATGTTACCCCCACACACAGATGGGCACTACCCCACACCCCCCTGAAGTGAGGACAGCTTTTATTGGGTCCATGGAGGTACCCCTCTTCAGGCCCCCCCCCAATGCCTCCTTACAGGCACCCCCACTCGAGAACCCCCACCCACCACCCCGCAACCTCCCAGAGGCCCCTACTTATCTGCCATTCACCACACTTCAACTCTGCCCTCCTTTCATGGGTATGCCCCCCCCCCCACAGGCCCTGACCCTTGGCAGTGCCACCCTGGCACCTGGGCACCATTGCACTGCCACCCTGGCACCCAGGCAGTGCTCCTGCCAGCTTGGCTGTGCCATCAGGCACCTTAGCAGTGCCAGAATGGCAGTGCCAAGGGGTCTGCGTTCCAGGGGGAGGACCAGGGGGACATCCTTCACTGTCGCTGACCACCCAGGGGCCTCCGATGGCCTGGGAGACCTCCCCGGGTGGTGTTCCACCGGGTCCACCTTTGTGTGAACCAGCACTGAATGGCACCTGGCTGGGGAGGCCGGTAGATCCCGGGTCAGCGCGTTATGTAGGTTTAAACCCTACTTAGGCGTGCACCGTTCGGTCAGGCTTTAGTCATTATTCCGATACCGACGCCTCGCGGTCCTTGGATAGATCCCGTGAGGAGTGAAGGCTGCTGGGAAGCCTGCGAGGGGCCTCTCTCGGCATCTACTCGAGTGAGAGCTCAACCCAGCCGGTAGATCGCACCCCCATGTCTGATCAAATTCCACGTAAAAAATTGAATGGGCTTTGGTTAAAATTATCCCCGGGGATTTTAATAAAGGTTTGATGTGGTTTGGAGTTATGGATTATTGTTTAATGTGCTGTGACACTCCATTCATTTCCTGTACAGACAGAAAGTGTCAAGGACTTTGAGAGGTAAATGTGCAACACAGCTCCAGACCTTTTCCAGCAGATCCCACTCATAATCGGCGTTTCCATGGATAAGGTCTCTCAGTTCTTCAGGTCGGAATACATCCACGACTGGCAGTGCCGAATTCCTGAAACCTCGTGCAAAGGCTTCAAATTGTTTCTTCACGGAAGTGTTAAGTTTATAATCCACATAAGCATCAACGTACTGTTTCCTGTTTGAAAACGAGTTAGAGAGTTAAAAACTGCGTAACTCACACGTGACACCTCAATTTGATCATTCCTCGAACAATTTAAATTTAAGGAAATACAAGACAATCTCCATTAATTGATTTTTTTAAAAAAATCGACAGAATGAAAAGAGTTCATATTCGACCTTATCTATCACACTGCCACGGTTTCCTGCGAAGTAGAGTTGGGATGGACAGCATGCAGCCTTTCAATAGCTTAAACCGGCAGAGTGAAGTTACTGCTCCAATCGAACTGTTACCAATGACACATTATTCTTATCAGATTCATGGAGCCACAATCATATATTGCGCTGCCACTGCCACCCCCTTCCCACACCACCACCCCTTGTCCTAGCAACCGCGCCCCCCCCCCCCCCCCGACCCCCCAAAATAGTGGATCTTCTTTCAGTAAACCAGCTATGGTAGTTTCTTAGTTAAATCATCGTGAGACCATGGGCTCAACATGGAAATTTGAGGATTTTTTGTTATGTTCTCTGTTGTGGCTGTGGAAAGATGCACACAGAACATCTAGTTCTTTGACTAATAATATTGTTTAATAATGAAGTGAGCACGTGGAAAGATAACTGATGAACCATCATGCAGATGGTAACGAATAATTGACCTCTCCTGGACCTACTTTTAATGCGACTGTCCTCTAGTACACCTTACTGCCAACTGCCGTATCTCTAGTGCCACATAGTGTATCTCTACTGCCACCTGCTGTTCGGAGGTCATGCAGCTAACTACATACATGCATGCGTATATGCGTGTCACCACATTTTTAACTGCTTTAAACAAATATTTAGGAATGAAAAGTTTGTGCCAGTAAAAGTGACCGCGATGTGTGGTCATTTGTTGGTCAAACGGATTCACTAATGTGGCGTAGGAAGGAAACCTTTCATCCTTACCCAGTCTGGCCTGTAACGTGACTCCAGTCAGACACCAAGGGCGGGGTTTTCCTGTCCCGACTGCTGCCGGGATTCACCGATCCTGCCGAAAGTTAGTTGACCTTTGGTTGGACCGCTGCATTCTCTGCGGTATGTCCCACCACGGTGTGGTCAAAACATCTTGGCCCAAGACTGAGGAACAAATTCTTATGAGATAAAGGCGGCATGGCGGCACAGCGGTTGGCACTGCTGCCTCACAGGGCAAGAGACCCGGATTTGATTCCGGCCTTGGGTCACCGTCTGTGTAAAGATTACATTTTCTCCCCGTGACTGCGTGAGCTTCCTTCGGATGCTCCAGTTTCCTCCCACTGTCCAGAGAATAAAGATTTTAAAAAAAATTAATTTACAGGTTGTGGGCTGGTTAGGCCAGCATTTATTGCCCATCTCTAGTTGTCCTTCAGAAGATGATGGTGAGATGTGTAGGTTAGATGGATTGGCCATGATAAATTGCCCCTTAGCGTCCAAAGGTTACATGGGATTATGGGGTTACAGGGACAGGGCTAACACGAGAATCTCAAAGTATCAAGTTGGACTCACCTTCTCAAAATTATTTAACTAAGAAACTATCAGAGCCTGTTTCCGAAAGAAGATCCACTATTTCGGAGGGTCGAGGGCTAGGTAGTGTGCTGTTTCACAGGGTCGGTGTACACTCGATGGGCCGAATGGTCCCCTTCTGCACTGTAGGGATTCTATGATTCAATGAAAGGTACCAAGGTGTAGACTGAAGGGGTGACTTCTGTTTCTAAGACTCGTAACTCTGAAGTCATCCAACAAGTCACTCAATTTGATCAAACCGATGCAAAGAATAAGGTAACGTTAGCAAATATGTTAACAGCCCGTCAAGTGTGGCTCCTGATTAATCATAGAATCATACAACACAGAAACTCATCCCATCAGTGCTGGTTATTTGAAAGAACTACCTCATCTGTCTCACGTCCAACCCTCTTTGCCCATAACCTTGCAATTTATTTCCCTTTAAATATCTATTGTAATACTGATATTTTTAAAAATTGTCTCTTTGTAAATCTTCAGTAAATCTCCTTAAAATACATGCCGCAGTATATGTATAGAAACATAGTGAAATAGGAGCAGGAGGGAGGCCATTCGGCCCTTCTAGCCTGCTCCCCCATTCATGATGACCATGGCTGATCATCCAGCTCAATAGCCTAATCCCGCTTTCCCCTCATATCCTTTGATCCCCTTCGCCCCAAGTGCTGTATCTAACTGCTTCTTGCAACGATACCAACAGACAAGACATATCCTTCAGGCAATGTGCAATACCGAGTTATGTAACTATCCTGAATTGATACATGACACTAGAAGCCATAACACATGATGCTAAGGTCGAGATATCTACAATTTATTTAACATTATTATAAATGCAGCTCTGGTCAACGAATAAATTAATTCAGAAATAATTGAACAGTTTATATTAATGAACATTTACCTATTATGCTTTTGAACTGGGATTTCGCTACCGTTTGGAATGAGATCCTGGTAAATTGTGTCTCCATCAGCTGTTTGTCTGGGTATCTGCAAAATCAATGGTTTGGGCTGTCTATAGTTTGCAACCACATTCTACAATAAGTTCAAACTTCATCACATTTACCTTTTAATTTAAAAACGCAATTCATATTAATCCAATCAACTCATTTAGGCTCTTTGAGCACTGATTTTGTTTCTCCGCGATTAGTTCTCCCTGGGGGTTGGGAACGGGGCGATGCTGAAGATAAAATGCAGGGTACATCGACTCCTCTTTTCTCCAGACCCTCTTCTTAGTCAACTGAGCAATTCATTTCTCCTCATCTCTTCCAGTGAGCTCTGAAAGTTTAGCCTCTGGAGGTCCCAACCATCAACAGTTGTCTCCCAGTTGTCAGCGTTGTTGTCTGCCATCTTTTTTAAAACCTTCCATGGGTTCCGGGCCTCGTTAGCAAGGCCAGCATTTTTTGCCCAACACTAATTGCCCTTGGGAAGGTGGTGGTGAGCTGCCTTCTTGAACCACTGAAGTTCATGTGGTTTAGAGCTCCCCAGAATTGTCAGGAAGCACATTCCAGGATTTAACCCAGAGACTGCCAGGTCTGCGCGGAGTGTAAACCGCACTTCTACCGGCCAGACCATGCGCGCCTGGTGAAGGCCTCCCGCCCCTTTGAATGCCTCAGCGTGGACTTCAAAGGGCCCCACCCCTCCACCGACCGCAACACGTACTTTCTTAACGTGGTCGACGAGTATTCCCGATTCCCCTTCGCCGTCCCATGCCCCGATATGACGTCTGCCACCTTTATCAAAGCCCTCAACACCATCTTCACTCTGTTCGGTTTCCCCGCCTACGTCCACAGCGACCGGGGATCCTCATTTTTGAGCGATGAGCTGCGCCAGTACCTGCTCAACAGGGGCATTGCCTCGAGAGGGACGACCAGCTACAACCCCAGGGGAAACGGGCAGGTGGAGCGGGAGAATGGGACGGTCTGCAGGGCTGTCCAGCTGGCCCTACGGTCCAGAAATCTCCCGGCCTCCCGCTGGCAGGAGGTCCTCCCCGTCACACTTCACTCCATTCGGTCACTCCTGTGCACCGCGACTAATGAAATCCCCCATGAACGTCTCTTTGCCTTCCCCAGGAAGTCCACCTCCGGGGTTTCGCTCCCAACGTGGCTGGCAGCTCCAGGACCCTTTCTCCTCCACAAGCACGTGCGGCTCCACAAGGTGTACCCGTTGGTTGAGAGGGTACAGCTACTCCACCCAAACCCGCAGTACGCCTACGTAGCCGCCAAGACACTGTCTCCCTCAGGGACCTGGCACCAGCTGGGTCCCCACACCCTGCCCCGGCGCCACCCTCCCTCCCCCCAGCGCACCCCACCACAGCCCCCACTCCAGGACAACCCGTCTTCCCCTTGCTCCCACCCGGGGATGAAGAGGATTTCGACACACTCCCGGAGTCACCGAAGACCAAGCCGACGCCTGAGTCGCCACCAGCACTGCGGCGCTCTCAACGACAGATCAAGGCACCCGATTGTCTAAATTTGTAACATTCTCTGTAATTTTAAAACCAATCTGTATGTCTATAGTTTTCCACCACCCCCGCTGGACTCATTTTGAACAGGGGGTGAATGTGGTAGTCACCTCTGTTGTATTATATTGTATATATGGGTATTACGGTATGGCCCCTGTACTACAGGTACGGGGGTAGATCCCTGCTTGCTGGCTCCGCCCAGTAGGCGGAGTATAAATGTGTGTGCTCTCCGAACAGCAGCCATTTCATCAGCTGCTGTAGGAGGCCACACATCTGTGTAATAAAGCCTCGATTACATTCTACCCTCGTCTTGTCATAATTGATAGTGCATCACCTTGTAGCAGAATGTGGATGTCCAGCAGGTTGTGCTCCAATGGCTAGTTCACTGTTCAAAAAGACTTTGGGTATACTGCCATCATCCATCCAATGGGGAAATAATTGAAGGTGTCCCCCAATGTGCAGAGGATCAGTAGAATTACCATTTACATGTAAGCACGATTCATCACTGGAGTGTGAATACATTCATTTCCCTTAATCCTACATTACCAGACAAAACAAACAGGTCAAAATAGGATATTCTTTCTTTTGAAGATCATTAACAAACCGGCTGCAATCTCACACCCTCCCCTGCCTCAGCACCTGCCACAGGATCACAACCAACAAAGCTTTTGAGTTCAATTTGTTTCTGGGATGCTGCATGTGCCACGGGAGGCACACACAGCACGAGGTTCACCTCGGTCCCCTGGGCTGGAGTGTACACTGCTTGCACATTGCTGATTCTGGACAGTTCCTTTGCCACCTCCGGCTTGTCCGGTGGACTTTTCAGTTTAGTTCAATTTGTTAATACTTTGAAAGTAAGCTGATTCGCAGCGCGCGCGGTACGACAGCAAACTTACGGTAAAATCCAGACAAAACTCATCTTCTGTGTCATCGTACTCGTAGTCAAGGACTTCCTGGAGTGAACTGAATTACCAAGAAAAGATACAGAAATAGAAATGTAGTCAGTGAGATTTGCCATTGTGTTGCTAGATTTGCATCGGACTTTGCAGCCAATTGCAAATTGATTACTTTCCATTGATAAGAAAGAGCTCAGCAAAAGAGACTTGCAAATGTTACATGGAAGTTGTAATATTTGTCAGAATGAATTGTAATTTGAGGTGTTATTTTCCCCAGGACACTGAACCAGGCCAAAAGGTTCATTTTAAAGAAGTGACTGAGAGGATAGGAGATAATTTGGTGGATTAAAAAATGGGCAGCACGGTAGCACAGTGGTTAGCACTGTTCCTTCACAGCTCCAGGGTCCCAGGTTCGGTTCCTGCTTGGGTCACTGTCTGTGCGGAGTCTGCACGTTTTCCCCGTGTCTGCGTGGGTTTCCTCCGGGTGCTGCGGTTTCCTCCCACAAGTCCCGAAAGACGTGCTTGTTAGGTGAATTGGACATTCTGAATTCTCCCGCTGTGTACCCGAACAGGCACCGGAATGTGGCGACTAGGGGATTTTCACAGTAACCTCATTGCAGTGTTAATGTAAGCCTACTTGTGTCAATAATAACAGATTATTATTCTTATTAGTTGTGTCAATGTTTGAAGTTCACTCACTTTCCTTCTACTGGTGAGAGTTCCTTCAGGTCTTCCAGGGTAGGCTGCACTTGGAGCAGCTTTTTGTACAAAGCCAGCGGGAAGTTAAAGTTGCAAATAAAACCATTGGACACAGCAAGTCCGCAGAGAATTCCCACGTGATAAAATACATCGTCCCTTTCTGGTTCCTGTGTGTATTTAAAAACAATTAATTTGTAAAATCCTTGCAGGCAATTTCCTAATAACAGAATCATTGGGCGTGATTTAACGGAAAAGGTTCTATGTGTCGTATCGGGCGCGATTTCCTGGGTGCAGCCTGATGGCCGAGCCGGCAAGACCGTGATCCATATTTGATGGCACTTAGTGTCGGAAATTATCCCCCACGAGCTTCACGGTGGAATTGGTTGTCCCACCAGGTGATTTGCCTGAGCTGTTCCCGGCAGCTCTCCACTAACAAGGGAGAGCTGCTCATAAACCGCTCCCTCCAAATCTGCTCCCCAGCACACCCTGGCACCCACTAGCCACCCTCTGTGGACAGGAGCGCAAACGTCTGGCTCACAGTGCCCTCTCTCTGTCCCCTCAGGAGAAGTTAGCCCACAGGGCAGTGGAGGAAAGGGCCCAGACAGGTAGCAGGATTCCGGTCATCAGAGTCCTCATCCCCTATGAGGAACCGTCCCTGGAGATCACTGGGTTGGCTGAAGAGAGAGAAGTCACCGACAGAGAGGTTGGTCTGCACCGCAGAGGTGATGATCCACTGTCCCTTCACTGTGTCTCAAGTGAGTTATTCATGCCAGACAAAATCATCCTTCCCTCTCACTGATCACATGTCCATTCTCTCGCAGGATCTCCACCTGATCATAGAAACCCTACAGTGTCAAAGAATGCCATTCAGCCCATCAGGTCTGCACCGACCCTTGGCAAGAGCACCTTACTTAGGCCCACGCCTCCACCCTATCCCCATAACCCTACCTGACCTTTTGGGCAAAAGGGGCAATTTATCATGGCCAATCCACTAACCTGCACATCTTTGGACCGTGGGAGGAAACCGGAGCACCCGGATGAAACCCACGCAGACACGGGAGAACGTGCAAACTCCACACAGTCACCCGAGGCTGGAATTGAACCCGGGACCCTGGAGCTGTGAGACAGCAGTGCTGATCACCATGCCACCATTCCGCCCTGATGGGGCCACCTGAGGTCACATCCTCCACAGCCCCCCGGCCCCGCTGCCACCTGGGTGGCGAGCTCCAAGGAGACCACCGTCGAGACGTCACAGCTGTCACCCCCACACTCCACCAGCACAGAGACCCGCGCCTCGGTGGACAACACTAGTGGACAAGCTTCTGGGGCACAATCAGGTGAGCATCATGTAGTTGCTGCTGCACATTGGACGGAGGCGGGAACATCCAAGGTAGACTACAGTCAGAGGCCTGCTGGATCCCAGGACTCAGCTGAGTCCCGGGAAGGTGCCGAGTCTCTGAACAAGGTTATCCCAGAGCTGATGCAGACGCCAGGGCACGGCCGTGAGATTCAGGAGGGGATGTCAGAGACACTTCAGTGAGTGCATAGCTGATTGGAGGAGTCAAAGGCCAGGGGATGAGGAGACAAAATGCGTGGCACTGAGGCCAACATTGCTCGGGTGGCATCCGCAGTGGGAAGCCTGGAGCACGAGCTCAGCGTCTTGAGTGGTGGTGTCCAAGGTGTGGCTCAGTCTGTGCTGACCATGTGTAAGGGCCTCGGCATCATGTCCCAGTCGGTGAGGGACATGTCCCAGATGCAGGCGGACATTGTCGAGGGACTGCAGAGCGTGGTCAGCCGCACGTGGACATTGTCGAGGTTCTCCGGAGCATGTCCCAGTCACTGAGGAGCATTGGCAAGGGGGTCAACACCATGTTGCAGACGACGGGGCGGTACCGGGATCGGCTGAGCCAAATGATGCAGAGGCCTCTGGAGCTCAGTCCAATTGCCTCTCTATCCCATGGAGACCCCCAAGGCCCTAGGGGAGCCGTTCAAGAGGGGGGAGCGCTGGAGGCAACCTAGTGCCTTTCACCAGGGAGGTGATGGCGGTCTCACCCAAAGTGGCCCCCCCCCCCCTCCCCCCGACATTGGCGCGTCTCAAGGTCGGCGGGCAGAACAGGGTGGCACGGCGATGCCAGTGACGCTGGTAAGTTGGCCTGGGCCCTCCTGCTCCAGGCCCCCCAGAGGATGCCCGCCACGAAAGACCACAGGATGCGGAAAGCAGCCGGCTGCCTCCCCCTCTGATGTGCATCTTGGGGACACAGCTAGACATAGCAGCAGAGCACGGACGCTTCAGAGGATTGAGGATCACTGAGTGGGCACACGGGTTGGTGGGCGAGGCACCATTGGTAGCTCTGGGTGGCGGTCCTCCTGGTCAATTAAAATGCGCTGCACTTGATACATGTGAAGCCTCTGTCATGTTATTCTTCACAGCGGGCTGGCCGGCACCCCCTCCCCATGTTGCCCTCTGCTCCTCCCACCCCAGTGCCTCCCGGGCATAGTGTTCCTACAAGAAGAGCCCCCAATGCAGAACATGTGCAGGTGGTGGGTAGGAGCGTGCTGTCAGCAGAAAGACAGGAGTCAGACTTTAGTATAAACTGAAGAGCACCAGAGCGTTCCTCACAGCGAGTGATCATCACTCTCCTGCCTTGTATGGTGACCCGCTGACCATGCCGTCACAGACCCTGGGAGGGTGGAAAAACGGGGGCGTGTGTGAGAGATTTGGGGAATGGGTGGGAGGGTGCTGGTTGGAGGTGGGTGGCCAATAGGGGAGGGGGTGATTTGGGGGAGTTGGTGGGGGGGGGGGGGGGGGAAGGAAGGATTGGGGGGAGGGGGTTCTTTGAGGGACAAAGCCCCGTCCTATAGAAGCGGGCGAGGATGAGGGCCTCCCTGGCCCTCCGGGCATGCCGAACCGTCACCGCCGCCTCCTTCCTCCAGCTGCTCTTGTGGGTCCTCCCCGGGCTTGTCCTCCAGCCCCTCCTGGTCCAGCTACTCCACGTCCTCCTCAGATGAGGCCACCTATCCCTCCTCCTCCAGCATGTTGCCTCGCTGCTGTGTCAGGTTGTCTAGGGCACAGCAGACCACCACAAAGCGGGAGAGCCTCTTGGGGGTGTACTGCAGGGCACCACCAGAGCGCTCCAGGCATCGGAGCTCCATTTTGAGCAGTCCGGTGCACCGCTCAATGACAGCACGGGTGGCAACTTGAGCCTCGTTATATTGGTTCTCCGCACTGGCATCATTAGCCAGGTCCTCAGTGGGTGCCACTTATCTCCCGAAAACCCCTTCCTGTTAATGAAGGGCACTCCCTGATGACCTGATGTGCGCAAGGCGACATGTGTGCCATCAATTATCCCCTGGATCTGGGGCATCCTGGCGATGGCGGAGAATCCTGCTGCCCGGGCATCTTGATGGGCTTGGTCCAGCTCAAGGTTGATGTAGTCAGCTGCCCGGGCAAACAGGGCACCCTGACTTCACTGGCGAGTAGAGCTCATTAGTGCAGGAAACGGGACTAAGTGCATCTTTGGCGGGGCGTTCCTCACCGAGGCCCAGAAATGAAGCAGTGTCCCGTTTAATAGCGGGGTCCTTCTCGGTGCTGCAAGCGCCGGGAAACAACCCGACTAAACTCGCCCCACAAGGGACTCTGTTTCATTTCAGTCAAATCGCGCCCATGGTTTGACAAGAAACAAAAGAACAAAGAAAAGTACAGCACAGGAACAGGCCCTTCAGCCCTCCAAGCCTGTGCCGACCAAAGCAGTGTCTTAAAATTAAGGCAATACGGGTAATTAGCTGAAAAGCAATGGGCTAATTCTTATTTTATTATTGACAAGTGATAGATAATTGGCCATTTTTCCAATAATTGGCTAAGGTGGGCTTTCAATATTGTGCGGTATATAAAATGGGGACCGGAGAAGCCAGTCTGAGGAGTTAGGTCGAACAGAGACAGAGAGAAGAAGAAGAGTGATGGTTTGTGGAGAGGTGCTGGGAGCTGTCTTCAATGTTTCCGGAGTTGGTCTGAGAAGCCTGGTGAGATGTCCGTTCAACTTTTAAAAGGTTAAGCTTTCCTGGGCGGCAAGTGGCGCAGTGGTTAGCACTGGGACTACGGCGCTGAGGACCCAGATTCAAATCTCGGCTCTGGGTCACTGTCCGTGTGGAGTTTGCACATTCTCCCCGTGTTTGCGTGGGTTTCACCCCCACAACCCAAAGATGTGCAGGCTAAGTGGATTGGCCTCGCTAAATTGCCCGTTAATTGGGAAAAACAAATTAATTGGGTGCTCAAAATTTATTTTTAAAAAAGGTTAAGCATTCCCGTCTTACTGTTAATTACCGCTAATTGCTGTTGATTGATGCGTTGCTCTTCATCTGGCTTCTTGCCTTTTTAATGGTGAATAAACTTTCTGAATTCATAATTTAAAGTGCTCTCTCGTCATGTGATTATGTTACTAGAACCAGACGTGATTTACGATAGGAAGGGGTTATTGCAACATGAGGTCATAGATCATAGTAGATCATAGAATTTACAGTGCAGAAGGAGGCCATTCGGCCCATCGAGTCTGCACCAGCTCTTGGAAAGAGCACCCTACCCAAGCCCACACCTCCACCCTATCCCCATAACCCAGTAACCCCACCCAACACGAAGGGCAATTTTGGACACCAAGGGCAATTTAGCATGGCCAATCCACCTAACCTGCACATCTTTAGACTGTGGGAGGAAACCGGAGCACCCGGAGGAAACCCACGCACACACGGGGAGAACATGCAGACTCCGCACAGATGGTGACCCAAGCCGGGAATCGAACCTGGGACCCTGGAGCTGTGAAGCAATTATGCTACCGTGTTGCCCCATAAATCTTGTAGAGTGACGGTGGAAGCCCAACTCAGACCTTGTTTAGCTCGACCACAGCGCATCAACTCTACATCGACTTTGCTTCTGGGAAGGGTAGCCAGGGGGTGTGAGCCACACTGCTGGTGTGCGTGGCCTTTTTGGAATCTCTGCTGCCCGCCTTTCTGGGTCACGCGGTACAATAAAGCCTTACCCAGCTGGGAAACCAGAGCAGCTCAGAATCCTCAGAGCGCTGAAATATCCGTCCGTTGCTGTGTAGTTCCCGACCGAAGAGGGTGAAGAATTCCTGCGATACCCCAGGGCCGTAAGATGCTTCACCTGTAAATCTGACCTGAAAGGGCAGAATACGGATGAAAACACCAAAAGAAGCGAAAATATTTCAGAGTTTTGCCTCCTGTTTCCATTTTTATACAGTTTTGTTCAATGAGATATATATTTATATATAAACAGTTCCTCATTCCTGATATATTGGCAGACTACAAAGAACCAAACTCTTGTTGGTCTTGTTTTGTTTTGTTTTACTGAGTATCTGGCATAGGTGAGAACTGATACAAAGAACGGGTTGGTCGATCTCCATAGCATTGCAATTCGGGAATCAGTTATCTATAAGCTTACATAATAGTAACAGCATTGACCCTGAAGAACTATGGTGTCCACCAGAATCTTCTAACTAGTGTGGACAGTAGTCATACTGTGAATTAGGCTGGGCCCCTGATAGGCTGGTCCAGGCTCTTGCTTCTAATTTGCACAGGGCCTAGTCTGCAGCAGAGTTTCCACCTGCCCCAGTGTCGTCTGTTTAGTTGTCACAGAGGAGCCCAGAAAGGAGGGGGGGGGAGCTCTACGAGATGTTGTACAAGGCTGAGCCGGTTGGGGAGGCGGGGGATATGGGGCGGTTTCTGGATCGGTTGGAGTTCCCAGAGCTGGAAGAGGGGGAAGAGGCAGGCACTGCAGGAGCCTTTGGGACTGAGCGAGGTGATGGATTGTATCAGGGGAATGCAGTCGGGGAAGGTCCCAGGAACAGACAGCATTCCGGCGCAGCTTTACAAGCAGTTTGCGACAGAGTTGGTCAGTGAGGCAGTGGAGGTGGTTGGGTGGGCGGGGGGAAAGAGAGAGAGAGAGAGAGAGAGAGAGAGAGTTGCCAGCAGCATTGTCACGGGTGTTGAATCGTTGATCCCTGTGGTAATACCAGGTATTGCAGTACCGGAGAGGTGAATGACCATTGGCTAACGTACATAGCTCCGCCCTGAGAGGCGGGGTATAAGAACCCATGCCGTCCCAGCAGCCTTCACTTTCTGTATTGAAGCTGCTGGGTACAGTTCTAGCTGATTAAAGCCGATTAGATATGACTCACCTTGTCTTGAGAGTTATTGATCGTGCATCAATCCCGAAGAAAGGGGGAAGGACCCACTGGAGTGTGGTCCTACAGGTCCATCTCTTTGTTGAACACGGATGTGAAAGTATTGCCGAAGGTGTTGATGGGGAGGTTGGAGGGGTGTGTGCCAGAGGTGGTCTTTGAGAACCAAACATGTTTTGTGAAGGGCAGGAAACTCTTCAGTAACATTAGGAGGCTGCTGAATGTAGTTATGACTCCGTCAGAGGGGTGGGCACCGGAGGTTATTGTATCCATGGATGCGGAGAAGGCCTTTGACTGGGTAGAGTGGAGTTATTTGTTGAAAATTCTAGATAGGTTTTGGGTTTGGGCCGAAGTTTGAGGCATGGGCTCGTCTTTTGTTTGCATTCCCGGTGGCTAATGTGCGTACGGCCGAGACAAGTTCAGCATGGTGGCACAGTGGTTAGCACTGTTGCTTCATAGCGCCAAGATCCCAGTTTCGATTCCCGGCTAAGGTCACTGTCTGTGCGGAGTCTGCACGTTCTCCCCGTGTCTGTGTGGGTTTCCTCCGGGCGCTCTGGTTTCCTCCCACAAGTCCCGAAAGACATGCTTGTTAGGTGAATTGGACATTCTGAATTCTCCCTCTGTGTACCCGAACAGGCGCCGGAATGTGGCGACAAGGGGATTTTCACAGTAATTTCATTGCAGTGTTAATGTAAGCCTACTTGTGACACTAAAAAATTATTATATTATTAATATTTTGGGTTAAAGGGGACGAGGCAGGGGTGCCGGCTGTCGCCGTTGTTATTTACGCTGGTGATTGTGCCCTTGGCGATGGCCCTTCGGGGGTCGGCCGAGTGGCGAGGGATTGTGAGGTCGGGGGAAGGAAGCACCGGGTGTTGCTGTATGCAGATGACTGCTGTTGATTGTGTCGGACCTGCTGGAGAGTATGGGCAGCATTATGGGCCTGCTGGAGAGATTTGGAGCCTTCTCCGGGTATAAGTTGAACATAGGGAAGAGCGAGGTGTTTCCGGTGAATGCGTCGGGGCAGGGGGCTAGTTTGGAGGTACTACCATTTAAGGTGGCAAGAGAGAGGTCCAGGTATTTGGGGATTCAGGCGTCATATGAGTGAGCCACGATGCAAAGGTGACAACATGACTGGCGTAGGTTTAAGGGGGATTTTAAGAATTGGGATACTTTGCATTTAACATTGGCAGGGAGGGTGCAGGTGGTAAAGATGAATGTGCTGCCAAGGTTCCTGTTTGTCTTTCAGACCCTCCTGATCTTTATCCTTCAGGCCTTCTTTCGGAGGGTGGAAGCACTGATTTTGGAGTTCATATGGGAGGGGAAGGTACCGAGGGTGAAGGAGGCTTTGCTGCAGAGGCAGAGACATAAAGGTGCAACCGAACCTGAGGCATTATTACTGGGCTGCGAACATGAAGAAGGTGAGGCGTTGGAGAGGGGTGGGGGGAAGTGGATCAAGTTGGAGGAGGAGTCCTCTGTCGGGGGTCTAGTTTCAGGGCCCTAGTGACGGCCCCATTGCCGTTAGCCCCGGGGAATTAGACGGGGAGTCCGGTGGTGCAGTCGACTATTAGATTTTGGAACCAGCTGAGGAGGCATTTTGGGCTGGATAAGATGTCGGTGTTGACACCACTGTGTGGGAACAACAGATTTAAGCCAGGGGGAGATGGATGGGATGTACGGGATGTGGAGGGAGGCGGGGAATGGGTTAGGGATATGGTCTTGGAGGGAAAGTTTGTAGGATTGGACGAGCTGCCCAGGGGTAGAGAGTTTAGGTATACGCAGGTGCGGGACTTTGTGCGGAAGGAGTGACAGACCTTCCCCAGTTGCCGGAGTACACATTGTTGGAGCTGCTGCTGCTCTCTGATGACTTAGGGGAGGACAGGATCGGGGACACATCCGGGGGGTTGGAGGAGCAGGGCAAGGCACAGGCGGTGAAGATAAAGCGAAAATGGGAGGAGGAGAGGGGAGGGAGATAGGATGGGGGACGGGGGACTCTGGTGTGAGGTGACGCGGAGAGCGAACTCAACCTCCTCCTGCGCGAGGGTGAGCTTGATTAAGTTCAAGGTGGTGCACAGGGTGCACATGACTCGGGCGAGGATGTGGGTTCTTCCAGGGGGTGGCTGAAGGGTGTGAGTAGTGTGGGCGGGGGACGGCGAATCATGCTCACTGTTTTGGGGGCTGCGAGAAGCTGGAGTGTTTCTGGGAGGCAGTGTTCGGGATGTTATCCAGGATAGTGGAGCGGGAGGTCAGGCCGGACTCTGTGGTGGCGATCTTTGGGATTTCGGAGGAGCCGGAGCTGCTGGATTGGAAGGGGGCCGATGTTGTGGCCCTCCGCTCACTGACTGCCCGGTGAAGGATCCTGTTGAATTGGAGGTCGGTTACACCACCGGGGATGGTGGGGGCCTGGCTAGGGGACCTGTACGACTTTCTCCGGCTGGAGAAGAGGGGGTCAGAAGAGGGCTTTGACGTGGGATAGAGGGCTGTTTGTGTCTTTAATTGAGGAGCTGTACATTGTGGACAAGGTGTGCGGGGCGGGGGGGACGGGGGACGATGACTTAAGAATGTCCGTAACTTTGTCATGCTTTCCCTCGTAGGGCTTGCCCTACTGCCGCACCTTCTCCTTTGCCGGGTGTAGTCCATCCGATCCACACAAAACCCCAAATATGTAACTTCCTTTGCGGAGAAAACGCACTTTCCCCTGTTGAGACGGGTGCTCATCTCAGAAATTCGGAGGAGGACTTTCTCCAGGTTGCTCAGGTGCTCCCTTTCCGTGGCTTCAATGACCAGGCCATTGCCAAGTGGACCGCTTCACACGATAGAAACTCTCAGGGTGTTCTCCATAATGTGCTGAAAGATTTGGCAGGTCGATGCCACTCCCATCGGCAGTCTTGTGTATTCATAAAGGTCCCTGTGGGTATTAGTAGCTATGTAAAACGAAAGTAAAACGCTGACAGACAGCCCAGCTCCACCCACTCTCTGACATCACTGCAGTAATAAATACCCATTTCTTAAAGGTACTCTCACTACAGATATTTATATACACACCCATTTATAAACACCCATTTCTTAAAGGTACTCTCACATGACACCTCCCCCAAGAAAAGACAATAAACCATCAACTTCAAGACGGTTTCATTTTTCACCGTTTCACTATCCTTTAAGAAATGCACATAGTAAATATACTTTTTCGTTTGAAAAAAAAAACAACACACGCAAACAGGTACAACAATATAGTCAATGTTTTGCTTTTCCCCGACTGGAATCCTTCTCGATTGACAGTCCCTTTGAACAAGAAGGTCTCTGCACGATCCATCCATTTCTCTACGCCTCGGCATTTCTCTTTAAAGTCAGATACATTAGTTCAATCTGATCACAGAGTCCCTTGCAATTCTCCAACACAGGAGCATTGGTTATCACAGCTTTCAAGCAGTCAAATGCCTGTTGAAAGTCTGCTGTCCACTGAAATGTTTGACCTTTCTTCAGCAAGTCCATCAGTGGAGCAATCACGCTACAGAACTTTTGCATAAATGTTCGATCAAATCCACTCATGCCAAGAAATCGCATTATTTCCCTTCGTCTTGAGGGTATTGAAATAGCCTCAATAACTGTTGGTTTCACATCCTGTGTGACCATTCGACCCTGTCCAATTGTATGGCCAACGAAAGTGACTTGGGCTCTTCCAAATTCACTTTTGGCTAGGTTGATCACCAAACCCGAAGTTTGATCGAATAACTCCATCAGATGTTTTAAATGTTCTTTCCATGTCTGGCTGAAAATTACCAGATCGTCGATGTATACTGCACAATTGGGTAATCCTGAAACAACTTTGTTAGTTAACCGTTGAAATGTGGCTGGGGCGTTTTTCATGCCAAATGGCATAACTTTGAATTGATATATACCATCTGGAGTCACCATCTGGAGATTTTGCTGAAATGTCCTTCGCCTTTTCCGATAAAGGTACCTGCCAGTAACCTTTAAGTAAATCCAGTTTGGAAATAAAAGCTGATTGTCCCACTTTCTCAATGCAATCCTCTAAACGTGGGATAGGATAAGAGTCCGTTCTTGTAACTGCATTAACCTTTCTACAGTCCACACACAACCGTTGGGTACCGTCTGGTTTAGGTACCATCACTATGGGTGAGCTCCATTGGCTGCAACCCACTTCAATTATGTCATTTTTAAGCATACTCTCAATCTCTTTGTTAACCTGTGCCAATTTGAAAGGGTTAAGTCTGTATGGCTGTTGTTTGATTGGAACAGCATTTCCCACATCTACATCATGTATAGTCATTTTAGTACTTCCCAATTTATCTCTACAAACTTGCCCACATGATATCAATAACTCTTTCAGGTCAGTTCATTTTTCCTCTGGAAGGTAACTCAACAATTTATCCCAATTTTTAAGAACATCCTCATTTTCCAGTTTAATTTGAAGTATGTCAAATTCAGTCATCTGGATTTGGTTCGAGTTAGAATCATTAAAACCTCCTTTTTCTCTCCTTCCCTTTCAAAGTACCTTCTAAGCATATTCACATGACACACTCGGCGAGTCTTCCTTCTATCTAGTGTTTTTACCACATAATTCACCTCACTTAATTTCCTTTCAATCTGATAAGGTCCTATCTTTTAAAACCTTGCTTTTAAAGGTTCACCTACCACTGGTAACAACACTAAAACTTTATTCCCATTGGCAAAACTACGAACTTTGGATTTCTTGTCCGCTATCTGTTTCATCATATTTTGTGCAACTTTAAATGTTGTCTAGACTATTCACCTGCTCTATTTAATCGTTCCCTAAAATTTGACATGTAATCCAATAATGTAATTTCCGATTTCTCACTCACCAATTTTTCCTTAATCAATTTAAGTGGTCCTCTTACCTCATGACCAAAAATTAGTTCAAAAGGACTGAATTTGGTTGACTCATTAGGTGCATCCCTAATTGCAAACAATACGAATGGGATTCCTTTATCCCAATCCTCTGGATAATCTTGACAATAGGCCCTCAACATTGTTTTTAATGTCTGATGCCACCTTTCTAACGCTCCCTGCGATTCTGGATGGTACGCAGTTGATTTAAATTGTTTTATTCCGAAACTATCCATAACGTCTTTGAATAACCTCAAAGTAAAATTTGACCCTTGATCCGATTGTATTTCTGGTAAAGAATTTAAATAATTCCTCCACAATCATTTTAGCTGTAATATTACGTCCTGGAATGGCCTCTGGAAACCTAGTGGACACATCCATTATAGTCAAAACATATTGATTCCCACTTTTTGTTTTAGGAAGCGGTCCTACACAATCAATTAGAACCTTTGTAAAAGGTTCCTCAAATGCTGGAATGGGTATGAAGGGTGCTGGTTTTATCACTGCTTGAGGTTTCCCTATCACTTGACATGTGTGAATGATTGACAAAATTTAAATACATCTTTATGTAGTCCAGGCCAATAAAAATGTTTCTGGATTTTAGCTTGAGTTTTCCTTATTCCCAAATGACCTCCCATGTGCAACTCGCAACAGCTCCTTTCTATACCCTACCGGCAATACTACTTCTGCCCACTTTTCATTGACCTGCATATGTAAAGGTCTCTATTTTCTCATTAAGACATCACTTTTACGGTAATAACACTCTGGTATACACACAGATTCCTCTTCCATGTATGCTTTCTGATACATCCGGTTTATTTCTACATCTTACTGTTGTAACTCCGCCAATTTTCCTGAACTAAAAATATCCGCCTCATCTTCACCTCTTCTTGTTCTTTTTCAACCATTTGATCAAAAATCATTTCTGATAATTGCACTTTAACTTCAACTTCATCTTCACTCTTTGATTTCTCCTCTTGTCTTAACCTGTGACTTTGTGACCTTGTTACCGCGCAATCCGGAAAAGTCCCAGGATATTCGTCCTTCAACACTTCAGTTGTCTGGTTTTGCACCGGCTTATCAACCACAGTAGGCATCACTCCCACTTGCGATCCAGCTATATCATTACCCAAGTTAAACTGTAATCCTGGACAAGATAGTTTCTCTATTACTCCTACTATTACTTCACCACTCTTCACTGGACTTTCCAACCTTACCTTATATAATGGAACGCTACTCCTCTCACCCTGAATTCCACATATCATCAACTTTTCTGGCAACATTCTTCCCAAACTACATAACTCCTCATCTCTTACCATCAAAGATTGACTAGCTCCTGTATCTCTTAAAATTGTGACTTCTTTACCTGCTCCTCCTGGTACACATGAGTAAACCGTACTGGTCAGGTGATCTTGTAGCCTTCACCAGCAGTGCATAGGGGACCTGGCAGCCCTGGAAGTACTTAGCTTGGACCCGGAGGCCCAGCCTAATTTTGGCCACAATTTTGCCCAGGCCTCCCTGGAAGACTTCTGGGCACTTCTCCAATACTTCGTAAAGTCCTCCGGTGCCCTTCCGGAAGATCTGTTGCTAGCCTAATTTAAGGCGTTGTAGCCAGTCACGGCCCAGCAGGCTCAGTCCAGGGCCCTTCACTATTATTAACGGCAGCCTAACAGAGTACTACTGGTTGGGTACTGGGGTCACCGTCGTAACCGCTATGGCTAGGGGTTCCCCCATATAGGTCACTAGACTTGTCTCAGTGTCCCGCAAGCTGAACCACTGAACTCCAGTCTCAAAAATCTTTCTCCCAATTACCGAAACTGCGGCACCCGTGTACAACTCTATCTCGAACGGGTGGACGTTCACCTGGGCGCTAATCCCGATGGGGACCAATCGTGGCGCGGCAATGAAATGAAATGAAATTCGCTTATTGTCACAAGTAGGCTTCAAATGAAGTTACTGTGAAAAGCCCCTAGTCGCCACATTCCGGCGCCTGTTCGGGGAGGCTGGTACGGGAATTGAACCGTGCTGCTGGCCTGCCTTGGTCTGCTTTCAAAGCCAGCGATTTAGCCCTGTGCTAAACAGCCCCAATGCAAATCAATCACATACATTCTCATTATCGGGTTATTCTAAGTGGAGGGTCCGGGATCTGGGCTGACGTCTCCCTTGGGCAGAGCAGCGAGTTTGCTGGCTGGCCTATAGTTCCCTATCCCTGCGGTTCCGCCGGCCACAAGTTCCACACCACCTTGGATCATCCTCGATCGATTCTGGGAAGAAGTCCCACCTGGCTGTAGTGGCCCTTGACTAATGGTTCCGGCGGTGTTCCGGGCCTGGGCAGGGTCCCTAGGGCCCCAGTTGCAGGGGGCGCTGCGCACCTGAATGGTGGGCATCCTACGCTGTTTACCTCCCTGGAGTTCCTGGACTCCCTTCTCTACCGTGAGAGGGAGATCTCAGCGGCCATATTTAGGTCCAGCAATGGCTCGGCCAGCTGGGTGGCCGTATTATTTACTCCACATACAAGGTGATCCCATCGTACCTAGGATAGGGACAGCCCATAGTCACAAAACTCTGCCAATTAGCACAATTGCACCAAAAACCTGGTAACGCACTCCCCTGGGGTATTAAATTGGTATCTCTGTACGTTGACTTTCATGCATCAGTGCAGACCCGATGGGCTGAAGGGCCTCTTCTGTACTGTATTTTTCTGTGATAACTGATGGCTTGGGGTCATTATGGTGTGCCACGAGCGCCACTAGCTCTTCGAAGGTCTTGTGGAGTCTGGGACCATGGGGTATGTCAGGCTCTTTATGACGTTGAAAGTGGGGGCCACACAGGCGGCCAGAAGAATTACCGTCTGGCGATCATCCCCAACAATAGCATTTGCCTTTAAAATGTAGTGCATACGTTCCGCGTACTGAGTCCAGTCCTTTACACCTGCATTGAATGTATCGAGTATGCCAAAGAGTGGCATTTTCATGATGGTGCAAACCTTATTCTTTCGTGAAGAGAGGTGGCTGTGCTCCAAATGTTTAGCAGCCACGACTGTAGTTCCGCTGTATCCTCGTCGCCAATTTAGTCACCGAGGAGTCCAGAGCTCGTACTCCATGAGGCTCGCGGGGCGATTAGTCGGGTTGTCCTCGTTGGGGTTATAACAGTCTGCGTCAGATGGAGCACGGCGGGTTGTGGGGGGGGGGGGGGGGGTGGGGTTCACAGAACAGAAGTTTATTCAACCCCAGCTTGCAGTTCACCAAGCCTCAGATATTCGAGGTGAAAGAAACACAGGATTATCTCTGCGGGAGAGGCTGAGGATGGGGAAGATACAAAGCAGGTGCTAGATTGCCACTATTTTAACCCTGACATTTCACCTTGCCCTGGATCGAGGCTGTAGCTAAGACGTAAAGGCCATCAGCCGCAAGAGTGGACGAGCCACACAAATAGCTTTCAATTGTCTCTTTAATGGCTTACTTGCTGGTGGGCATGCTTCCAATTCTCGGTCACGCTGACTAAAATATCGCATGAGCGCACAATGATGTTGGGATGCGCATCTGACGTCTTCTTGCGTGATTGCACATGTTTCCGGGTTGCCCGAGCAATGTGAAATTCTGGACTTGACGTGGACTCTTGACCAATTCTGCCTCGGCTCCAAGATTGATCACCTCATGTTACAACCCCAAAAAACTAATTGAATGGACCCACTTGCCCCTGTAAAATTCAGTGGCTGGTTCGAGCTTCTCTTCTTGTATAGCCCCTTCTCCCCACTCCTGATGTGTCCATAGGGGCAGGTTAAATGCACAAAATGTTCAGGTCCTTTATTTCGTGTGCGCAATTATCAACATTTCCCACTATAACACCATTTATAACGGAAGTTGCCATCTGTAAACTTTTCATACTGCAATCCCTGTCCCACAGAGATAACACAGTGGTTTCGGAAATTGCGAGCTAACAATTAGCCAGATGAAATCTAATGACTAAATGGAAACAACGTATGATCTTAAAGTGGGGATAAAGTTATATTTGTGCATGCAGCAGTAGAATTGCCCCTCTGCCCTCTAACCCCACTTCACCCAAGGACAATATTTTGTTTATATATGTCAAAGGAGGGACATTGCCATGGTCTTGCATTAAAAGTATCAATTCAATTTATCCCCATCCTCAATGATGGAGGAGCCCAGCATATTGATGCATAAGATAAGGCTGATGTACCTGCTACAGTCTTCAGCCAGAAGTGCCAAGTAGATGATCCATCTCGACCTCCTTCAGAAATCTCCAGCATCACAGATGTCAGTTTTTACCCAATTTGATTCACTCCATGTGATATCAAGAACAGGCTGAAGGCATTGGATACTGCAAAGGTTATGTGTCCTGACAATAGTACTGAAGACTTGTGCTCCAGAGCTTGCCGCACCTCTAGCCAAGTTGTTCCAGTACAGCTACAACACTGGCATCTACCCGGCAATGTGAAAAATTGCCCAGGTGTGTCCAGAACACAAGAAACAGGACAAATCCAACCCAGCCAATTACCGCCCATCGGTCTACTCTCGATTGTCAGTAAAGGAGTCATCAACAGTGCTATCAAGCAGCACTTACTCAGCAATAACCTGCACGTGGACGCTCAGTTTGGATTCCGCCAGGGTCACTCACAAAAGGGCTGAACTCCAAAGGTGAAGTTAGAGTGACTGCCCTGGATATCAAGGCCGCATCAATGAGCCGCAGCAAAACTGGAGTCAATGGGAATCAGGGGGGGAAACTCTCCGCTGATTGGAATCATACCTGGCACAAAGGGAGGTGGTTGTGGTGGTTGGAGGTCAATCATCTAATTTCCAGGACATCACTGCAGGAGTTTCTCAGGGTAGTGTCTGAGGTCCAACCATCTTCAGTTGTTTCATCAATGACCTTCCGTCCATCATAAGATCAGAGGTGGGGATGTTCGCTGATGATTGCACAATGTTCAGTTCCATTCACAACTCCTCAGATACTGAAGCAGTCCATGTCCAAATGCAGTAAGATCTGGACAATATCCAGGCTTGGGTTTACACATGGCAAGTACCATTCATGCCACACTAGTCCTAGGCAAAGATTATCTCCATCAAAAGAAAATCGAACCATCTCCCCATGACATTACCATTGCTGAATCTTCCATTATCAATATCTTGGGACTACCATTGATCAGAAACTGAACTAGACTAGCTCTATAAATACTGGGACTACCAGAGCAGGTTAGAGGTTAGGAGCTTTGCGTAGAGCAATGAACCTTCTGACTCTGCAAAGTCTGTCTACCACCCACAAGGCATAAATCTGGAGTGTGATGGAATTTTCCAATTGCCTGGACGAGTATAGCCCCAACAACACTCAAAAAGCTCCAGGTAAGTATTTGATTGGCATTCCATTTACTGCCTTCAACATTCACCTCCTTCACCACTGACACACCGTGGCAGCAGTGTGCACCAACTACAGGATGCGCTGCAGCAACTCACTAAGGCTCCTTTGCGAGAACGTTCCAAAGTCACAACATCTACCACCTAGAAGTACAAGGACAGCAGACATATGGGAGCATCACTTCCTGTAAGCTCCCCTCCATGCCACACACCATCCCGACTTGGAAATATATTGTCTCCCCTTCACTGTCGGTGGGTCAAAATCCAGGAACTCCTTCCCCAACAGCACTGAGGATGCTCCTACACCACATGGAGAGCAGCGGCTCAAGAAGGTGGCTCACCACCACCTTCTCAAGGGCAATTAGGGATGGGCAATAAATGTTGGCCTAACTAGCGATGCCCGCATCCCCCCTTCCCATTCCCCCAGTGGTTGCAATAGCTTCCAATCCACTGAGCCTGTTCTGCGGAAAATCATCTCTGCACAACTAACTCAACTTCTGTGGGTACAGATTTTGCTGGTGTTTTGGCTAAAATTAAATAAATTAAAATGGGAACTGAATAACATCTTTTGATTTTGTGTGCAATTTCAACAGACATTGATTAACAGGTAAAATGATTGTCATGTAGTCGTGGCTTTTTGACGATTTGTCACGACAAATATTTCACAGGTGAAATAAATTCTAGTCATTCGTCAACGAGAGCTGGGTTTCTACCTGAATTCGAGGCCCACAAAGATATAATCTGGTGGATCTTAAGCCTTCCAGAGCATCCTGAAGAATCATTTGTCTTGCCACCTGCAGACAAATGGGTTGATTTAAAGCCAGCGGATTGTGTGCTGTCTGAAAGAAACGAAGACTTACATTTATATATAGCACCTTTCAGAGCAACTGGAATCTCAAAGCGCTTTACATAAAATAAAATGGGAAGTTGCCATAGTCACAGGTGACCATCGGCTGCTTTTCCCTTTGATGGGGGAAAGCTGACTGGTGGTGATTTAACCGGAGGGTCACCACACCTCAGACGAGGGGCTAGGTTGAGAAGGCATGAATAACCTCAGCCGGTACAGGAATCGAACCTGCGTTGTTGGCCTTGCTCTGCATCACAAACCAGCTGTCCAGCCAACTGAGCTAAACTGGTCCCCTACATAAAAGGACTTTATGACGTGTCATCACTGTTGTCTCAGCCCCACAACCCAAAAAACATAGAATCAGAGAATTTACAGTGCTGGAGGAGGCCACCGGCTCTGCACCGGCCCTTGGAAAGAGCACACTACTTAAGCTCACGCCTCCACTTAACCCAGTAACCCCGCCTAACCTTTTTGGACACTCCGGGCCAAACCGCCTAAACTGCACATCTTTGGACTGTGAGAGGAAACCGGAGCACCCGGAGGAAACCCACGCAGATACAGGGAGAACGTGCAGACTCGGCACAGACAGGGACCCAAGTCGGGAATCAAACCTGGGACCCTGGAGCTGTGAAGCAACTGTGTTAACCACTGTGCTATCGTGCTGCCCACTGCATAGCGAAGGTGGATTAGCCATGCTAAATTGCCCCTTAATCGGAATTTAAAAAAACACATAACCTAAAGACTTTAAAGTGCCATCATGTTGAAACCTGCATCATTGCATATGATATATACAGATATTCAAATATTAGGGCCTACTTCTGCAAAACACTTCAATACATACCCATTGCATTGCCCGTGCTGACCACCAGTTCAATAATTCAAGCTTTGCTTCCGCGTCAAAGATGCAAGGATATGCAATTAATTTCTGTATGATGAATGGATGAAAGAAACACATTTTATGTATGCTGATCAAAATGTGCTTAATATATACCTCTAAAAAGTAACAAAGGATTCCCATCTGAAATATTCCCCCTATTAAGATTTCCCGTTGCACGATCAATGACCACTAAAGCGAGGTTGTAGTCCGACTGAAGGCTTTAATAAGCTAGATGTTTCCCCCAGCAGCTCAGGTACAGAAAGAAGGCTGCTGGGGCGGCACAGGCTCTTATAC
This sequence comes from Scyliorhinus torazame, assembly GCF_047496885.1. NCBI lineage: Eukaryota > Metazoa > Chordata > Chondrichthyes > Carcharhiniformes > Scyliorhinidae > Scyliorhinus > Scyliorhinus torazame. Next base: position 18,853,495 of record NC_092709.1, on the reverse strand, counting down.
CCCGCTTTGCAGGGTGGAGCTACCATACAGCTTGACCAATAGGAAACATACAATATCTACCAATGGTGTTCCAGCATTACCAGGTACCGTAATACCTCTACATAGACTACCACACTATCTTTTGATGTTGTCTTAATGCTTCAATTCACCACTTACCTACGACCGTGGGACATTGCAAATTTCAAACTTCCGCATACCAAACTTATACACTGCTTTCTGAAGAAGTGACCAAATGTCGCAACGTCTCCACAGGACAATTATAAAATCTACACAGGTAAAGTGCAAATGTTTCCTGTTTGAGCAACACATTTTACGCAAGATTCCTCAAAATTGAGAATCTGAGTCGTTGTGAGTATTTGAAAGAATAACAATGGGAACGTTACCTTAAATTCTTCAGGTTTGAAATTCCCAAAGTCATTTTGGGAAATGGGGTGTGTTGAGAACTGGAGTTGTTGTTACGAAAATAGTAAAAATGCAGAAACTGAACTGAAACAAACGGGGGAAAATCGGAGTTCAGCTCAGAAAAATGGAAATCTCAGATGGTCAGGATCGCCATTGCCCTAAAATTCTTTGGAGCTTTCAATGATCTCCCACTGTAACTTCAGACCAGTACGTTATGTAGGCCAAGGTTCTGTAGATGCTTCTCAGGCGAGTGGACATCCCAGGTCTCCTGCCGAGGCTCTCTCAAAGAGCAGATAGAAATCTGAGGCAAACACGCTGTCAGCTAGAGTGTGACCTTGTCAGGGTTCTGTCACCTTGACACAATGGCCAAATCAGTCCCAGAAGGCTCTTGTTCCAGTCCAGCAGCCAATCACCTCTTGTGACACTAGCCCTCAGGTGGATCGGTTTAATCATGGAGCTCACTAGTTTCTGTGGGATCTGCTCGGAGTCAAGTGATATCTTTAGTTGAGGCAGCACAATAATATCCTTCTGTGTTGGAAGTACTGGAGTTGGAATTTAGACAAAATTTGATGGAAATTTTCCGAAAGGAAATTGTTAACCCACACAGACCCACCCCAGATACAGTTACTCCCAGCAGTCACGGAATGATAATGCTCAGCTCCATAGTCCTCAGAGTTCAGGCCCATGTCCTCCAGAAATTCAATTTCCTGGTCTTTCTGAGTATTTCTCAATGCATCATGCGGAGTGTGGCAAGTGACTATGTTGTTAGAAACCTGTTTGGCAGCAGCTTTCAATGTCTCCTGCCCAATTCGTAAAGCACAGGAAGCTTCCCAATAAAACCACAGTACTCCCCACTCTTTGATCACTCTAGAAACAGAGAAAATGGGAACAGGAGTAGGCCATTCGAGCCTGCTCTGCTCTTCAATGTGATCAAGGCTGATGCTCTATCTCAACACCATACTCCCGCACTCACCATATACTCCTTTGGAGTCTAGAAATCTATCTTTCTCCTCCTTAAATATATTCAATGATTTGGCCTTCACAGTTTTCTGTTGTAGGGAATTCCGCAGGTTCGCCACTGTAATAATCCACAGGAGGCAGGGATTCCGTCACCCCACCTGTATTTATTTGCAATAACTATATACAAGAGCAGCTCCAAACAGTGCTGCTCGCATTCCAGTCAACTTAAGACTGGTTCACAAAGCCTACACAGGTGCTTATATGGGCACCCTCAATGAGCTATCATTGAGGGAGCTCATACTCCAATTGGCCAACCAATAATGCCAATTGGAGGTCATTACACCCCTCCCCCCCCAAGGTCCGAGGAATTCCTGCCAGCTGGCATTCTTCCTGCTCCTCATGTCCGGGTCTGTCACCTCTGTGTCGTCCACCGGGTCGTTCTCCGACGTGGGTGGGGTGTACCTTATAGGTGCCCGTCTTTTCCTGGACGACCTCCTTGGAAGTTGTTCTTCCTCCTCCTTGGGGAGAGGTGTCGCGATGGCCTCGTCGAACGTGTCCATCTCCGACTCTGACGACTGGATGACGGGGTCTGGAGAAATTGCTCGGGCTGGGGTGTGGGTATCTTTTCCGTCTGGGCTATCCCAGCTTGAGGCGGTCCTGCTTCGCCTGCCTCCAGGTGTGGTTCCGCTGCCCTTATTTGGTCTAGGTGTTTCTTCAGCCCCTTACCTTCTATTGAAACTTCATAGGATATGGACCCGGTTTGGGACTCTACCGTGCCTTTGACCCACTTTGGTCCATTCCCATAATTCTTGACCCAAACCGGTGCCCCCACCTGGAAATGTCTCTGCTGCCGACTATTATCATGCCCCCTGCGTTGGACCTCCTGTTGTTTCTCCACTTTCCCCATTAAATTTGGGAAAAGGAGACTCAGCCTCGTTCGCAGCCGCCTTCCCATTAAGAGTTCAGCTGGCGGTATGCCCGTTGTGGAATGTGGTGTGGTCCTGTAATCAAACAGCCAGCAGGAGAGCTTTGTGTCCATTGACGCTGCTTCTTGAGTCCCGCTTTTAGTGCCTGGACGGCTCTCTCTGCCAGGCCGTTGGATGCTGGATGGTAAGGGGCTGTTTTGATGTGGCGGGCTCCGTTTCCCTTTAGAAATTTTCCAAATTCCCCACTTGTGAATGCCGTTCCGTTGTCCAACACCAATACCTCCGGAAGTCCATGTGTTGCAAACGAGGCCCTGAGCTTTTCAATTGTCGATGCTGTGCTTGCCGCGTTTACCTGGTGGACGTCCAACCATTTGGAGTGGGCATCCACTATCACCAAAAACATTGAGCCCATGAAAGGGCCGGCGTGGTCAATATGCAGGTGGGTCCATGGTCTGCCTGGCCATTCCCCCAGACCTTCTTGGAAGACCTCCGGGTGTTTTTGGAGTACTCCACCCAACTGCCCGCTTCCACTCTGGAAAATTTTCATCCAATCTAAGTTTAGGTCTTTCAGCCAGTTCCGTCCTATTAAGTTCGTTCCGGAACCCTCTACTATCGTCAACGGTAATCTGAGCAATTATTTGTCATATTCCACGGGTACCTGAGTCGTGCCTAGAATTTCCAGGGGTTCCCCCGTGTAGGTTTTAAGTTTCGTCGATGTTTTTGTTATGGTTAGTGGCTGGAGTCCATCTTTGATTTTTTTAAATGCTGCCACTCCCATTACTGATACGGCCGCACCCGTGTCTATTTCCATTATTGTCGGCCGACCGTTCACCCGTGGGGTAATCGTAATAGATTCTGCTTTCTTCGTCGCAATATTATATAACTGTTCCCTTCAGAGGAGGATGGGGCGTCTAGGTTGTGTACTTCCCTGCGTCCCCACCTGCTATTCCTCTTTTGCCACCTCCTTCCAGGGTTTCTACCACTCTGTCTGGTGCCAGAAACGGTCCTTCTCTGTTGGGGGAGCCTCAGCCAATAGTTCCCTCTGCCTCCAGTTAGTCCTAGCAGACTTGGGGGCAGTTCTGGGGTTTTCCTTTGGCCCTCTATTCCTCAGGCTTTTCCTGAGAGAGGCTATCTGGTAGCTGGACCCATTGTGGTAGTCCCTCTCACAGGTATCTACCTCCATTGGCGTGCCCTGTAGTTCCTGTGCCCCACTTGCTGCCTTTTCTAGGGACAGTGCGAGCTGGAACGCCCGCCTGCAGTCTAGCTGCGTTTCCGCCAACAGGCACTTCTGTATTGTGAGGTCATTTATGCCACACACTAACCGGTCCCGAAGCATTTCATTTAGCGTCGGGCCGAACTCACATTTTTCCGCCAGCCTTCTCAGGCGGGTCAAGAAATTTGTGACTGACTCTCTGTCTTCCCGCTTCATTGTGTAGAATCTGTACCTACGCAAAACGAGGGGTGGTTTGGGGTCATAGTGCTCTTCCACCAATTTCGTTAATTCTTGGAAAGGTATCGTGTCCGGCGTATTGGGATAAGTTAGACTACGTATAATGGTGAAGGCAGAGGGTCCGCACGCGACAGCAGGATAACCCATTTCTTTTCATCCTTCATTGTCTCATTGGCCTGGAAGAAGTAACACATTCTCTCCACCTACTGGGACCAGTCCTCAATAGTCGGGTCGAATGCATCTAACTTCCCAAAAAACGGCATTTTTGAAATAGCAAGGCTTACCCTCCGAGTGCGGCAGCTGGTCTCCGCAAGGTGCTTTGTTTACCTCATCGCTACTGTAATAATCCACAGGAGTCACTACACCAGTATTTATTTGCAATAACTATATACAAGCGCAGCTCCAAACAGTGCTGCTAGCATTCCAGTCAACTTAAGACTGGTTCACAAAGCCTACACAGGTGCTTATATGGGCCCCCTCAATGAGCTATCATTGAGGGAGCTCATACTCCAATTGGCCAACCAATAATGCCAATTGGAGGGCATTATAGCCACCTTCTGAAGGAAGAAGTTTCTCCTCATCTCAGTCCTAAATGACTACACTGTATCCTGGAACTGTGACCCCTTGTTTTAGGCCACCCCCTAGTCATGTACTTGCCCAATCACTCCACTTGTCTTAATTACCTTGAAGTCTCTTAACAGCCTCCTCACCATTCACCTTTGTGCCATCAGCAAACCTATATATATTACATTGGGTTCCCTCATACAATTATTGATATATATTGTGAATGGCTGGGACCCAAGCACTGCTCCTTGCGGGGCCCCATGAGAGACCACCTGTCACTTTGAAAAAGACCCATTTATTCCTGCTCTCTGTTTCCTGTCTGCTAACCAATTCTCAATCAATGCCAATATATTACCCCTATTCATTTGTGCTTTAATTTTACACACTAACGCCTAATGTGGGACTCCTGAAAATCCAAATACACAACTCCACCGCTTCGGCCTTATCTGTTCTGCTAATTATGCTTCAAAAAAATGTCCTTTTCATAAATCCATGTTGACTTTGTCTATTCCTGTTGATACTCTCTAAGTGTCCTGTTATCACATCCTTCATAATAGACTCTAGCATATTACCTACTCCCGGTATTAGGTAAACCGGCCTGTAATTCCCTGTTTTATTCCTCCCTCCTTTTAAAATAGCAGGGTTACATTTGCCGCCCTCCAATCTGCCAGGACTGTTCCAGAATCTACAGAGTTTGGGAAGATGACAACGAACGCTTCCACTACTTTCGTGATCACCTTATTACGATCCCAGACCGGACCCCAACAGTGGCGAGGACACTGGACAGAAACCCCAACACTGTATTTATAATGTCGTAACACTGTGAGGAAAGGATACCTCACTCCAGGAGTGATTTCACGCAAAATAGGGAAATGGTACATTCAAACAAACTTTATTACTGACACAGTATTCAAATATCTTTAACATCACACAAGAAAATAGCATTCAATTACCCCTTAAACAATGCTAATATAGTGACACAGTAATGCTTAAATGCTATATTTACTTCTACTCAAACAACAGATCCATCACAGATCTCAATCCACTTTTAAACACTGTTAGCAGACACAGGCATACTTCTTTAAGAGATGTTCTTTGAGGCTGTTTTAAAAGATAAACCTGAGTCCTGGCAGAACAATGCAGGATCTCTAGCTGGTCTTCAGAAACTCTCTTCATCATTTGACTTCCAGGAACCCACTGAAATGCCTGCTTTTCTACAACATGCCTGGTACACTCACTCCTCCTGTTGCGTGCACCCCTCACCAAACTGAAAATGGACGCGATTCAACGGGAAAATTCCAAAGTGTCATTTTGGGAACGTTTGGTAGGCTGTTTCTCCACGGCCGGGTTGGCGAGATCGTGGCCCATCGTCAGCAGCACTTAATGCCGAAAATGAGCCTCCACGAGCTTCTCGCCATTACTGACTGTCTCGCCGTCTGATTTGCCTGACTCGGGCCTCGGCGTCTCGCTCCCTCGCCTCTCACTCCCAGTCAACACACAAGCACGGCAGCGCACAGACCTTCTCCTCGCGCTGGAGGTCTGCTGGATCCCAGGACTCATCTGGGTCCCAGTCAGATGCTGAGCCGCTGGACAAGATTCTCCCAGAGCTGATGCAGCTGATAGGCCAGAATCGTGACATTTAGGAGGGGATGCCAGGTACATTCCAGCGACTGCATGGCCGATTGGAGGAGTCCCAACATCACAGGAGATGGTGCCGACCAAGGTCAACACTGCTAGGGTGACAACCACAATGGAAAGCTTGGGGCACAGACGTCCACGTCTTGACTGGTGGTGCCCAAGGCATGACTCAGTCTGTGATGACCATGGCTGAGGGCCTCGACATCATGTCCCAGTCAATGAGGGACATGTCCCAGAGGCAGGTGGACATTGCCAAGGGATCCCAGAGCATGGCCCAGTCACTGAGCACCATTGCTGAGGGCATCGGCACTATGGTGCAGACAATGGGGAGCCACCAGGACTGGCAGAGTCAAATGACGCAGAAGCCTCTGGAGCTCACTCCAGCTGCCCCTCCATCCCATGCAAAACTCTAGGGCCCTACAGGCAATGTCAGGGAGGAGGATGTGCTGAAGGCCAACCAGGGCCTTCCACCAAGGAGACGACGGCGATCTCCAGTTCTCCCGAGTCCCCCTCCTCCTGATACCGGCGTATCTCAAGGGCAGTGGGCAGAACATGGTGGCACAGCGACGCCTGTGGCACCAGTAAGTTGGCCGGGGCCCTCCGGTCCAGACCCTTGGGAGGCCATCCGCCAAGGGCATCGAAGTCCACAGGGCACGGGAAGCAGCAGGCTGCCCTCGTCTCTGATGTGTATCCTGGGGACACAGCTAGACCTAGCAGTAAACCATGAAAGAGGGGAGAAAGGCACTATATGTAGCTGGGGGAATGGAAATGTCAATTGTTCACTATTAAAACATCTTACACCTGATACATGTGAAGTCTCTGCCACATTAATCTTCACAGTGGGCCCCGCCCCATGTTGTCCTCTGCTCCCCCCTCCTCCCGAGATCAAAACCCCCCAATTACAGACCCCGCACAGAGGATAGGGGTGAGCGTGCTGTAGGCAGAAAGTCGGGAGTCAGACTTTGGCATAAACTGAGGAGCTAAACTAGAGCTCACCTCACAGCGAGTGATCATCACTCTCCTGCCTAGTATATTGACCCCACTGACAGAGCCAACACAGGCTTATCACCCTGGGGTGTTGTTACACGGACCCTTGGAGGGTGGACAGAGTGGTTGGAGAGGGAGCAGTGTGATGGGGAAGAGGAGATTGCGGGGGAGGGGGTAATTGGGTGGGAAGGGTGGTATTGAGGGGGAAAGGAGAGAAATTGGGGAGGACGATTGGAGGAAAATGGGGGGGCAGGGGGATTGAGGGGGTAGGAGGGAAAGGAGGGGGGAAGGATGGAAATGAGTGGAGGGGGGATTGGGGTAAGGAAGGAAATGGTGGGGGAGGGTTTGAGCTGAGGGACATAGCCTCATCCTATGTGAATCTGGTGAGGGTGAGGACCTCCCTGGTCCTCTGTCATGTTAGACCGTGGCTGCCGCCTGTCTTCCATCCTCCAGCTCCTTCTGCGGCTCCTCTCTGGGTTCGTCCTCCAGCCTCTCCTGCTGCACCTCCTCAAACAAGGCCGCATGTCCCTCCTCCTCATCCTGCCGCATGTCACCTCACTGCTGTCAGGTTGTGGAGGGCACAGCAGGCCACCACAAAGCGGGAGGCCCTTTGGGGGGTGTAATGCAGGGCAACACCAGAGTGGTCCAAGCATCTTAACTGCACTTTGAGTAGTCCAATGACAGCACAGGTGGTAGTATTAGCCTCATTGGCCTCAGTGCCAAGCTGCCATTTCTTGCGTGGTAGCTATCGGGCTGGGAGTGTCCTGCACAGTTGGGGATCTGTGGGGCGGGAGGGGGGGGGGAGCTATGGACAAGTCCAAAGAGGAATTTTACTCCAGCCTCAAACAATCCTTGGCCCGACTCCCAATAGGCGCCAAACTGATCCTCCTCAGTGACTTCAATGCCAGAGATGAAACGGGATTGGTCATCTGGCTCCCATCACCAAAGCCGCTCAAAAACACCAGGAAAGGAAAATCCCTGCACGTGATTCAGTTCCATCTGGGAAAGGGGAGATCAGAGAATCATAGAATCCCTGCAGTGCAGAAGGATGCCATTCGGGCCATCGAATCCGCACCGATCCTCTGAAAGAGCAACCTCCCCCAACTAGGCCCACTCCCCCAACCTATCCCCATTAGCCCACCTAACCTTTTGGATACTAAGGGACAATTTAACACGGCCAATCCACCTAACCTGCACATCTTTGGACTGTGGGAAGAAACCGGAGCACCCGGAGGAAACCCACGCAGACTATGTGGGTAATAAACATTGGCCTTGCAATGGCATCCACATCTCAAAAATACATTTGAGAACAATCAAGCTGGAAAAGATCGCCTCAACTGTTCTAGGCACCAGCAATACAAAGTGATTTCTTAAATCGAAATGAATGTTCCTTACTCTTTCTCTGCGCAAACTGAAGAGTGCAAAATCCAAGCCAGCCACAGAGAAACTCCAAGCCTTTTCAACACGCTCCAATTGGAGTGGCAGTAGGGGTGTGCCAGAAGGCACCTTGGGTTAGCGTGTCCTTGGAAAAGAATGTCAGAAACACCAAACCACTGGTACCATTTTCAAGCTCATCCTTTCATAGAATTATTCAACCACCTACCATAAAATATTTAATTTTCATCACACGAATGCAAAAGTTTCTCTCTGGGATCTTCTTCCTTCTGCTCGAGTTGACCTGCCAGTATATAATTGACCATGAATTAACATTTTGGGATCTACAGGAGTAATTGGATACATGTTATGTGGAGAGTGTAGCTGCTCAGGAGGATCATATGATTTTGGACCTATCGTTCCAAAAATTGCCACCCTCCACGATTTAATTCCTCTTGGCATGTCTGGCTCTGGTGCAGATTAACTGACAGAGACTTATTGCCGTGATTGCTCATCAAGTCCATTATCATTGTATCATGAGATTAGAAGAATGGTAGAAGGTGAATCAGCAATCTTTGGTGTTTTTTGCCTCTATCAACTCCCATATCACTGTCAATGCTCTATTTAAAATGTTGTTGTTGTACGACAAGTATTCTCAGTGTTCGTGCTTTCGAGTTACTTTGCACGGCCATGAATACGATTTATTTATAATAGAACAACTCCCAGGCCCTCCTTTTCCACCTTCCAAGCTTGGTACTCATGCAGTTGATCAAGAACATTGATTACTGCAACATGATGCGGCATAAGAAAGGTCAAGTCCACTTCCTTTCAACAGACCACGTTCATGTTGCTCTGTTAAACTGAATTAAACTTATTTATTCTTGAACGATGGGTGTGACATCCAAGAGAAAACTGCGAGGGTCAATCTTGATAACGATGGTCTTATTTGTTGGCCACATTGAATGGAAGAATAGAAACGTAGAATCCCTACAGAAGGAGGCCATTCAGCCCATCGAGTCTGCATCGACACTCTGAAAGAGCACTCCACCCAGGCCCACTTCCCCATCCTATTCCTATAACCCCTTAACCTAACCTACATATCTTTGGACACTAAGGGGCAATTTACCGTGGCCAGTCCGCCTAACCTGCACATCTTTGGACTGGAGAAAATCCAAGCCTTTCTGACACATTTGCTGGACAATAATGGGGAGTGTGTCTGTGATTTACAGATAGGTGACAAATTGGGAAATTTGGGCACACATAACAAGAACGACCCAGAGGCGAGCGATTCTGCGCTGACTAACTCACCTATTGACTTCCCAAGGCTGTCCACCATCTACAAGGGACAAATCAGGAGCGTAATGGAATTCTCTCCACTTGCCTGCACGAATGCAGCTCCAACACTCAAGATGCTTGACAACATCCAGGTCAAAGCAGCCCGCTTGATTGGCACCCCATCCACAAATATTCAATCTCTCCACCACCGAAGTACAGTGGCAGCAGTGCTTAGAATTTACAAGATGCACTGCAGGGACTCACCAAGGTCCATTAAATAGAACCTTCCAACCCCATGACCACTACAATCTAGAAGGACAAGGGCAGTAGATACATTGGAACACCACCACCTGGAAGTTCCTCCCCAAGTCACTCACTATCACTGGCCTGTGTCCACACGAATCTCCTTGGTATCTCTTACCCAATCTTCAAATGCCCCCTGAAGACCTGCTTCATTAACCAATCACCCCTCTTCACTCACCTTGCACTATTGTTTGTATTTATTTTCCCCTCTGTGAAGCTGGGTGAAAATCCTGGAACTCCCTCCCTAACAGCATTGTGGCTGAACCTGCATCACATGGACTGCAGCGGTTCAACACGCTGCAGAATGATGGACTGGAAAGATAGAACAGTGGGTGCTGTGCTGAAAACAATGGTGTCAGTTCTTTGCAATTAGAGATTGGCAATAAATGCTGGCCTGGCCAGTGATGCCAATATCCCAAGAACGAATCATTCAAAAAAAATCTAAAATGCTGCTGAATTAAAATTAGGAAACTGTCAGGATTGGATCAAATATTCATTTCACACCCTGACTTCAATGCAGAGTAAGCTCGGACTGGGCACAGAATGGGGGCCAAACTGAACTCACCCTGTCCCTGTCGGGTGGGTTAGGTACATTGAGGCTGTGATATCCATCTAATGGTAAATGTTACATTACTCAACCCTGGCCCAATTGCATTTGAAATGTAACAACAGTTTTGTATTCATAACTCTCCTTCACATCCAGTAAAACATTGCCAGATGCTTCACAGAGAGGGAAATAAATATAAACAATAGTGCAAGGAGAGTGAAGAGAGGTGATTGGTTAATTAAGTCGGGTTCATGGTTCATTTGAAGATTGGGCAAGAGATGGCAAGGAGATGAGTTGCAGAGTGCGATCACAAGCCAATTCATGGTGGGACAAAGAGAAGAGAGACTCACTTAAACTTGCACTGACCTTATAAAGTGTTTGTAAAATTGTTAATGAATCATGTAGTTTGGAGTTGTCCTTCAAGGTGCCCTCCCTAGTGAGTTGAAGAAGTTGCTTTGATTTTTTTTGATACATATCCACAAGGCGCTTGAAGAAATAATAAGGCATTGTACTCCACCAGCATTCTAGTCAAGAAAGAGCACAGAAATGTTCACGCCAAATAAAACACAGCCGATCAGAAGATATCCCTTCAAAAAATCAAACAGAATGATGAACTGGAAAGATAGAACAGTGGGTGCTGTGCTGAAATCAATCGTGTCAGTTCTTTGCCAATAATTTCCTCAGGAATGCTCCTGAGAGACCATGGGCGGGATTTTCCAGTCCTGCCCATGGCCAGGATTTTCCAGTGAAAGTCAATGGACCTTTGGCTGACTGTCCAAATCTTCCGTTCCTGCCTGAGATGGGTCCGATCCCCCGCTCATGTTTACATGGTGTTTCCGCTGAAGTTCTGATCAGGAGTGTTTTCAATGACATCTTAATGTGAACACAAAACTTACCAAGAATTTTGAGATAACTTTCTTCGAGCGAGAGAATGGCTTTGTTTAAAGAGTCTGTCAGCGTTGCGGAGCCTGTCAGCACAGCGATGAGTTCTGGGAGAATAATGTAAACCCGCAATGTTTCCACACAAGCCGGAGATTGAGGTAATGACGGGATCAGTTTATCTTCCACTGCATTCTTCACCTGTAAAACCATGAATGTCAGCGGCAGGATTTTTTCTTCTTTAAACTAACTAAAGTCCATTTTAAACACATGGTGCAAAAAAATCAAATCCAAAATGTGCTTCCCCCAAATTCCATGACATCACATTATAGGATTGTTAATTTTCACAGGTGAATTCCTGTGACAAAATGTATAATCACCCTGGTTAATAACTGATTGCAATGCAGATGTTCACACGTTGATGGGTTATTGTAGTTGATGGGAGCATTGCTGACAAGATTTTGTGCATTCCATGCTACACATTTGCATTCGTGAAAACAATTGTATCTAGCAGGATTCCATGCAATAATTCCGAGAGCAATCAAAAGGACTTTGCTGACATTGGGAGAAGATTGTGACTGGAGAAGAACTCTGTCTTTTAATTGGATGTCATTTTATAATTTTGACATCAGAGCTAGACAGCAAAAAAGCATGTTTTAAATGCTTTGTAAGAATGACATTTTTCTTTCATTTTGGAAGTTTATCAGTGAGTCCTGTTTGAAGGGTTGAGAATCTGGGGAGAAATTCTCCGGTATCGGCGCGATGTCCGCCGACCGGCGCCAAAAACGGCGCAAATCAGTCAGGCATCGCGCCGCCCCAAAGGTGCGGAATCCTCCGCATCTTGGGGGGCCGAGCCCCAACCTAGAGGGGCTAGGCCCGCGCCGGACTAATTCCTGCCCCGCCAGCTGGTGGAAAAGGCCTTTGGTGCCCCGCCAGCTGGCGCAGAAATGACATCTCCGGGCGGCGCATGTGCGTTAGCGGCCGCTCACGGCATCCCCGCGCATGCGCTGTGGAGGGAGTCTCTTCCGCCTCCGCCATGGTGGAGACCGTGGCGAAGGCGGAAGGAAAAGAATGCCCCCACGGCACAGGCCCGCCCGCGGATCGGTGGGCCCCGATCGCGGGCCGGGCCACCGTGGGGGCACCCCCCGGGGCCAGATCGCCCCGCACCCCCCCATGGACCCCGGAGCCCGCCCGCGCTGCCTTGTCCCGCCGGTAAGGTAGGTGGTTCACTCCACGCCGGCGGGACAGGCATTCCAGCAGCGGGACTTCGGCCCATCCGGGCCGGAGAATCGCTGGGGGGGGGGGGGGGGGGGGCGCCAACCGGCGGGGCGAGATTCCCGCCCCCGCCGAATCTCCAGTGCCGGAGAATTTGGCAACCGGCGGGGGCAGAATTCATGCCAGTCCCCGGCGATTCTCCGACCCGGCGGGGGGCCGGAGAATCTCGCCCCTGAAGTGCATTCAACAAACGTTTTGGGGGCAGTTCCACGTTGTGGTGGATTTCAAATCACAACTCAACCCAAATTCCCAGCATCAAGTAACAATAAGAATTAACACTTACATAACGTGCATAGTGTATTAAAATATGCCCTCTGCAACTGGGTATTTTCTGGGTTCCAATTATTCCTCATAATGAATGAAATTATTACTGTGAAACAAATACATTCTGCAACACATTGTGTCTGCATAGAATCATTTTGTTACTTGGGACAAGGGGAGAAAGCAAGGTGTGTCTCAGAATACATAGTAACAATATAGGTGGAGCAAATTAGCTTGTGAAGGGATAGAGTGTATTTCATTGGGAAATACTGCTATGAAATCCAGTTCTAATGCGCTGGGTGTAAAACCACATCAGTTCAATTGAAAGGCCCAAACTTGATTGGCAAGCTTGTCTGGCCTCCCCATGGCATGTTTCCTGGTGACGGAAGGCAGCCCACTGTTGGCCAGCATTGGGGTCTTCTGATCCTGCCACTCTCACTTGGATTTTCCATCGAATCCACCCCGGTGGCGGGGGTGCGCTGTCTGCGGGACCGGAAGATCCTGCAGCATGAACAGACAGAGGATCTCACCCTATTGTTGCGGATGCATGGTCAGCTCTCAACAATGGTTAAGAGACTGGACCAGAAACATAACTTTTTTAAGCTTTATGATGGTGCAGAAAGATCATTTCATTCCAGGAGTGATAATATAAGAAATAGGTCTTGGTTGTTTTATAAATGAAATTTATTAAAAGAAAAGAAAACAATATTTAAACTCTTAAACTTCAACCCTAAGAATAACAGATTACATGCAGTTTCTCAACCTAAATATACTAGTTCCCATTAGACAACACTGTAACAACATACAGCTCTCATGCCACTTTCACAGGAAGACAAAGGCAATATTTGCATTTACAAAGCTATTTTTCTTCTGGTTAGGGATATTTGTTCTGAACCCTTTTTCCAAAGCATGCCTCGGTGGCAACTTTCATCACCTTCTCAGTTGATTTCCAAAGCTTTCACACTGCCTGTTCAAAACAGGACTTTCTCTTTCTCTCTCTCTCTCTCTAAGCTCGACACAGCTCCTCACACAAAAGAACAGAGCCATACTATTGATATGCAACTAACCTCCCATTGGCAGACAAAGGGGCCTTCAGACTCTGTAATGGGCTAATAGCTGGTCAGACAGTGGTATCCCGAAGAACAATGGATCTGGGGCACCCTGTGTATTCCCACCAACGAGTTTAAGGCTCACTGGGACAATGTAACTCAGCCAGGTGTGGGCGTATCCCTTGGACTCCTGGCAACAGCATTTTGTGTCAGTCGCTTTAATCCCTAAATTGCCTGCTAGATCTTCCATTTCCCTAATATTTCCCTGGCATAACAGTATTTCTCTTATGTTGACCTGCTGTGAACTTGCTACATCTTCTGCTTATATTTCAGCTGACAGCTCCTTTATTTGTTCTTGAGTGCGGTGAGTGTGGGATGGCACTAAAGCAACGAGAGGGGCTGAGCTGCTCAAAGCCAGCAGTGAGAAAAAGGCTCAAGGTGAATCAGCAGCTCGATTTACATCAAGGAATTGACTGAGATGGAAAAAGGCAGGCAGATGCGGTGTAAAATGATGTGCCGATTTACCGTGAGCCTGCTGCCTCTACTAGCTAGAGACCAGTTTCACCTCGCGTACATTTTCAAATTTCAGAAACTTGCGTCTGTGAAGGATTAAAATCAAATATTTCCATTTATTGATAAAAATCCCTCAGCACCTTTCACCCCGATACTAATAATAAACGCTTATTGTCACAAGTAGGCTTCAATGAAGTTACTGTGAAAAGCCCCATGACGTCAGATTATCTATGGTGAGAGAACCTTCTGGTAAACAGGATAGGATGCCGGGGTTTGGAGTAAGGTGACATCAAGCAGATTTACACACTGCTGTCAGACATCAACCTATATCTTTTGGCATCTTTACCAGAATATCTGCACAGTGAAATCCAGTCTTATTGAACTTTAAAGGACTGATACTTTGGCTTAGTGGCAGCGTTCCTGCCTCTGAATCGAAAGGTTCAGGGTTCAAACCCCTCTCCAGACATTCTGAGTGAGTGGTTCTGAATCCTGGATTGTTATCCAGCAGGATACCCGGGGTCAGTGGGTTATTCCTTCCCCTCACTGTATAAAATGTGGGGGCCCATAGAAGCCTCTTTCTGTACCGTACTAATCAGCCTTCGGGTTGACATAAAGATGATTACAACAGCTGATATTCATTTGGTGCCTTTAACAGAATAAATCCTCCCTGAGCATGTCACAGATAACATTCTAAAATAAATGAGATGCTGAGCTATGTGGGGGGGGTACCAATGTGGATGAACAAAAGCATGGTCAAAGAGTTGGGTTTCAAGGAACACGCTCAAAGAAGTAAGGGAGGCAGAGAGTAAGAAATGTTTAGCGAGGGAATAAAATACATTCCAGTATTTTTAGGTGTGAGAAACTCTAGGTTCGGAGTAGTGATTAGTCAGTAACTTTACCTTTTCTAACACGGAGGAGTTTTTAACCAACTTCACGAAGCCCAGATATACTGCAGACATGTCCAGGCCGGACACCTCTCCGTTTGTGTTGAAATGGCCATCCTTGCTGTTTAGAAAGATAGCAAGAATGATTATTAATGCATCGTGGAAACCATCAAATATTGTTTTTGCTTCTTTGCTGTCACTGCTGATTGTTCGAAGTACCAGCTCTTTGAACTGACCCAATTCTATATAGTGCTCTCAAACACAATATGCTGGAGTTCAAACCATTGGAGTCGGTTTTCGCCCTCCCCACCTGGGCGGTGATCTGCTAACCTGAATCAGTAAAACTCATTCAGCCTCCACCCACCACCCCCCCCCCCAAAAACCTGGTATTCACTCCATTTAAACTGTACCCCTTGGAATGTTGGGGTCCATTTATCATCATTCAGCCTCTTTGTTCCTTGTGGCATGCAGGTCTTCTGCCTCTGAAACTGATTCTGGGAAATCACATCCAACTCAACAATCACAACTTGCATTTAAATGGCACCTCCAACGGAATAAAACCTTCCCAGAGGCTTCATAAGAGTGTCATTGGACAGAGGGGTGACATCCAAGCCAGGGTTTTCTGACCTCAGTGCGCCCCGCTCCCACTGCTCGCGAGAATCAGAGAATTTAGCACTCGGCCAAAACTCCCGTTCACTGCTGCAGGACCGGCGAACCTCACTAGCGTGACGGACAAAGAATCCCGTCCCGAGTCAAAGAAGACAACATTAGGCCAGTTGATCCAAGGTGTATCAAGAGATGGAGCACCTTAAAGACGGCAAGGTGGTGAGCAGCGAGGGAATTCCAAAGTTTAAGGCCTAAATGACTATAAGCACAACTACCAATGGGGGGGGCGGGGGCAGGCGCAAAAACAGAATCTGTCCAGTTAAATCTCATGACATTTCTGCACAATCCTTTAGCTCCTCCAACCTCCAACTGTTCAGCCGTGAGAATTCCCCTCAGAAAACCAAGCAAATTAAACACCAGAATATAAAAGCTATCCTCTGGGCCTTTGACAAAATTTAGTTCGTTTTGGTTTGGTTTGTGTGTGGGAAGAAAGCAACAAACTCAGGTTGAAGCTGTAAGAAGTCTAATTTTGATATTTTGACCCTAATTGATCGGCAATAATACATTTGCTTACCTGACATCCAGGAAACTTGCACTCAAACTTTGAGAAGAAGAAAATGCCTGAACGATTGCCCTGTAAATGAAATTCAGATTAATTTAATTCATGATTTTGGCTTTTTAATGAAGAGAGATGCCTCTGGTCCTTTTTGGACTATGGTTAATTACCTACTTTTTGAAATGTTAAATACTTGGACTAATTTAAAGACAATTCAAATTCTCAGTAACTGTATGTTTCTTTTCCTCGTTCATAGGAAGTGGACATCGCTGGGGGGCCAGTATTTATCGCCCATCCCTAATTGCCCCTGGACTGAGAGCTGGCTTTTAAGAGCATTTAAGAGTCAACCACATTGCTATGGACCTGGAGTCACATATCGGCCAGATCAGGGAAAGAAGGCGGATTTCCTTCCCTAAAGGACATTAGTGAACCGGGTTTTTATGACAATCGACCATGGTTTCATGGTCATCAAGAGACATAATCCCAGATTTTTATTGGAGTCAAATTTCACCTTCTGCCTTGGTGGGATTTGAACGTAGATCCCCAGAGGATTACCCTGGGTCTCTGGATCTCTGGATTACTAGTCCAGTGACAATATCACTGCATCACTGCTACCCCCTTCTGTTTAACATAAACATAAATAGTGAAATTGAATTCAGTGCCAACGTCACGCAATAGGCATCTTCAATGTGGATTATATTCAGAAACTGCATTAACTGAACATGTAGAACCTGAGATGAGATATGTTGGAAACTGTAACTACAGTGGAACTTCCTGGAGGATGCTTGAAAATCGTTGGGGAATTGAGTCCTCTAGTTTGCACAGTAAACCAATGTCCTCAACATGGCATCCGACACAATATAGTTTATAAACGCTACATAAACCCTAAAAGCCCACTGGTCCACTCTGCTGATTGAAGTGTGGCAGAGGTACCATTGACCTCAGACCCTGACTCCACCAGCATATTCACATCTTCAATAGCTGCCTACAGAATATCAGGTGCATCTTGGGAGCCTATCTGATGGCACAACATTGGGAACTCACTACCCCAAAGGACTGTGGATTCTCAGCCATTGAATATTTTCAAGCCTGAGATTTATAGATTCTTGGAATCTAAGGGAATCAAAGGATGGTGATTGGGCAGAAACGTGGAGTGCAGGTTGACGATCAGCCCTGATCTTATTGGATGGTGGAATGGGTTCAAGGCCTATTCCTGCCCTCATTTCCTATGTTCTTAACATACATGTAGCACAAGACACTGGAATTAAATTTTCTGATTGGTGTTATTTAACCATTAGTATCAACTATTTCGAATTAGATGTGTTAATGCCAGATTGAACACCAACAGGCAAAAT
Organism: Scyliorhinus torazame; assembly: GCF_047496885.1. Classification (NCBI taxonomy): domain Eukaryota; kingdom Metazoa; phylum Chordata; class Chondrichthyes; order Carcharhiniformes; family Scyliorhinidae; genus Scyliorhinus; species Scyliorhinus torazame. The sequence continues at coordinate 18,835,691 of NC_092709.1, read as the reverse complement.
CTTGGCACGTGTTTGCCCAGTGGAGTTTGGTGAAAAGTTCTGAAGAAAATTGTAGGGAAATTGGGGAAGGCAAACTGAACTATTCGGGAAGACAAATGACCTTATTGTGTTTCTGTCCAACTCCTTCTCCAGTACCCTGTCCACTTTCATGATTCTCTTCAAAGTATGCAGTGCAGATGGGTCAACAGAGGACTCCAAACCCTAGATAGAGAAAAAACAAGAACTCTAAATGTCCGTCTGTACAACAAAGAATCCTGATAAGAAACACCAATTGGATCCAGTATAGACAATGGCCGCCGGGCTTGCGGGGGACACACCATCAGAGGGACCGGAAGATTCCGGAAAGCCTGCCCAACATTCATTCTCCTGCAATTCTCTCCCCTTCAAGGTTATATTCAACCACCTTTAAAAGTTACAATTGAATCTGTCGCACTTTCAGGTTAATTAATGAATTTGTTAATTAATTCAATAGTGCTTGAGTTAATGATTTGGATCGAATGAATGTCCAATGCCATTGTGTGGTCTGGCACCACCAATACCTCCACATTACAACAAACGCCGCCACGTGGTCTGAAGGTGTACCTATCTTCTTACCGCTTCATCACCGATCTGTGCAAAGCTTTGATTTCCTCCTGCAAGAATTCTTCTCACAGCTGGTTTGGTTGTAAGGCCTGTCAAATTGCACAAACGCAGATTACGTGGACAGCAATATTGGTTAAAATATGCGCCAGTTCTTTACTATGTCATATGTTAATTCTACACCTGCGTCCCTTGCTTGTCATGTTCTTCTCTTACAAATGCCATTCTTAGTATTCGTAATGGAAACTGCCATCATAATTACACACTCACATGCTCTAAGATTTTGCATGGCCATCATTGGAGCAAGGGTGTAATTGCAGTGTGACATGTTTACATAGGACATTTCCACTGTAAATATAGACATAGGGATTTGTCATGTAAATAAATAAAAATAAGATCGAAAGTATACGTTAAAAGAGGACTGAATTATGTCTGGACACACTGATTCAGTTTACCCCAGCCTCTTATGTACCGCCACCTGAAATATGGGCGCAATTTACAGGCCTCGCCACGCCTGACACAGTTGCACAGTGGTTAGCACAGTTGCTTCACAGCTCCAGGGTCCCAGCTTCGATTCCTGGCTTGGGTCACTGTCTGTGCGGAGTCTGCACGTTCTCCCCGTGTCTGCGTGGGTTTCCTCCGGGTGCTCCGGTTTCCACCCACAGTCCAAAGATGTGCAGGTTAGGTGGATTGGCCATGATAAATTGCCCTCAGTGTCCAAAAAAGGTTAGGTGGGGTTACTGGGTTACGGGGATAGGGTGGAGATGTGGGGTGCACTTTCCAGGGGCTGGTGCAGACTCGATGGGCCGAATGGCCTCCTTCCGCACTGTAAATTCTATGATTCTATGACACGGCGAGGCTGATGAATCTCACAAGAGGCCTCACAGGAATTTCGCTCATTTAAGTATGACTGTGCCAGGAGCCCGAGAACTAACAACCTCACTAGCAAGGCCTGGACTAGGTGCCATTTAGTACTGGTCCACATAAATGTGAATTAGGCCTAATACCAACTGGGGTGACTCCCAGGCCTTTGGAGACCCCTGAGTGGTCAGTGACAGGGCAGAATGGCCCCCCCTCTGGCACCCAGGCACTTTGGCACTGCCACACTGGCACTGCGAAGGTGCTCAGTTGGCACTCAGGCAAGGGCACTGCCAGGGTGCTCGGGTAGCAGTGTCAGGGTGCCCAGGTGGCACTGCCAAGGGTCTGGGCCTATGGGGCATCCATGCGCACGAAAATGGTAATAGGGGGGTACAAAAGGGCCTAATAAAGGTTGGGGGAAAGAAGGGTGAGGGTCCAGACAGGGTGGGGGGTCCAAAACAGGGGGGGGGGGTAGTCCTGAAAAGGGAGGGGACCCTCAGCAACCCCATAACGGGGTGTCCTCACTTGGAGTGGAGTGGGGTGATACCCATGTGTGCGGGGCGTGACATTGGCCGTGGGTGGGGGTGTCTGGGGACCCTCAACCTCACATAGAGATTGGGGGATCCTTTCAAAATGGCGCCCCAATCTCTGAGGAGCTGGTCTCACCGGTGAGTTCAGCCCTCCAGTGTTGAAAGAATTTCTAAGGGCGCAATTGTCCAGAAAGATTTCCAAGTATGGTAGCGAGATGGCATTGCCGCGAGTTTCCCAGTATCCAGCCCAGCGAGGCCGGCAACGCAATTCAACATTAATTGGTCCACTTAACGATGCCTCACGGGCTTCACGTCGCAAATGAAGGCTGATTCGCAGGCACCACGCGCCAGCCCCCCACTAACAAGGTCGAGCAGCACTTAAGCAGCACTTACTCAGCCAACCCTGGCCAGCTCGCAACAATGGCGCCCAGGAGACCGGCCCCAAGGTTCAGGGATGCAGATCTGGAGAGCCCCAAGGCCCCAAAGAATGACCAAGGACACTATCTAATGTCTGTGCTGCGCTTGGGAAATCTCACGAGAAGCCTCACGCGAGGTTCACGTGGGTCCTCATGCCGCGCAAGATCTAACGGGAAGGGTCAGTGCGGCCATGGGGGGTGGGGAGAGCCTTCTCCGCCGAGGTCCGAAAAAATACCAGAGTCCTGTTCAATATCGGGGTCGTTCCCGGCACTTTGCTAAACCCACCCTCAACTGGACTGTGATTTTTTTTGTTAAATCATGTCCTAAGTGTAGTTCAATAGCGGCGTGGATCTCAGCTAATACGCAGGTGAAAAACATCCTGCCAAACCCATCCAAAATAATACTTAGGGCTTGATTCAACCAAATGGGAACTAAGTCCCATAGCCGGCGCGTTTAGCCCGTGTTTCCCGGCATTCGCAGTGCCGAGAATCACATGGCTATTCAACGTGACTGGCACCATGGGAGGATTCCTGGCCCCCTTCCCCCGCACCCACCCCAACACCCACACAGGGCACCCCAGCCCGATCGTGCGCAAATAATGCCAGCTTCGCACGGCGAACCTGTCACCCTGACAGTGCCCATGCCAGCTGGCAATGTCACCTGCGCACCTTGGTAGTGTCAGCTCAGCACCAGGTGGCACTGCCAGGGTGCCAGGCAAGCACCAGCAGTTCCAGGGTGCACCCGGCCCAAAGGGCATGCAGCTGGGAGCCCCCAATCCCTTGGGAGATCCTCACGAGTGCCATTCCATCTGGTTCCCGTTTGTGGGGAGCAGTGCTGAACGGTGCTCGCCCGAGGTCTCCGAGGCGAAGGGGATGGATCCCAAAGCCTCAGGTACCTCGGGAATCTGCACGTTAGAGTGAGATTTACTGCCTCGATCTCATACACAGATTGGCCGAAAAATGATCCCGCCCACAATGGGTGGAATTTACATCGCAATGTCTCACGAGATGACATTGGATCTTGCAAGGCATAGCGAGCCGGGTAGATCTGGGAGTGGGATCTCCTGGCTTTTATCGGCCATGCTGTACCACGTCAAGCTGCATTTCGAGCGCAGCGTGCCCATTGAATTGCACCCTTAAAAATATTTTGGTTGAATCGTGCCCTTCATTTACTTTGAATTCCCTGTGTGTGGTGCCACATGAGGTTGATGTGTTTTATTTGAATTCTACATAAAATTAAAGTCTTCCTGAAATTGCAAGTCATCATATCCATGGATCAACATTAGGGGCGTCATTCTCCGACCCCCCGCCGGGTCGGAGAATGGCCGTTGGCCGCCGTGAATCCCGCCCCCGCCCCCGCCGAAGTCTCCGAAGGGAGAAAAGTCGGCGGGGCGTTAATGGCGCCGCTGCCGCGGAGAATGTCACGGGTCTGCGCAAGGCAGCCGATTTTCGGCCTGCCGATATTCTCCCTTCCGGATGGGCCGAAGTCCCGTCGACGTGATGACCGTTCACGTCGACGTCAATCAAACCTCCTTTTCATCGGCGTGACCCGGTGCTCCAGGCTCACGCCGACCAGCGAGGAGGTGAGTGACGGCCTGGGGGGTTGGCTCTGGGCAGGAAATGGCGTGGCCGCAGACTGATTGCCTGAGGAGAGGTGTGTCTCGGCTTGTGTGTGTGTGCGGCGGGGGGGGGGGGGGTGGTTAGAGTAGGCTGGGCTCCGGGGGAGTGCCGGGAGGGGGTCCGTGCCGGGGTGGAGGTTGGGGGTTGTGGAGGGGGTCCGTGCTGGGGTGGAGGTTGGGGAGGGGGTCCGTGCCGGGGTGGAGGTTGGGGGGGGTCCGTGCCGGGGTGGAGGTTGGGGGGGGTCCGTGCTGGGGTGGAGGTTGGGTGTTGGAGAGGGGGTCCGTGCCGGGGTGGAGGTTGGGGAGGGGGTCCGTGCCGGGGTGGAGGTTGGGGAGGGGGTCCGTGCCGGGGTGGAGGTTGGGGGTTGTGGAGGGGGTCCGTGCCGGGGTGGAGGTTGGGGGGGGGGGTCCGTGCCGGGGTGGAGGTTGGGGGTTGTGGAGGGGGTCCGTGCTGGGGTGGAGGTTGGGGGTTGGGGAGGGGGTCCGTGCCGGGGTGGAGGTTGGGGGGGGTCCGTGCCGGGGTGGAGGTTGGGGGGGGTCCGTGCTGGGGTGGAGGTTGGGTGTTGGAGAGGGGGTCCGTGCCGGGGTGGAGGTTGGGGAGGGGGTCCGTGCCGGGGTGGAGGTTGGGGAGGGGGTCCGTGCCGGGGTGGAGGTTGGGGGTTGTGGAGGGGGTCCGTGCCGGGGTGGAGGTTGGGGGGGGGGGGCCGTGCCGGGGTGGAGGTTGGGGGTTGGGGAGGGGTTCCGTGCCGGGGTGGAGGTTGGGGGGGGGTCCGTGCTGGGGTGGAGGTTGGGGGGGTCCGTGCTGGGGTGGAGGTTGGGGGTTGTGGAGGGGGTCCGTGCTGGGGTGGAGGTTGGGGAGGGGGTCCGTGCCGGGGTGGAGGTTGGGGGGGGTCCGTGCCGGGGTGGAGGTTGGGGGTTGTGGAGGGGGTCCGTGCCGGGGTGGAGGTTGGGGGGGGGGCCGTGCCGGGGTGGAGGTTGGGGGTTGGGGAGGGGTTCCGTGCCGGGGTGGAGGTTGGGGGGGGGTCCGTGCTGGGGTGGAGGTTGGGGGGGTCCGTGCTGGGGTGGAGGTTGGGGGTTGTGGAGGGGGTCCGTGCCGGGGTGGAGGTTGGGGAGGGGGTCCGTGCCGGGGTGGAGGTTGGGGGTTGTGGAGGGGGTCCGTGCCGGGGTGGAGGTTGGGGGGGGGGGCCGTGCCGGGGTGGAGGTTGGGGGGGGGGGCCGTGCCGGGGTGGAGGTTGGGGGTTGGGGAGGGGGTCCGTGCCGGGGTGGAGGTTGGGGGGGGGGGCCGTGCCGGGGTGGAGGTTGGGGATTGGGGAGGGGTTCCGTGCCGGGGTGGAGGTTGGGGGGGGGTCCGTGCTGGGGTGGAGGTTGGGGGTTGGGGAGGGGGTCCGTGCCGGGGTGGAGGTTGGGGGTTGGGGAGGGGGTCCGTGCCGGGGTGGGTGATGGGAGGGCAAATGAGTTGGTCCACCTGGCCAGGTGCCAGCCTCCAACAGTTGGACCCATGCGGTCCATGCCACCTGGCTGGGGGGAGGAGGGGATATGGGCAATGATGACATGTCGTCGTTCCCCTCCCCCCCACCAGGTCGTCATGTTTTCAGATCATCCAGCGATGTTGGCCGCCGTGGTGGCAGCCGCTCATGTCTATGTTGCCCTGGATGAGGAGGAGGAGGAGGAGGAGCGTGCCAGAGAGGCGGCGCAGGCTGCCGCAGAGGGGCAGGCGGCAGCCGCCCAGGCTGGAGGGACACCTGACCGACAGGACGAGGAGGGGGAGGAGGACGTCGCGGCCCCACGGCAACGGAGGCACCCGAGGGCGCCCCGTGTGTACCGGCCCCGGCAGTCATACCAGGACCTCACGGACCGGGAATGCAGGAGGAGACTCCGGATGAGCCGGGAAACCGTGGCACACATCTGCCACCTGCTGGCACACCTGTCACCGCGTGGCACTGGCGGGGGACACCCTCTCCCCGTGTCCGTCAAGGTTACGGTGGCCCTGAACTTTTATGCAACGGGGTCATTCCAGGCACCGAGTGGGGACCTGTCCGGCATATCGCAGACATCGGTGCATCGGTGCATCCGGGCAGTGACAGATGCCCTTTATGCCATGGCGCACCGCTACATCCGCTTCCCCGTGGACCGGGCCAGCCAAGATGCCCGGGCCGTGGGCTTCTCTGCCATTGCCGGGTTCCCCATGGTCCAGGGCGCGATCGATGGGATGCACGTCGCCGTGCGGCCACCTGCAGATAACAGGGCCGTGTTCACTAATAGGAAGGGGACCTATTCGATGAACGTACAGGTGGTCTGCGACCACCGCATGATGATCCTGCACGTCTGCGCCCGTTACCCAGGCAGTGTACACGACTCATTCGTGTTGTCGCGGTCATCCATCCCCGGCATGTACGAGGGACGCCATCCCCGGCTGAGGGGCTGGTTGCTGGGCGACAGGGGCTACCCATTGCGATCGTGGCTGATGACGCCTATACGGAGGCCACGCAATGAGGCGGAGAACCGCTACAATGATGCCCATGTAGCGACAAGGGGAGTGATCGAGAGGTGCTTTGGCGTGCTGAAGATGCGTTTCAGGTGCCTGGACCTCTCTGGGGGCGCCCTCCAGTATCGGTCAGATAGGGTCGGCCGCATCATTGTGGTGTGCTGCGTCCTGCACAACATAGCCCAGCAGAGGGGCGATGTGCCGCAAGCAGAGGAGGGCGGAGTGGAGGAGCAGCAGGAAGAGGCCCAGTCCTCCCCAGATGAGGGGGATGGGGGCAATGGTCAGGGCAGACGGGGTAGACACAGACGGGTGGCTGTCCACCGTTACCGGCTGGCCCAGCGGGCACGGGACAGACTGATAGACGCCCGCTTCACTGACTAGATGGGCGTGGGAATCGGGTAGTATGGCCACAGACCGCACACCATGACAACAGCCGACGACCCACACCCCCCACACATCCATCCAACCAGCACCATCACCCCCCTCCCCAACCCCACACACCCCACCCGCATGCACACCACCCCCCCACTCCCAATTGCCGATCCACCGGCGGCACAACGGGCCGGGCTCACCCAGTTGCGGGTGGACGCGTGTCTATCGCAGGCCATGGAGAATGATGACAACCCGCCTCCGATGAGCTCCTGGCTCTACATCGTTGGACTATGTCTGACCCATGGCCACAGTACCACCATCCACCCGGACCATCCCTGCATGCGGCTGTGACACTGCAGCGCACGGTCCCGTCCTCTGCCCGGGGGATGTTGATGGCGGCCCAGGGGGAAGGGGGCAGACTCACCTGGGGCTGAGGTAAGACCACCCCTCACACACACACTTGCGCTCAACGTACATGACACCCCCGCACACTTTGGACAGAGCACAAAGGCAGCTTCGGTAGGTGTAACATTGACTTTAATAACCAAAGGAGTTCATGCACGTGCCCTAGCGCCTAAAACTCATCTGTGCCCTGCACCCGTGCCAACTTACTCAGTGTCTAATTGTTTGGCCTTACGGGCCCTTTGACTACGTCTACGTGGTTCCCCAGACGGTACAGCAGAACTGGAGGTGGACTCCTGTGATTCCTGCCCTCTGACACTGGATCCCTTTGGCGGCCGTTTCCTGGGGCGTCCTGGCCTAGATGGGCCAGGCTGCGGCCCGGGCGACTGGGATGGCGAGCTGCCAGCCTGTCCTGCCCGTTGCCCACCCGATGCACCTGGGACGGAAGGGGGGGAGTCCGAGGTGTCGCGGTGTACCGGGACCTCCCCTACGGAGGGAGCCGGGACGGACCACACCACCTCCTCCTCCCTCGGGGTGCCCGATGGCCCCCAGGCCTCTACATGGGTGGGGGATGCGAACGGACTGGCCATCCGACGCGCCCCCGACATCTGGCGCTGCCAGTCCTGGAGGCCCGTGCTGGTATCGACAGGGGTCTGCAGGTTTGCAGCCATGGAGCCCAGGGGGTTGTCGAACCCTGTCTGCGACAGTGCGACGCCAGCTCGCACATGGCCACTGGCGCCGATGCCCTCAGCGATGGCCTGCTGAGACTGGGCCATGGCCTGCAGAGACTGGGCCATGGCCTGCAGAGACTGGGCTATGGCCTGCTGAGACTGGGCCATGGCCTGCTGAGACTGGGCTATGGCGTTGAGCGCCTCTGCCATCTGGCGCTGGCACTGGCTCATGGCCTCCTGTGAGAGGGCAGCCATTTCCTGGGCCACAGACGCCGCCTGCACGGAAGGCCCCAGGCCTCGCAAACCGTTCCCCATGTCTGACACCGTCGCACCCATTGCCTCCACCGCGGACGCCACCCGTGCGGTGTCAGCCTGGGTGGCACGCATGACCGGGACCACTCCCAGCTCCTGGACGCGGGTGGACTCCTCCACCTGCGACCGCAGCCGCCGCAAGCCACCCGTCACCCTATTCGCTCGTCTCCGTGTCGGTGGTTGCATCGGATCTATGTGTGGGTGTGGTAACTGCAGGAACCCGGGATCCATCTGGGCGGCAGATGTTCGCTTGGCCTGGGCTGCCCTCTGACCGCCCGGTCCCTCTGCTGCTCCTACCTCCACCTGCTGTACCGGGACGGCTGTGTTGTGCGCACCAGTGAGTGTACCAGACGCCTCATCACTAAAGTGCCCAACCGTGGTGAGTGTTTCTGCGATGGTGGAGGGTGTTGGTGACAGCAGTGGCGTTGTGTCGTGCTCTTCGTCCCACTCTGAGTCCATGGCACTTTGGGGTGGGGGTTCGTCTCCACCCATCCACTCTGAGTCACTGTCCGGTCTTTCGTCTTCCCGGGTAGGGGTGTCCTGGGTAGTGCTGTCCCGGGTAGTGCTGTCCCGGGTAGTGCTGTCCCGGGTAGGGGTGTCCTGGGTAGTGGTGTCCCGGGTAGGGGTGTCCTGGATAGTGGTGTCCTGGGTAGTGGTGTCCTGGCTCGGATGTGACGGGGGCCTGTGGCTGCCCCCCTCATCGCTGGGTGGTCGCTCCCGCACGTGACGGGGGTGTCGTCTCCCTGTTGCTCCAGGTCTCTCCGTCTCCCGTGGTCTCCGAGGGGCATCCTGCGGGCGTCGCATGCTGGAGGGTCCGGGTCTCTCCGTCTCCCGTGGTCTCCGAGGGGCATCCTGCGGGCGTCGCATGCTGGAGGGTTCGGGTCTCTCCGTCTCCCGTGGTCTCCGAGGGGCATCCTGCGGGCGTCGCATGCTGGAGGGTGCGGGTCTCTCCGTCTCCTGTGGTCTCCGAGGGGCATCCTGCGGGCGTCGCATGCTGGAGGGTCCGGGTCTCTCCGTCTCCCGTGGTCTCGGAGGGGCATCCTGCGGGCGTCGCATGCTGGAGGGTGCGGGTCTCTCCGTCTCCCGTGGTCTCCGAGGGGCATCCTGCGGGCGTCGCATGCTGGAGGGTGCGGGTCTCTCCGTCTCCCGTGGTCTCCGAGGGGCATCCTGCGGGTGGTCTGCATCTGCGGGGATGGGTGCCTGGACGTTTGGTCCTGCGATACACAATGAAGCATGCATGGTTAGACATCAGGCAGTGATCAGGTGATACGGGAGAGGGGGATATAGGGGAGGGGTGATATGGGGACGGGCTGTTGGTGGCTCACTTGCTCGTGGGGCCCCGACCTCTGCATCAGCAACCTCCCGGTCCTCAGGTCCGCCAGCCAGTTCCAGGGCCCTTTCCTCGTGTACGGTCAGTGGCCTCTCATCAGCGGGCCCTCCTCCAGTTCTCACATGCTCCCTATTGTTGTGTGCGCGCTTCTCCTGGGGGGGGGGGGTGGTGGCAGGGGTAAAAGGCAACAGTGTTAGGCAGGTATATGAATGCACGCCATCGGTTGCGCGTGCATTGCAGAGGTTAAGGTTAGGGCTGGATTCACTTGGGGATATGGGGGATATGGGGAGGGGGGAATATGGGGGATATGGTGGAGGGGGGATATGGGGATTATATGGGGGAGGGGGGATATGGGGGAGGGGGGATATGGGGGATATGGGGGAGGGGGGATATGGGGGAGGGGGGATATGGGGGAGGGGGGATATGGGGGAGGGGGGATATGGGGGAGGGGGGGATATGGGGGATATGGGGGATATGGGGGAGGGGGGGATATGGGGGAGGGGGGATATGGGGGAGGGGGGATATGGGGGAGGGGGGATATGGGGGATATGGGGGAGGGGGAATATGGGGGATATGGGGGAGGGGGGATATGGGGGATATGGGGGAGGGGGGGATATGGGGGAGGGGGGGATATGGGGGATATGGGGGATATGGGGGAGGGGGGATATGGGGGAGGGGGGATATGGGGAGGGGGGATATGGGGGATATGGGGGATATGGAGGATATGGGGGACGCTCACCCTGCCTGCTCTGACGAGGTCGTTCACCTTCTTGTGGCACTGGGTGCCTGTCCGTGGTGTTAGGGCCACAGCGGTGACGGCCTCTGCCACCTCCCTCCACAGACGCCGGCTGTGGCGTGGGGCAACTCTGCGGCCGTGCCCGGGATACAGGGCGTCCCTCCTCTGCTCCACCGCATCCAGGAGCGCCTCCACATCGCGTGACTCGAACCTCGGGGCTGAGCGACGGCCAGCCATCAAGTCGGGTGTTGCGGTCGGCTGTTCCGGTCGGGTGGGGGGGAGCTGCGCGGCCTTATGAGCCGTCACGCCGTGCAGCGCGTATGACGCTGCACGGCGTGAACCACTGCGCAAGCGCGGATCCCGTTACGTCGCTGCTAGCCCATTTCGGGCCGCAGACTATCGGCCCATTTTTATGACGTGACGCAAGTGGGATTTGCGCCGTTTTTTGCGCCGATCGGCGGAGTTTCCGCCGATAACGGAGAATTTCGCCCTAGATTCCAGTCATGGTCAGATCTTTTCCATACAATGAGGTCATTAAAATACAGAAGTTTACATCGCTTACCATTTTCCGTTCCATTTTTGTCAGATATGTCCGTGATGTTGACAGGAAGAGGCACTAACTGATCACTGGTCTCTTGGTTTCCCAGCTGCCCATTCTCTCCACGACCAAAAGAGTAAATCTCACCAGACGATGCAACGAAGACAAGTGTGTGATAGCTGTTCAAAATACATATATTGTTATGGGTCCGGGTTTACAGAACCCCAAAGTGTTTCATGGAGTTCAACCGACCCACAACTTTTAATAGATTGTGGTGTGGGAAGCACACGGCGTGCTCTCCAGGTGCGATACAGCAGAAATGGACAAATGGTTTTTCAAACAAAACAATGTTTATTCTATGAACTCAAGTTAACCTTTTAAAAACAAACATTGAATATCTTAACACCCATTACTTCAAAGATAACCCCAAAAGACTACAACACTAAATAATCCTTCAAACTGTTCCTTTAAACATCCAAAAAACTTCAAACCTTCAAAAATAAGAACACATTAGGTTACATTCAATATATTTGTAGTCTTTGGATTGCAAACATCAACAGACCAGCTCTGTGTTTCTTCCTGCAGCTCGAAGCAAAACACACAGGCACTCCCAGCTGCCTTCTCAAACTGAAACTCAAAAAAGCAGAAGTGAGCTCAGCTCCCCCACCCACTGACATCACTTCCGTAATATGATCAGCTCCATTTCTTAAAGGTACATTGCTCAAACATCCATTTCTTGAAGGTACTCTCACATGACAATATGTTCATAACTTAACAAGCCTTTGCCCAGTTTTGTGCCGCTGATCAGCTCTTATCTCTTAATATTTTGGTATTTGTCTCTGATTAACACTTCAAGATACAAAGTGTGAATATTTACTTGTGCTGGTCAGTCAGAAAAGGATTATTTAAACGGAACATCTCTATTTCCCACTCTGTTCACGGCATTCTTGATTTTAATGCCTTTGGTTCTGGTGGAAGATCCGTTTCTCTCCAGATGCTGTCAGGAGCCTCAACCATAAATGGAAACTAAGATTCCATGCGATTCCGGTGGAATGTTAACTCCTTTCAAGTGGTATGTCAACCTGGTAAAGCTGTTAGGAAGGAGTGGAACCTTGTGAGACACATGAAGATAAGTTACCTTCATGGGCCTGTCTGACTAGTATTGCTCCACCGGGCCCCACAAGGAAAGTCCCGGCCTCTGTTGTCCCAGGCTTCCAACCATCATTCCAAACCACACCCTCCTCCCCGTCCCCACACCTAAGGAAGGGTGAAAGAGATGTAGGTGCATTTTGTTTTGTTGATGTTTGACCAGCTCACCTCCCACATGCTATCTGAGAAACTCTCTTTCCAAACAGGTAGCCGACGAGACGAGGTTTGATCTCATCCTTTGTGGAGTTGTGTCCAAGTTGCCCGTAACTTCCAGCTCCAAAGGTGAAAACAAGTCCATCCTGGAGGAGAAAACAATGACTTCAGGGCATGTTACACCTGATCACAAGAACTGTCTTTGGTACTGAAGTGTCAATGGAGTCAGGTCCTGTAATTATCGTTCACTAGTACATGCTTTTTGTGTGGGCGGGTAAAACCCCGCGAGTGAAGAAAGTGTTGTTGGAGCGTAGTCGGGGGGGGGGGGGGGGGGTGTGGATTGGTGCTGCCGAACTTTTGGAACTACTACTGGGTGGCTAATACAGTCATGATTAGGACGTGGGCAGGGGGGGGGGGGGGGGGCGGTGTGGGAGTAAGTAGAGGCTGCATCATGTAGGTGTCATGATATGCAAACATGCAACCAATGAACACTCAGAATAGGACACAACCAATGGGCAGCCAGGACACTCAGAGGGGGCATCACCACAAGGGGGCATGACATAAACACTATAAAAGGGACGAGGCACTCACACCCTGCCTCTTTCCACAGACAGACATCTAGAGAGTTCGACAGGGTTGAATGGAATCAGGGTTGAATCAGCTGCATCACACGTGGCTTAGAGCAAGCTGGTACAGTTAGACTGAGTTACTGCAGTTAGATTAGCAGAGAGTCAAACTCATTTGAGAACTGTGTTATTAGTTCAATAAACACTTTGAACTCATTTCAGAGTCTGGGGCATCTTTTAGTTAAGACTGCATCAAGTAGCAGCCTGTGTTATCCGAAGTAGCATAACACAACAGTAGGAACACAAGTTTGGGGGCACTGATAACGGCACCTCTGCCATTCTTGCCGGCCCGGTACTCCACAAGCCCGGTGGTAGTGGCGGCTCTGAGAGTCTGTGGACAGTGGAGGAAATAAAGGAGAGCGGAGGGAGCACCAGTCTGGGCCCCGATGGGAAGACTGGATGGAGGGTTTCGGAGATGGCAGAGAGTAGGAATTGAGAGAATGGGAGATCTATTTATAGATGGCAGCTTCCCTAGCTTGAAGGATTTGGAGGAGAAATTTGAACTGCCAGCAGGGAATGGGTTTAGATATCTGCAGGTACGGGATTTTCTGAGAAGGCAGGATCCGACCTTCCCGCTCCTGCCACCATGGGGATACAGGACAGGGTAGTCTCCAGACCATCGTGGGAGAGGAGAAGGTATCAGATATCTACAAAGAACTTATGGAGTCGGAGGAAACTCAGATAGAGGAACTAAAGGGCAAGTGGGAAGATGAGCTAGGAGGAGAGATAGAGGCGGGTTTGTGGGCGGATGCCTTAAGCAGGGTTAACCAATCCTCATCATGTGCCAGGCTTAGCCTGATACAATTTAAGGTAGTCCACCGGGCACACATGACGGTGGCCCGGATGAGCAAGTTTTTTTGGGTAGAGGACAGGTGTGCGAGGTGCGCGGGTGGTCCAGCAAATCATATCCACATGTTTTGGGCATGCCCGAAGCTCAGAGGGTTTTGGCAGGGTTTCGCTAAGGCGATGTCCACGGTACTTAAAACACGGGTGGTGCCGAGTCCGGAGGTGGTGATCTTTGGAGTGTCGGAAGAACCGGGAGTCCAGGGAGCGAGAGAGGCTGACGTTTTGGCCTTTGCCTCCCTGGGAGCCCGGAGACGGATTCTGTTAATGTGGAGGGACTCGAAGCCCCCAAGTGTAGAGACCTGGGTTAGTGACGAGGCTGGGTTTCTCAGTCTCGAGAAAATAAAGTTCGCCCTAAGAGGGTCAATGGTCAAGTTCACCCGGAGGTGGCAGCCGTCCGTCGACTTTCTTGGAGAAAATAAAAATGTCGGCAGAGTCAGAGATCTGGCGGGGGGGGGGGGGGGGGTAATAAAATGTTTTTTTTTTTAAATAGTACACACTTTACCGGTGCCAGAATGTAGTGATGGAAAATTGTTACTTTAACTGATTCTATCTTTCATTCCTGTCTCTCTGAGAGACCCAGAGTGAGGTTTAGTGGGCCTGTATTCCATGAGTGCAAATCCCGGTATGGCCGCTAAACCTCGCGACAGGGCCATCATGGAATTTGTGTCTGTGAGATCTCGGTTTGAGATCTTCCCTACTCCCCGCCAGTGACGTGATCAGATTCACGCCCTGATTTCCATGAATTTTAATTAATTTAAGTATCTTTAAAACGCTTTATGCTGTTGTTCCTGGCCCCGTTGAATGCTTCATTCCCACCGGCGGGAATCTCTAGCGGTTTTCAGAAATGAAAACAGTCGTGATGACCACTCCAGAGACATGAGGTGAGTGTAGCTCCCGGGCGGTGAGGGACATGGCTGGGCAGTCTGTGGCACCCAGTGCCGCCTCGACTATGCCAGGATGGCAGTGCCCACTGGAGAGTCGTTTTGGGGGGGGGGGGGGGGGTTCCCCTGTTTTGTGTGGTGGAGTCCAAATGGTTGATGGGGGACTTGTGCCTGCATTGGGGTGGGGGGGGAGGTGAGGATGGGGCTGGGGGGGGGAGGGGTCGGAGATTGTAAACGGGGGGGGGCACAGAGAATGTGAGGGGGGGGGTTGCCCCAATGCCGTTAGCAGTACGGGTCAGGTCACCCTGATGCTTGCATTGTGTGGGAGGGTGACCTCACCCCGATCTTTGAGTGGTGGGGGGAGGGGGCTGGGTTGCCCCTCTGCATGCGAAGGTTAGGGGTGTCCCTCTTGTCTCCCAGGCATCCCGATGTCCATGGAGGGGCATCTGGACACCTGTGGGTGTGGGATCCAGATATCCGTGGGGTGGGGGGACGTTCAGATGGCCATGGGGGGTGCTGGAGTTTATCCGGATATCCGTGGGGGAGGACTTTAACAACTCTGAGATCAGGACGTCCTTTCTGTGGAGCCGGGCTTTCCGGAGCAAACCATGCTCCCCCTCCCCCATTTGTTTTTGAAGGTGTGTCAGAAGATCTGATGAGGAAACATGGCTGTGTTCTCGGAGGGAAACAAGCCAGCTCTCAGTCAGAACCTGACACTTTGCCTTTCTTCTGGAAAATTCCACCCACTCGAGTGAGTCCATTAAGTATTTCTATGGAGAACAGTGCAGTCAGGTCAGAAAATATACCTCAGTGTCTGTAGTCATAAATCAAATATTGTATATATTTGCCCCATGACAACAGATTGTATTCCTTTGTGCTAACCCATGTGTAATAAATAAAGTATGGTCCGTCCATTACATTCTTCTCTGGGGCTGAGCATAACTCGAGACTGATCCATGTGATTCTTGACCCACTTATGAAGGAAGAAGAGCTGAGGTGGTTCCCATCGTCAACCCACTATTTTTATCATTGGACTATGTCCTAGATAGGCTGCAACCATCGTTACAGAGTCTCGATTGACATTTACGACATGAGATGGTGCGTGCGTCCGTCCGCCCCCCCCCCCGCCCCCCCCCCCCCCCCCCCCACCTGAATAAGGAACGATTAATTGAGATTTTTATTGCAAATTCTTCCTGAACAAACCTTTGTCAGAACAGCAGTGTGCTCTTCCCCACAAGAGATGTGGATGGTCTTCTTACACTTCAGCAGCTTCACGAGGTTGGGCTTATGTCTATCTGTGCGAAAGATTGAAAGAGCAATGAATTCACATTCCTCCTCCTGGTTCCTGTTCTGAGGTCTTTCGGCGAGAATCCCGACTGGATTAACCACCAAGGTTCCAAATAAATACTATTAAATGAGTTGGAATAAGTGGACTTGGTTGGAGGAATGCGCGAAGCCGAAGATGACACTCAGAATGAAATTGGCCGGAGTAATGAACGGTAACTCCTCCCGCCACTGAATGGGAAATTGAGATGAGAAGATGCCAGCCACTGGCACACGCATAGTTTCTCCAAGCACTTATGTCATCATTGTGCGTCCTGAAGTCTCAACTCCCACCCGCTGGCTGTTCCAGTTGCATCCTCCTCACTGCTGGCTTTCTTCCTGCTCACTCTGTTCATCACTCCTTTCCCCCTCTCTCCCCCCCCACACCCCCCCCCCCCCCGCCACTCCTCCCCAAACACAGGCCTCTCCTGTGGCGCCTTGTCATTTTCTTTGCTTGTCCTCCCCACATACCCCCTTTCCACTCCCCACCAGCCATTCCAGATGTGAGCCAGAGACAAGGAGAGTAGCGACAGGCAACGGGGGAAGGAGGAGGGAGGTGGGGATGTGAGGAACCAGCTGCGGGAGTAGTGGCGGGCCTCGGGGTAAGCAGGGGAGTGAATGGGGAAGGACCCTGGTGGGATGCAAGGGGCCACTGGAGAAGTGGGAGGGAGCAGGGGGTAGCGAGGAAGCAGTGGGGTGCCACGGGGGGGGGGGGGGGGGGGGGGGTAGGGGGGTAGGGGGGGAGAGAGAGAGAGAGAGGTGGTTGAGTGGAAGTGGAAAGGGGTTGTGAGGAACCATAAGATTGTTGTGGTCTTCTCCACCTTTGTACGATCTTCACGGCTTTAATGCAGGAAACTGCCTGGGTTGTTGCTGTCAGGAACATCACAGTGACTGACACTGTATCTGCACGTATGCAGGAAGTGCTCCCCCTAGTGACACAGCACAAATTAATGCAGCACAGAGCTGGACGGCTCTGAAATGTTAATCATTGCCCAATGGTGGCTGGTTTCCAATTCCTCATGGAACACCATGGGCGGGATTCTCCGTTTGCTGACGCGGATATCGCAAAACGTGATTGGGTGGGGAACAGGTTCCGACGCCAAAATCGCGGCGTGCCGAAACGCATGGACAGTAAACACCGTTCGCATATCATTAGCGAACCCGGCCCAGTATTCTCCGGGGCCTCCGTGATTTTCCGCCTCCGATGTGCCGGTTCCCATGGCGCGGATCACTTGTGCTTTTAAAAATCGTGAAACCGGCGTCTTGGCTGCTGAGGGAGAGAGAGGGGTTACAGGAAGTGTCCAACATCGCCAGAGTTCGCTGACAGTTGTGCCGTTGGACGGGGGGGGGTCTTCTGCCAGTGCCGGGGGGAGTAGCAGGGGGTGGCCAGGAGGTGGGCTGTGAGGTCAGGGGGGACGGGCACGGAACACCATTGCCGCAGCCGGCACTTTCCAGCACCTGGATCTTGGCTTTGCAGGTTACAGCACTTTAGATCCGGTACCTTTGAGCGTTTCAGCCTCAACCACCATCTTAGGCAGTGAATTCCAGACACCTCCCTCTGGGTGAAAACGTTTCTCCTCACGTCCCCTCTAATCCTTCGACCGATCACCTTAAATCTATTCCCCCTGGTGATTGGCCCCTTCTGAGGCAAACGACCCTTTGCCTCCTACCACTGGGGACAATTCTGGATCCAACCTTCCCCTATATCCAATGAGATCTCACTTTTCTGACCAGTCTGCCATGTGGAACCTTGTCAAATGCCTTACTGAAATCAATGTAGACAACGTCCACTGCACTACCCTCAGCAATCCTCCTTGTTGCTTCCCCAAAAATTCTATTATGTTAGTAAGACACGGTCTTCCCGAACAAAACTATGCTGACTATCCCTGATCAATCCGAGCTCTTCAAAGTGACAGTTTGTCCAGTTTCTCGGAATTGTTTCCAATAATGTGCCCACCATTGAAGTCAGACTGACCGGCCTATGGTTTTCTGATCTATCCCTTGCACCCTTTTTAAATGATGGTATCACGTTGTGCATTGTTGTACAATGGCATAACACAAAACTAAGAGGTTTCCCCTTGTATTCTCCCACTTAGATCAAAAGCACCTATTGAGTTTCAGAATCAGGGGCGAAATTCTCCCGAAACGGCGGGATGTCCGCCGACTGGCGCCCAAAACGGCGCCAATCCGACGGGCATCGTGCCGCCCCAAAGGTGCGGAATGCTCCGCATCTTTGGGGGCCGAGCCCCAACATTGAGGGACTAGGCCGACGCCGGAGGAATTTCCGCCCCGCCAGCTGGCGGAAACGGCCTTTGTTGCCCCGCCAGCTGGCGCGGAAATGACATCTCAGGGCGGCGCATGCGCGGGAGCGTCAGCGGCCGCTGACAGTTTCCCATGCTTGCGCAGTGGGGGGAGTCTCTTCCGCCTCCGCCATGGTGGAGACTGTGGCGGAGGCGGAAATGAAAGAGTGCCCCCACGGCACAGGCCCGCCCGCGGATCGGTGGGCCCCGATCGCAGGCCAGGCCACCGTGGGGGCACCCCCCGGGGTCAGATCGCCCCGCGACCCCCCCCCCCCAGGACCCCGGAGCCCACCCGCGCCGCCTTGTCCCACCGGTAAGGTAGGTGGTTTAATTTACGCCGGCGGGACAGGCAATTTATTGGCACGATTCCCGCCCCCGCCGAATCTCCGGTGCCAGAGACTTCGGCAACCGGCGGGGGCGGGATTCACGCCAGCCCCCGGCGATTCTCCGACCCGGCGGGGGGTCGGAGAATGTCGCCCCAGATAGGAAGACATTTCTGCCTCATTACTGTTTAACTAATTTAACTGCCTCAATGCTCCTTTCTGCCTCAATATTCATTCAATAGCATATTGATCCAGATTTTATGATAACAATGGCCGCAAAATGTCAGCATGAAGCATTGTGGGTGGGATTCTCTGATCCTGAGGCTAAGTGTTGACATCGTCGTAAACGCCATCGTGAAATGCGACAGCGTCAACATGGCCTCAGGATCAGCAATTCTGGCCCCGACAGGGGACCAGCACGGCACTGGAGCGGCTCACACCGCTCCAGCTGCTGATCCCGGTGTCAGGTGGGCGCTGCTGGTCCACGCATGGGACCGGCGCGACTTCCGCGCGTGCGCAGTGTCGCCCTTCTCCACGCCGGCCCCGACGCAACATGGCGTAGGGCTACAGGGGCCGGAGCGAAACAAAGGAGGCCCCCAGCCCAAGAGGCCGGCCCGCCGATCGGTGGGCCCCGATCGCGGGCCAGGCCACAGCGGAGGCCCCCCCCCATCCGGGGTCAGACCCCCCCCTCTCCCCCCATAGGTCGCCCCCGGACCCTTCCATGCCGAGGTCCCGCCAGGTCAGATCAGGTTAGAATGGCGCCGGCGGGACTCGGGTTTTTCGGTACGGCCGCTCTGCCCATCCCGGGCGGAGAATCGCCAGGGGGGTACCATAGAACGGCCCCCAGCCAGCGCCGTGCCGACCGCGGTGCCGATTCTCTGCTCTGCTGAGAGAATCCCGCCCTGTGAAACTGACAGGGGCTGCTCATGCCTAGAAGACCTCTGAAATCTGTGATTCCCCATTCCTCCACCGGGTGCGCTATTGGCACCCTTGCTGAGGGAAATCAATTACAAATCGCTATATTTGATAGGACCGCCTAGTTTTTATTCTATTAGTTTAATTGTAAAAACTCTTGAAAAAATTAAGTCTTGTTGAAATAGGCTCAACAGGATTTTTAACAGAATAGTGAGCCAATATTGCTGATGTACAATATCTCTGACCCTAATTTTGTATTTGTGGAATGTCAAATTTCTTCATTCAGTGCATTCATTCTTCCATCGGTTTTTAAAAATTAAGATATAGTTTTTTAAATAAATTACAGTTTAGCTTCTTCCTTAATCCAATGTCTACGTCCCAATGATTGATTGTTCACCAATTGTTACTGGATACAAAAGATCCGTTATTGTTAGCGCCAGAATCAAATTAACGTCAGGAAAAGTGTTAGCCATGCCACAGTGATCACTGAGTCAAGGAAGATATCTTCGGTGAGCACCATCATTTTGCCAATGACGGTAAAATCTGGCCCTTTTGTTAAAGAGTTCTCTGGTTTTAGGCACATGCAGAGCTTAGAAAATTAAGGCAACAGAAAGGAACAGAGGGGACAGTAGTGTTTGCTTAGTTCTTACCTTCGGTGTCCTTGAGCCCCAGCTGCCCGCGATCGTTTCTTCCCCAACCGAACACTGCCCCTGAGAGAGACAGGGCGAAGCTGTGTCCTCCTCCTGCAGTGATCTGAGCCACAGGCATCCCAGTGAGAGATGTCACACACCGAGGGATGGGCTGGGAGGCACCTTTTGTATCGATACCAAGTTGGCCATAAGTGTTCTGTCCCCAGGCGAAGAGTTGGCCATCTTTCAACACAAGACAAATGAGAGAAAAATTACCTTTTAGGTTCCGATAAGTATATTCTTAGTTTGAAATTATGTTTAACTCCTTAAAGAAAACTGAGAAACCGGTTTCTACTTTAGGCCAATTCTATAAAGTACTGAATGTTAATAATGTTCAGGTTATTACACAGTTAGTTAGTTATGACGACCAACAAACAATTTTTCCTCTGGTCCATATACCTCATTATACATTGCTCCACTCAGAACTGTTGTGCTCAGCTTTGAATCAGAAGGTGAAGGGATTGAACCCCAGACCCAACAGCCCCAGTGAGTGGAGATTAGATTATGGTCTCTAAATATGGGCAAGCTACCCATATAGTTCTGGATAGTGGCGCAGTGGGGGTATTACTAGTGGGGGTACTCGTGTCTGATAGTAATGAGTAGTAAAGAGTAAATGGGGCTTTTTACCCTTTGTAGCTGCCCACTAGGGGGAAGATGTTCTGAAGTTTAAAATTAATGAGAAAAGCAATGGGCAACCACCTCAGCCAATCTCCCCAAGATGTTGCGATGCCGGCGTTGGACTGGGGTGAGCACAGTAAGGAATCTTACAACACCAGGTTAAAGTCCAACAGGGTTGTTTCGAATCACTAGCTTTCAGAGCACTGCTCGTTCCTCCGGTGAGGAAGGAGCTGCGCTCCGAAAGCTAGTGATTCGAAACAACCTCCCCAAGGACAAGGCTTAAGAATCATGTGTGTAGGATTTGAGTTAGAACTTGCCCAACGGCTGAAGACAAGGGACTGACGGACAATGTTCCTGATTTTATTCCTGTAAATAATTTTGAAAGTGGAATAATATCAGTCCTTTCATGTGGCACAGGGATCTATTATCCCCACCTAAAAGAGCTGTCAGGTCCTTGGTTTAATGTCTCATCGAAAAGGCAGCACATGCTTTTATACTGCGCTGGAGTGACAGCCTTCATTTTTTTGGTGAACAATTCCAGGATTGGGATTTGAATCGACAATATTCGATGCCAAAAGCATCAACTCAGCAACAGTTTATACAGCTTATTACCTAGCTCAGTCTAGGTAAAATAGTGGGTGGCATGGTAGCACAGTGGCTAGCACTGTTGCTTCACAGTGCCAGGGACCCAGGTTCGATTCCCGGCTTGGGTCACTGTCTGTGCGGAGTCTGCACGTTCTCCCCGTGTCTGCGTGGGTTTCCTCCGGGCGCTCCGGTTTCCTCCCTCTAGTCCCGAAAGATGTGCTGTTAGGTGAATTGGACATTCTGAATTCTCCCTCTGTGTACCCGAACAGGCGCCGGAATGCGGCGACTAGGGGCTTTTCACAGTAACTTCATTGCAGTGTTAATGTAAGCCTACTTGTGACAATAATAAAGATTATTATTAAAATAATCACCTAGTTGGGAAGAGCGGATGGGGGGGGGGGAGGCTCGGGGTTGGTGGCAGGGGGTAAGGTGCACTGCCAAAACCTGACAATAGGCTCCTGTTCTCTTCAGGTCTGAACGGGAGAAGGGGTTCCAAAGAGGAGTCATATTGAACTTGAGACTTGAACTCTGTTTCTCTCTTCACAGATTCCGCCAGACCTACTGAGGTTTTTACAGAAATTTCTGTTTTGATTTCAGATCTCCAGCATCCACATTATTAGAATTTGTTACCGTTCCTTCTCAGTGTCTCAATGAAATAAATTAGGTTAAGGTTAATAGAAGAATGGTGTTTCTTTTTATGTGAGACACCCTAATAGGTTTGACCTTTGATGCAGCTTATGCACATTTGACTTCATAGAATCCCTGCAGTGCGAAAGGAGGCCACTTCGGCCCATCGAGTCCGCACCGACACTCTGAAAGCGCATCCTCCCTAACCCACTGCCCCGCCCTATCCCCACAACCCCATCCAACCTGCACATCCTCGGACACCACAAGGAAATTTATCACGGCCAATCCACCTAAACATGCACATCTTTGAACTGTGGGAGGAAGCCGGAGCACCCGGAAGAAACGCACGCAGACACGGGGAGAATGTGCAGACTCCGCACAGTCACCCAAAGCCGGAATTGAACCCGGG
This sequence comes from Scyliorhinus torazame, assembly GCF_047496885.1. NCBI lineage: Eukaryota > Metazoa > Chordata > Chondrichthyes > Carcharhiniformes > Scyliorhinidae > Scyliorhinus > Scyliorhinus torazame. Next base: position 18,813,399 of record NC_092709.1, on the reverse strand, counting down.
TCTCAGTGCCAGCCACCTTTACAAACAAACACCCCATATTAATCATGAATATAACAGTCATGGTACATATGGTGCTGAACTCAGACCTGATTAACAACTGGGCTATTTCAGATCTTCTTAATTATCAGCTTCTTTATTTTAATCTACTTTTGATTGAAGTACAGAAAATATGTTTTCGTTTAATTTTTACCTTTGGACAATGCCAATGAGTGATTGTTTCCACAGGCCACTTGAATTATGTTTTTTTCACTCAAACTCTTAAGTACCCTAAACATAAATAAATCATAAACATAATGATACATCATTTCTAATTTGGAATATATTTCAAAGGTTTCATTTCATGTAAGGTTTGTAAAAGCATTTTTTAGTGAACGTTAGAGCATGTTAGGAGAATAATAATAATATAATAATACTAATCACTTATTGACACAAGTAGGCTTCAATGAAGTTACTGTGGAAAGCCCCTAGTCGCCACATTCCGGCACCTGTTCGGGGAGGCCGGTGCGGAGACAGGAATAGATGTGGGGCGGGATTCTCCGCCGGCGGGATTCTCTGTATTGCCTGCGCCAGGGGGTTTCCCCGATGGCGTGGGGCTGCCCCACAATGGGAAACCCCACTAACCAGCCAGCGTAACGGAGAATCCCGCCGGCGGGTCGAGGCCGAAAAGTGGCGCGGCGGGGCAGAAAATCCAGCTCGTGATTTTTTAAAATACTTTTGGGGAATATCGTATTATTCTGTGTGTCTGCATTTGGCTAAGTGATTTAACTAAGCTGGGGAAAGGTTACTAGAGACAGCTTGTCTGGGAGGTTTAAGACATGAAAGGGTAGAGGTGTGAGGTTTGTGCATTTGTAATGAGATATTATGGTGGGTTTGAGGTACAAGTAAATAGGTTGGATCTAACATTTACATTTATAGGTAATTTAAGACTTCATTTGAACTCTTCATGGGGAGGTCAGAGGTGACGTGACACGGAACATTTTGCATCTTACAGGAGATCCATGAATAAAGATAAGAGGGCTTTTTACATTTTATTGGCGCAAAAGCAGAGACAAAATAGAAATGAAAGATTTCATATATTGAAGGATTGAATTTGAAATTGGTATGAGAACAATGGAACCTGAGGTGAAAGGGGTGGGAGAAAGATATTTTAGAGTTATTATGGAGAACTTGGGAGTTGGCTGTTTGAGGAAAATCTCACAGAAACAGCTCCGGGTTGGGAGAAGGTGAAGTTTGAATCAGCCATCCAGTCAACCCAGAAAAGTCTTAGGCTGTGAAAAGTCTTGTTTCTGAAGGTTCCTTGGATTTTCGCAGCAGAGTGGAAGTGAAGTTGCGTGATATACTTTATTAATGCTACAATAGCGTTGCTTTGGGTAATATTACTGATGTTCTTTATAGTTAAACATCTAAAAGGGATTGTTGCCTAGAAGGTCTTTACTTATGGGTTTGACCAGATAGAGAGTCTTTTGAGGGAATGTTTTATAAGACTAATTTTAACTGTGTAACTGTAATCTTGTGTTACTTAAGTTTTCTTATCTTCTTGTTAATAAGTCTTTTCGTTTTTTAAATCCCCAAAGTGTTACTGGATAGCTTGCTGCTGAGAACATAATACTTTCTTCTCATTGCCAGAGCACAAAAAAAAGGTCCATAAGCCAGTTTCCATCTGGGATTTTGTTCGTTCAGCAACTAACATCTGGGGCGTCATTCTCCGCCGGCGGGAGTCTCCGTTTTGCCGGCGCCCGGGGGTTTCCCGACGGCGTGGGGCTGCCCCACAATGGGAAACCCCATTGACCGGCCGGTGTTACGGAGACTCCCGCCGGCCGGTCGGAGCAGAAATGTGGCGGGGCGGGTAGGAGAATTTCGCCCCTGATGTGGGCACACCAATTTCATTAATGGACTTTAAAATGTAACTGCACACTGATAGAGTTTCTGCTGTCTGTGCCGGCGCGCGTTGGTGCATGCGTGGGAGCGCCAGCATATGCTGGCGTGATCCCAGCACATGCGCAGGGGGTTTCGTGTCCGCGCTGGCCATGGCGGACCGTTACAGCGGTCGGCGCGGAGGGAAAGAGTGCCCCCACGGCACAGACCCTCCCGGGGCCAGATCCCCCTGTCCCCCCCCCCCCAAGGACTCCGCAGGCCGCCCGCAGTGCCAGGTTCCGCCGGTACGGACCTGGTTTGATTTGCGCCGACAGGACCAACCGTAAACGGGCGACCGCTCGGCCCATCGCGGGTCGGAGAATCGCTGGAGGTGCCGCTGCCAGCGCCTGCCGACCAGTGCGATTCCCGCCCCCGCCAAAACCCCGGCGCCGGTGAATTCGGCAGGCGGCTTCGGGGCGGCGGGGCGGGATTCACGCCGCCCCCCAGCGATTCTCCGTCCCGGCGGGGGATAGGAGAATCCCACGCCTAGTGTACGGAGCAGTTGTTGTCACTGCTGTCCTGTACTGCTGTGAGACCTGGATCGAGTTCCAGAGAAATTCCAGCAATACATCCACCACATCCTTTGGATTCAATGGAAGGATCGTAGAACAAATGCTAGTTGTGAAGCCTGCACATTAAGGATTCGGGGCAAAGCACCTGCACAATCAACTTCGGCGGACTGGTCAATGTCACAGTATGGGCAAAGGATGTCTAAAACAGCCAACATTCCAGAGTGGTTAAGAAAACGCTTCAAAGAGACGCTGAAGTTCCCCTTGGAGCATGACAGCATTTAGTTTAATGGCTAGGAGGTGCTTTCTACCAATTGTCCCAAATGGTAATAACTTATCCATCAATTTCCATCACGTTTTGAGTCGCAATGTCTTCATTTCACAGAATTTACACTGCAGAAGGAGGCCATTCGGCGCATTGAGTCTGCACCGGCCATTTTGGAAAAAGCACCCCACTTATGCCCACACCTCCACCCTATCCCCGTAACCTAGTAACCCCACCCAACCTTTTTGGACACTAAGGGCAATTTAGCATGGCCAATGCATCTAACCTGCACATCTTTGGACTGTGGGAGGAAACCGGAGCACCCGGAGGAAACCCACGCAGACACGGGGAGAAGGTGCAGACTTTCCACAGACAGTGACCAAAGCCGGGAATCGAACCTGGGACCCCGGAGTGTGAAGTAACTGTGCTAACCACTGTGCTATCGTGTTGCCCATGATGAGGCAGAGCAGGAAAGAAAAGGGAGTAAATGCTGCACTTCAGATCCCACTGTTCAAAGGTTTGTGAGTTGAGAACCAACCTGTTCAGTCACATGAAGTTCTGTAGCAGAAAGCAGCAACCCACTGTGGACATCATCCGAGAAGGGCAGACCCTGTCGCCCCCACAGTGTTGACAGAGTGCGGCACTGCCTTTTGAATGAGACACTAACATTTTGACAATATTATTCTTGCACCTATTGCACCTGAGTGCTAAATTCTGTCATTACTTTGCCATCTTCTAACATTTAGACAGCAAGTCAATTTACAACACATTGGCACAGAACTAAATAAAAACATAACCCAAGTAACTCTTACTGTGGTTTCATTATGGAGAATTCTTTTGTGGCAGCTGCAGTGTCCTTCGATTTAACTTCACTCTGATAAACCGTTCCTGCTTGAGAAAGGAACAGAATGTGGGAGGTCCCACTCGCTGCAAAGTGGATTATCTGCTGCTTGAAGTGAGGAAACAGTCCTACAGGCAAATAATGAAAACCTTAAATATTAATATTTAAAGGCACAATGGTTATGTTACTGGACTAATAATTCAGAGAACGGGAGCTGAAATCCCACCATAACCCTTTGAGAATTTGATTGCAGTTAAAAATCAGTTACCATGACGCTGTCTGATTGTCAAAATCCACCTATCTAGAACAAAGAGAACAAAGAACAATACAGCACAGGAACAGGCCCTTCGGCCCTCCAAGCCTGTACCGGTCATGATACCAACCTTTGTCAAAACCCTCAGCACTTCATTGTGCCGTATCCCTCTATACCCATACTACACATGTGTTTGTTAAGATACCTTTTGAACGCCGTTAATGTATCTGCTTCCACAACCTCCCCTGGCAACGCGTTCCAGGCACTCACCACCCTCTGCATAAAATACCTGCCTCGCACGTCGCCTCTAAACTTTGCCCTACGGACCTTAAACCTATGCCCCCTGGTGACTGACCCCTCCACCTTGGAAAAGAGTGCCTGCCCATCCACTCATAATCTTGTAGACCTCTATCAGGTCACCCCTTAACTTCCGTCTTTCTAATGAAAACAGTCCAAGTCTATTCAGCCTCTCCACATAGCTAACACCCTCCAGAACAGGCAACATCCTGGTAAACCTCCTCTGCGCCCTCTCCAAAGCCTCCAAAACCTTCTGGTCGTGTGGCGACCAGAATTGTGCGCAATATCCCCAGTGCAGCCTTACTAAGGTTCTATACAACTGTAGCATGACTTGCCAGTTTTTATACTCGATACCCCAGTCCATGAAGGCAAGCATTCTGTATGCTTTCTTGTCTACCTTGTCCACTTGTGTTGCCACCTTCAAAGATCTGTGGTCCTGCACGCCCAGATCTCTCTGACTTTCTATATTCCTAAGAGTTTTACCATTTACCGTATATTTCCCCTCTATGTTAGACCCACCAAAATGCTTTACCTGATTCACTAATGTGCTTTAGGGAAGAAACCCTGCCATCTAATGTGAGTCGTCACATGGGGTTGCCAGCTCACACCAATGTGGTTGGCTCTGAAATGGCCCAGAAAGCTGCTCAGTCACATCAAGACATGACGTGATGATCCACCAAGGGGAACTAACCATGAGCAATAAATGACACCCTCATTCCAGCAGTCTATATTTTAAAAATATGCAAACAATAAACAGAAAAGTTAAATGCAAAGTGGTTATTGTGTTTTACCACTGTCAATATACTTGCAAATGGCGCAGTTGGTCACTTTATGGGAAGTATACAAAGGTGTAAAGGGTTAGGTTATAATAATAATCTTTATTGTCACAAGTAGGCTTACATTAACACTGCAATGAAGTTACTATAAAAAGTCCCTAGTCGCCACACTCCGGCGCCTGTTTGGGTACACAGAGGGAGAATTCAGAATGTCCAAATTACCTAACAGCACGTCTTTTGGGACTTGTGGGAGGAAACCAGAGCACCCGGAGGAAACCCACGCACACACGGGGAGAACGTACAGACTCCGCACAGACAGTGAACAAGCCGGGAATTGAACCTGGGACCCTGGCACTGTGAAGCAAAGGTGCTAACCACTATGCTACCGTGCGCCCATGAGGACAGGTTGCATAAATCTGGCCTGTGATCCCTTGAGTTCAGCCAGCGGAGGAGTAATTGAATTGAGATGTTTAAAGTGATAAAATAATTCGATAGAAGAAACACAGGGAAACTATTTCCTCTGGCGGGGGAATCGAGAAGAATGGAGCAGAAAGTTAAAAAAAAGAGCTAAGCCATTTAGAAGTGAAATAAGGAAGAACTTTTTAAACAAGAGTAATGAGATCTGGAGCTAAAGACCCAATAGGTTGTGGATGTTGAGTCAATTAAAATTTCCAGGACTGAGATTGATGAATTTTATTCGGTAAGGGTATTGGGGGATAGTGGAGTAAATTTAACTGATGTACAGACCAGCGGTGATCTAACTGAATGGTGGAACAGGTTACAGGAGGTGGTTGGTCCACTCCTCTTCCTGTCAATACACTCAGTGAAACCACTTGAGAATGCTATTGACCTTTAACTGTAGTTTACACAGTGGTAAACCCTAGTTTGAACTTTTCAACTCCATCCTCTGCCCACAGATTTCTCACCAAAATCATTTGTTGACTTTGCATTCATTGATGCAAGGATGTTAGGAAAAGGAACAATTCCCATTTAAAATTCATCCCCTGTTTGATAATCACACTTGTTCCTCAGAATGCCTCAGGACCATGAGGCCCTGTATACCTAAAGCAAGAAAGTTAGCAGCTGATCCAGGGATGAGCCCTGGGAAATTTTATTGATTCCATCCAGACCCAATATGACCCATATCCCTTACTATATTTTCTTAACAAAAATGCATCTATCTCCGATTTAAAATTAGCAACTGTTCTAGCTTCAACTGCTGTGTGTGGGAGAGAGTTCCAAACATCTACCACCTTTTGAGTGAAAAAGTTCTTCCTAACATCTCTCCTGTACGGTCTGGCCCTATTTTTTAGACCGTGCCCCCTAGTTTTAGAATCTCCAACCAATGGAAATAGTTTATCTTTATCTATCCTGTCTTTCTCTGTTAATATCTTAAATACTTCGATCAGATCGCCCCATAGCCTTGTAAATGTTAGCAAAAACAGGCCTAATTTGTGTAATCTCTTTTTGTAACTCAACCCCTGCAGTCCAGGTATCATTTCTGTAAACCTACATTGCATTCCCTCCGAGGCCGAAATATCCTTCCCAAGGTGTGGTGCCCAGAACTGCTCAAAGTGACTCCAAATGGGATCTAACCAGAGTTTTCTATAGCTGCAGCATTACCCTTGTGACTTTATATTCCCAGTCCTCTAGATATAAAAGCTAGCCTTGCTGATTATTTTTTGCACTTGCTCCTGGCATTTTAAGGATCTATGCACCTGAATCCCCCAAGCCTCTTTGGACATCCACCGTACCGTTCTTCCCGTGCATGGGTTTCCTCTGGGTGCTCCAGATCCCTCCTGCTGTCCAAAGATGTGCAGCTTAGGTGGATTGGCCATAATAAGTTGCCCCATAGTGTCCAAAAGGTTAGGCTGGGTTACTGGGTTACGGGGATATGGTGGAGGCATGGGCTGAAGTTGGGTGCTCTTTCCAAGAGCCGTTTCAGACTTGATGGGCCGGGTGGCCTCCTTCTGCACTGTAAATGATTCTAACCTCTTTCCATTTAGAAAGTACTCTGCTCTATCTTATTTTGGTCCAAAATGAATAACCTCACACTTGTTTACATTGAATTCGACCTGCCACAATTTTGCCCATTCACTGAGTCATCTCAATGATCTAGGTTAAAATGCCAACTAGTCTTCTTCTGGGTGAGTAATTAGCCTGGACAATGATAACTGCCCACTCACCCGTAGGGTTTAAATCATCCCCCCCATCATGAAAATTGTACATTGTGACACAAAGATACATAGATCTTGTTGATAGAAACATAGAAACTAGGAGCAGGAGGAGGATATTCGGCCTTTCAAGTCTGTTCTGCCATTCATTATGATCATCCAACTCAAGAGCCTAATTCTGACTTTCCCCCATATCCTTTGATCCCCTATGTCCCAAGTGCTATATCTAACTGCTTCTTGAAAACACACAATGTTTTGGCCTCAACTGCTTTCTAAAAGGTAACGAATCCCACAGGCTGACCACTCTCTGGTGAAGAAATTTCTTCTCATCTCTGTCCTAAATGGTCTACCCCGTATCCTCAGACTGTGACCTCTGGTTCTGGACACACCCACCATCGGGAACATCCTTCGTGTACCTAGCCTGTCTATCCTGTTAGATTCCTGTAGGTTCCTATGAGATCCCCCCCTTCATTCTTCTGAAATCCAGCTAATATAATCTTAACCGACTCAATCTCTCCTCATACGTCGGTCCTAATATAATCATTCCTTGCAAAATAATACTCTTTATTAGTGTCACAAGTAGGCTTACATTAACACTGCAATTAAGTTGCTGTGAAAAGCCCCTAGTTGCCACACTCTGGCACCTGTTCAGGTACACGTGAATGTCCAATACACCCAACAAGCACATCTTTCGGGACTTGTGGGAGGAAACCGGAGCACCCGGAGGAAACCCCGCAGACACGGGGAGAATGCACAAACTCTGCACAGACAGTGACCCAAGCTGGGAATCGAACCTGGGATACTGGCGCTATGAGGCAGCAGTGCTAACCACTGTGCCAATATTTGTCTGTTCTGTTGCTCATACTTGACGTTGTCAGCCTGAACTCAATCAGCTGTTGACGCAGCTGTGACTGTAACTGAGAGAAACAAAACTGAAAGTGAACAGAATCAAGAGAAGGGAAATGGTTAGGACGGGAAGGGGTGAGTGTAGGAAGACAAAACACTCCTGTATGATAATCATCACCCACAATCTAACCCAAAGCATAGCCGCATTTAAGATGAACGCAATGCGGGGTGCAGAAAGACACAACATTCAATTAAATATTAAATACAATTCCTGGTGAAAATCTGTTCAAAAGATTTAACAAAATTATTTAAAATTACCAGATTTTAGCAGGAGTCTCACAGTGGTTAGCACTGCTGCTTCACAGCGCCTTGTACCCGGGTTCAATTCCGACCTCAGCTGACTATCTGTGTGGGGTTCGCACATTCTCCCCGCGTCTGCGTGGGTTTCCTCCGGGTGCTCCGGTTTCCTCCCACAGTCCAAAGATGTGCAGGTTAGGTGGATTGGCCGTGATAAATTGCTCCTTAGTGTGGGGGCCGGTGCTCTTTCAGAAAGTCAGTGCAGACTCGATTGGCCGAATGGCCTCCTTCTGCACTGTATGGGTTCTATGATTCTAAGAAACTTATATTGATAATCCAAGATAATCTATCAAATATATAGGTTGTTCCAAACTCTGAACACTTCATTTACTTTGCCATATGTCTAAATTATGGGTGGCACGGTAGCACAGTGGGTAGCACTGTTGCTTCACAGCTCTAGAGTCCCAAGTTCGATTCCCGGCTTGGGTCACTGTCACGTTCTCCCCGTGTCTGCGTGGGTTTTCTCCGGGCGCTCCGGTTTCCTCCCACAAGTCCCGTAAGACGTGCTGTTAGGTGAATTGGGCATTCTGAATTCTCCCTCTGTGTACCAGAACAGGCGCTGGAGTGTGACGACTAGGGGATTTTCACAGTAACTTCATTGCATTGTTAATGTAAGCCTACTTGTGACAATAAAGATTATTATTATTAATACATGCAACATGTCTGTCAATGGTATATATAATAATTTCATCTTCAAACATTCCCTTTCCGATTGCAGACCGGAGTTTCTTACCAGGCTCTGTTTTCTGCTTCCGTCCACGGACTCTGATATAAACCTTTCCGTTTCCCAACACAAACACAGTGACTCCGTCCCGGCTGCAAACATGTTGAATTCTCTGCCCTGTGAGAACATCCCCTGTCTGTGAGCCGGGTTTGTGCTGGATTCCTGAGCCCAGCTCCCCCCAACACAACATGTTCCTCTCTCTCTGTCTGTCTCTCTGTGTCTCTCTCAGCGCTGGGCTCCTCTTTATGATTCCTCTTTCAAACAAGCAGCAACCCACAGAGAGAGAAATACTTCCCCGCAGAGATTTAGCAGCCAGTCAGATAAACAAATCGCTTCCTCTTCTGCTGCTACAGATCCAATTGGTTTGACAGTCTTTCTCTCTCTCTCTCTCACACAATATATTTATTTATCTGGGGGATCCCCTTTCTCTGGCCCCGCCTCTGACCCAATTGGGCCAGCCAATGGCAACAAGAGCTGGATTGTTTTGGGACGCTAACTTTCAATTACCGTTCACCTGGCAGTTTCAGTTTCCCAACAGACTTTGTTATTGCAGCGTTCTGTCAGGATGATGAAAGATAAATGACTGGGACAAGTTTGAGCAGGTTCTTTGGGGGTGAGGACAGGTGTGTTAGGTGCTCAGGGAGCCCAGCAAATCACACCCATATGTTCTGGGCATGCCCAGCGCTGGAGGAATTGTGGAAGGGCGTAGCAAGGACGGTGTCGAGGGTGGTAGGATCCAGGGTCAAATCGGGCTGGGGGCTCGCAATATTTGGGGTGGCAGAGGAGCCGGGAGTGCAGGAGGCGAAAGAGGCCGGAATTCTGGCCTTTGTGTCCCTGGTAGCCCGGCGAAGGATTCTCCTTCAGTGGAAAGATGCGAGGCCCCCAAGCGTGGAATCCTGGATCAGCGATATGGCAGGGTTCATTAAATTGGAGAGGGTGAAATTCGCCTTGAGAGGGTCGGTACAAGGGTTCTTAGACTTTCTGGCAGAACGATAGACATTGGTCAATGGCAGCAGCAGCTCGGGGGGTGGGGTGGGGGTGGGTTTACTTTATTTTTGTTTATGTTATTTACACTGGAAGGGTCTGAGGGGGTGTATACACCTGTTGTCTTAAGTCGGGGTGTTAATGTTAATTTATTATTTAGGTACGGGGGGGAGGGGTTTGGGGGGTTGCTTTTTTAGATTGTGTTTTGTACTTAACCCTGTTGGGTTCTTTTTCTTTCTCATTTTGTTATTGATATTTTATGAAAACTTTTAATTAAAATTATTTTATAAAAAAGGAAGGAAGCAATTGCAGTAGAAAGGGGGCAGAGGAGATTCACCAGATGCCTGAGCTGGAACGTTTCAGATATGAAGGGAGACTGGTTATACTGAGGGGCGGAACCTGATCAAAATCTCCTCGACCGGAGACAGTGCTGCACTGCTGAAGGTGAATTTTGGATTAGATGTTTAAGTGAGGCCCATCTACCCCTTTAGGGAGATGTAAACAACCCCGTGTCACCATTCCACCACTCACCCCAATGTCTCGGACATTAATCATCCCTCCACCAACATCCGGCCATTATCACATTGCGGTTTGTTGGAGCTGCCGTACTTCCTGCACTGCAGCAGTGGCTACACATCATTGGTTATTCAGCACATTGGGCTATCCTGAGGTCATGCAGGTTACAATAGAAATGTGCAGTAAGAAGTCTTACAACACCAGGTTAAAGTCCAACAGGTTTGTTTCGAATCACTAGCTTTCGGAGCGCTGCTCCTTCCTCAGGTGAATGCACTACCAATTCAGGTGAATGCACCTGAGGAAGGAGCAGTGCTCCGAAAGCTAGTGATTCGAAACAAACCTGTTGGGCTTTAACCTGGTGTGGTAAGACTTCTTCCTATGCTCCCCCCAGTCCAACACTGGCGTCTCCACATCAATATAAATGTAGGAAGAATCATACAGACTCGAAACTTTGGGCCGGATTTTCCGGTCAAGCCCGCCCCAAGACTGGAAATTCCCGCCCGAGGTTAACGGACCTTTAAGTGGTCCGTCAAATTTGGCCCCCGGCCCGCGACAATCCCCACGGCGAGCGGGACGGAGAATTTACCATTTCTCTCTCAGACGTAGCCAGACCAGCTGAGTTTTTCAGTGTTTTCCGTTTACACATCAGGGGCGGGATTCTCCGACCCCCCGCCAGACCGGAGAATCGCCGGGGGGTGGCATGAATCCCGCCCCAGCCGGTTGCCGAATTCTCCGGCGCCGGAGTGGTTCACGCCACTCCTCGCCGCCGGGACCGCCCGCGCCACCGTGTAGGGGAGAATCTCGCCTCAGATATCCAGCATTATTCTGCTTTTACTACAGAAATGTAAGCACTTTCTTTTACTTCCTGAGCATATTGGAATACTCTTAAAACCTTCACAAGCGACCTGGAACAGAATAACTATGTGAGAATGACGCATGCTGTTATTAATATACAAATCAGCCCAAATATTTAGATGATATAGAGAAATGTGACAAGTGCAAACCTTCGTAACTCGCTGGTCAATTTAGACTGCTCCATCATTTGCTTCCTGTAAACAGCAAGTGCCCCATAGCCTCCCCATTATTAATAAGAATTGTTTTTTCTATTCATTTACAGGATGTGGATGTCGCTGGCTAGGTCAGCATTTATCTCCCATCCCTAGTTTCCCGTGGGATGGTGATGGTGAGCTGCCTTCTTCAGCAGCTGCAATAGGTACACCCACTGTGCTGTTAGGGAGGGAGTTGCAAGATTTTGACCCAGCGACAGTGAAGGAACGGCGATGTATTTCCAAGTCAGGATGGTGGGCGTCTTGCCAGGAAACCTCCAGGTGCTGGTGTTTACATGTATCTGCTGCTCTTGATGTCCTTCTAGATGGTAGCCGCCGTTGGTTTGGAAGGTTCTGCTTAAGGTGAGTTCCTGCAGTGCATCTTGTAGGTGGTGACACGGCTGCCACTGTTCATTGGGGGTGGAGGGAGTGAATGTTTGTGGAAGGGGTACCAATAAAGTGGGCTGCTTTGCCATGGATGGTGTTGAGCTTCTTGAGCGTTGTTGGAGCTGCCCTGATCCAGGCAAGTGGAGAGTATTCCATCACATTCCTGACTTGTGCCTTGTAGATGGTGGGACAGGCTTTGGGAAGTCAGGAGGTGAGTTACTCTCCGCAGGATTCCTAACCTCTGACCTGCTCTGGTAGCTGCAGTATTTGTATGGTCAGTCCAGTTTAATTTCAGGTCAATGGTAACCCCCAGGGCTGGGTGAGTTTTCACATTAATTACACAGTAAAGTCTTATAATTGACATAATAATCTGCTGATTGTTAATGACTGCGAAGGAATGGGAATCTTTCTTTCCCTATTTATTTCTGTCCCTGATTTGACTCTAATTCCACCCATCAAGTTCCACCAAAAATACAGTTTTTTCACTTGGAGAGGCTTCCGTCTAAGGATTTGAGAAAAACATTTGTGTCTTATCTCAAGAAGAAACTATAAGTATAATTTTAATTGCCAACCTTTTCTTTAGCCCCGGAGGACACAATATCTTGAATTGATTAAGTTGACTGCCCCTTTGGCAGGCTTACATCAGGGAGTCTCAGGGCGCGTTTCTCCGCAAAGATTTCTTAGTGTGGCAGCGAGCGGGAATTGTCGCGAGCTTCCCGTCACTCGGCCCAGCGGAGCCGGCAACGCAATTCAACGTTAATTGGTCCACTTAACGAGGCCTCACGGGTTTCTCGTCTCAACTGAAAGCTCGCCAGCTGATTCGCCGGGACCGCGCTCGCCAGCCCCCCGCTAACAAGGTCGGGCAGCACTTAAGCTGCAGTTGCTCAGCCAACCTTAGTCAGCTCGCAACAATGGCGCACAGAAGTCCGGACCCAAGATTCGGGACCTGGACCTGGGGAGGCTCCTCGACGCAGTGGAAGCCAAGAGTCCTAGAGGGTCAGCCACAAAGCAGCAAGTGCTGCCTGAGATGAGGTGGCGGCAGCTGTGAGCTTGGGGAGTATTGATTTTTTTAAAATTTAGAGTACCCAATTAATTTATTCCAATTAAGGAGCAATTTAGCGTGGCCAATCCACCTAGCTTCCACATTTTTTGGGTTGTGGGGGCGAAACCCACGCAAACACAGGGAGAATGTGCAAACTCCACACAGACAGTGACCCAGAGCCAGGATCGAACCTGGGACCTTGGTGCTGTGAGGCTGCAGTGCTAACCCACTGCCCCACCATGCTGCCCGAGCTCGGGGAGTATGACCAGGAGGACATGTCTCCAGTGCTGTAAGAAGGTCAACAACCTTCACCGGGCAGCACGGGTGAGTAGACACCAATGCCCCCCTCCGAGGGAGCACCACCACTCCCCCCAACTCCTCATGCGACCCCCAGCTCTTCCTCCACCCCGTCCCCCTTCAATCCCTCCTTCACACCGCCCACCCATCACGGTGAACCACGCGTGTGGCTAACGATGCCCTCTCTGTGTCTCCTCAGGAAAAGCTCTCCCATAACCATTGGGAGAGGGCCCAGACTGGTGAAGTGGTGCCGGACTTAAGAATCCTCACCTGCTTCGAGGAGCAGGCCCTGGAGGTGATGGGGCAGGCCGAGGACGGAGGCTGGTGGACGTTGTAGAAGTGAGGAACCACCGGGCTCCACCTGGATGACCTGTCAAACGTGATTTGTTGCTGCGACACTGACAGACCCATCCCTCCCACTGACCACATGTCCATTCTCTCGCAGGTCCTCCAGCTGATAGCTGCAGGCCATCCCGGGTGGCCCCCTCTTCTGACTCCGAGGAGAACACCTTGGAGGAGAGCTCTGAGGATGCAACCATTATAGTTGCGGCACAGCTGTCATCCCAGCCTCCACCAGCGCAGATACACACACCCCGGTGGGACATGTTAGTGGTCCGGCTGCTGGGGCACAATCTGGTGAGAACCACACTGCTGATGATGCGCATCTGGTGGAGGCAGGAACCCTCAGGTGAGAGCAGTCGGAGGGCTGCTGGATCCCAGGACCCAGCTGGGTCCCAGCCTGATGCCGAGCCAGTGGAACAGAGGTACCCGGAGTTGATGGAGACGATAGGGATGGGTCAGGACATTCAGTGTCCCTCCAGCACATGCATAGCCGATTGGAAGAGTCCCAGAGGCTACGGGCATAAGAGGTAGTGCCAGCAAAGAGTGGCACTGAGGCCAACACTGCTGGGTGGCGACCGCAGTGGAGAGCTTGATGCACGACGTAGGCACCTTGAGTGAAGGTGTCCAATCGCGCAGTCAGTGACGGCCATGGCTGAGGGTATCGGCAGAATGTCCGACTTGCTGGGGGATGTGACCCAGTACCAGGCCGACCTTGATGAGATTCTGCAGGGCATGTCCCACTCTCAGATGGGAATGGCCGAGGCGCTGCGGAGCTTGTCCCAGTCGTAGGTGGGCAATGCCGAGGTGCTGCCGAGCGTGGCCCAGTCACTGAGGAGCATCGCCGAGGGCGTCGACACGATGGTGTGGACCATGGGGAACCGCCAGGGCCGGCAGAGCCAGACAATGGAGGGGCTGCGGGGGCTCGAACCAGCTGCCCCTCCGTCCCAAGGTGAACCCCAAGTGCACCGACCGGAAGAAGCGGGCACTGAGGGCCAACCCCGACCCATGCCATGGCACAGCGACGGTGGCCACCAGCTCCCCCGGGTTCCACCCCTCTGATGAGGCTGCGTCTTGGGTTCAGCACATGGGACAGGGCAGCACGGCTGTGCATGTGCCGCCGGCAAGTGAGCCGGGGTCCTCTGGACCCAGAGGATACCTGCTAGGGGCATCGAAGGCCGGGGACGAATTAACCAGCTGGCTGCCTCCACCTCAGGTGTGCATCCTGGGAACACCTAGACGTAGTGTTAGAGCTAGGAGGGCCAGGCACGTTGAGGATCACTGAGGGCACCGGGGGAGGGATGGGGGCCGGGGGGGGGGGGGGGGGGGGGGGGGGAGCCGCACCATTGGGAGTGGGGTATTGTACAACACATTAAACTCCTTTTGCACAATCATTTTTTTTTTGATAATAAATTTAGGGCACCCAATTCATTTTTTTCCAATTAAGGGGCAATTTAGCGTGGCCAATCCACCTACCCTGCGCATCTTTGGGTTGTGGAGGCAGAACCCACGCAGAGACGGGGAGAATGTGCAAACTACACACGGACAGTGACCTTTTGCACAATCATTATGATCCCTCTGTCACTTCCTTTGGCACTGTGGGCTGACCTCTGGATCCTTTACCCATCTCTCCAGGCATCTGCCCCACCCCCCCCCTCGCCTCCCCCCCTCCTCCCTATGGCGCTCGCCCACCCTCCGACTGTGGACATGTCCCCGGAGCTGTGTCCCATCTCTTGGGTGTTCGGATGTTGCGTGTGTGGTGTTGCCTCCCACAGTGTCCAGGCATCAAGGTGTGATTGGGATGTTAGGCAATGACTCCCACATGCTACATGGTCCGCCCACCCACAGGAATCCACTTGGATTGTGTGAAGAGCTCACTTAACCACGATTGCCAAATTCCTATTAGCAATAGCCTTCAGCCGCGCAGCCAGAGCCCTTAGCAATCGGTGGGGGTTATGGGTGATCGGTGGGGTAGATGGGCAGGGACAAGGATTCCCCCAGATGTGTACACACAATCCAGGGGTCGGCATGGTAGTACCGCGAGCGGTTGCCCACCCAGTGTTTCACCCTCTACCCTCCGATGGAGGCCACCCCTGCGGAGGGTACCCCACCCCCAACCAAGGCTCCCAAAGCACCACTGAGGGTCTCTCACTATCCCTCCGAGCAATCCCAGCGCCTCCGGGTTCACTGCTTGTGAGCAAAGATGGCTACTCACTTCCTTGGCTCCGCACAGAAGCCCTTCTTCCAGGTTCATGTTTTTCAAAAGGAGCACTAATCGGCACCGGTGTGACCACTTGCTGGGGAGGCCGCTGAATGATTGGAGGCCATTGGATATGGGGGTGGCTCCCATTAATTGTATGGAAATGGGGCTTAAGGTGGTGATAATTGGTTTCTCGCCACGCTACAGCGAGATCCTGATTTCGCCTATGGGAGCGTGCCGGTTGCATCGCAAATTGTTTGGCACTTGGTGAGGATCTCAGGCAGAATTCTCCGTTGGCGGATGATGAAATCGCGAAACGCGATTGGGCGGAGAATCGGTTCTGATGCCGAAATTGCGGCGGGCGCCAATTTGACGCCAAACCGCGATTCTCCGGAACGCATGTACAGTAAACACCGTTTGAATATCATTAGCGGGCCCGACCCGGTATTCTCCGGGGCCTCCGCGATTTTCCTCCTCCGAAGGCCCGAGATCCCGACGCCGCGGTTCACTTGTGCTTTTAATAAATATTGAAACCGGCGTGGCGGCTGCTGGGGGGAGAGAAGGAGTACAGAAAGTGTCGAACATCACCGGGTGCTCCGGTTTCTTCCCACAGGCCGGGAGGCTTCTTCCAGGGCCAGGGGCAGTCGCGGGGGCTGGCCAGGAGGTGGACTGTGGGATCGGGGTGGACAGACAGGGAACACCATTGCCACAGCCAATGTGCACCATTGCACATATAGGTGTGCCCCCAGGCCACCCCCCTGGTGCCCTCTGCCCCCAGCCAACCCATCAGCTGTATGGACACGCTCCAGTGCCACCTTGTTTGCTGGGATGAGTGTGTGTGGGGACTGTAATGTGCATGTGCGGCTGCAGCCTGTCAGCCTCCCGAGTGTCAATCACGGACCCGGCGAATCCTGCACCGTTTCTCATTGAAATCGATTGTGTTCCAGGCGCCGTTGGTGCTAGCCCCTTAACAGTAACGGAATTGGTCCAGGTGCGGCACCAGCTTTGCTGTCGTGAAAGTCCACGAATTCTGCATTGACGTCAACACTTAGTCTCAGAAACGGAGAATTCCACCCCTCATTTTTGTCTCTCCCACTATTCATCAGCTTCATTTCGCTTGAACGAGAGCATAACAAGGCCTGAGAATTGCGCCCTCAGAAGGCACCATTCTGATGCGGAAATATTTCGCTGTTCCTTCAATGATGCTGGGTCAAAGTCCTGGAATACTGCCCCCCCTCCCTTCCCCCCCCCCCCCCCCAACAGCACCGTGGGTGTTCATGCATAGGCAGCACGGTGGCATAGTGATTAGCACTGCTGCCTCACAGCGCCAGGGACCCGGGTTCAATTCCGGCCTTGGGTCACTGTCTGTGTGGAGTTTGCACTTTCTCCCCGTGTGTGCGTGGGTTTCCTCCGGGTGCTCGGTTTCATCCCACAGCCCACAGATGTGCAGGTTAGGTGGATTGGCCATCGATAAATTGCCTCTTTACATCCAAAAGAATGTGAAGGTTAAATTGAGGGGTTCATGAGATAGGGCGGGGGAGTGAGCTTGGGTGAAGTACTCTATTCGAGGGTCAATGCAGACCCGATGGGCTGAATGGCCTCCTTCTGCACTGTAGGGATTTTATGATTCTTTGATCATTTGAAGCTGCCCACCATCACCTTTGTAGTGTTACCTGTGTGGTCGATAACACGTGTTACTCAATCCTTGGCTGATGGTGAGGTCCTCTGAATCTTGTTGAAGAAGACTCAAACTCGTCCAGTAAGAACAAAGGTTTATTGAGTAACTATAACTATTAATGCGTGAGTTCTTTACCTTAACATGGGAACTAGGAATTGAATGACAAGATTTAACAATTGTAACTAAATGTAACTCCACTAACTATCTGTGATTCTGATGTTTCCCTGTTCACAGCACACCCGAGAGAGAGACAGAGACCCCATGTGGCTGCCCTTTATACCCCTGTTGGTCCAGCCCTCTGGTGATCATGTGGTGCTGCTATCTACCCATTAACCCCTTGTGTGCATGCACCTACAGAGATCACCACATCTCCCCCTTTTTAATGTGCTACAGGTTTTCTGTATGGTGTAAGGAAAACTAAACAAACATAATGAATTAAGTCAACTGGGAACAGATAAAACAAGTATCGCTGTGTACAGAATGGGATGGTGTTACTGACTGTACAAAGTCAATCAACGTTTTGAAAAGTCCAATTCTCATGAAAAACTTTGAGAGTTCAGACTGTATGCGTTTGATCAGGTGGGCTGATCCTTTCGCCTGTCGTTGAGGTGGCAGTGTTGATGTCGCCATGTCGTTGTGACCATCCGTGTTTATGTGTGTCCGTGAGGACACCAGGCGACATCGGAATGGTCGAAGTAAGTTGACGTTAGTAGCGGACTTTCTTTTGTGCTTGCAGTGTTGACCCCGTATGTCATCTTTTTTGCAAGCTGGGCTGGGTGATTGCTGCGGCGCAGACACAAAATCATGAGATTTGTTGTTGTGGTTTTGTTCACTGTTTTGATCAACAGTGGGTAGACATTTAATGTCTGCTGCTGGCTGCTCATCCAAGGCAGATAGACCGTCATAGTCTTCTTCGTTCACAGCTGTCGCTCCGGAGTCGTCGCTTGTGGCCATTCTGGAGCCCGTCAACGAGCTCGCTATGGAGGCCGGTATCACTCCCTCAGTGGAGTCAATCTGTGCTCTCTGCGTGGCGTCGCCTTCTGCTAGGATATATGACATGTGGTTGTCATCCATTTTGTCGACGAGCTGCCATGTCGTCATGGTACTGGATTCTCCCACCATGAGACTGGTATGGGACTTGGCACCCATGTTGCTGCTGCACTGACCATCAGATCCGGAGAACTGATCCATGGCTGGGTGGCATTCGTCAGCGCGCAAATCATCGCTTCTTGTCAAGGATGTGTCACGGTGCTCTATTTGTCCAATGAGGAACTCATCCCCTGAGTAATCATCGTCAATGAACAAATCTTTTGTTATGGATTTGTCATTGTGCTCTTCTCTTTGGGTGTTGCAAACGGTATGTTTCAGGGTGCTGCGGCAGTGATCTTTAACTGTAAATGGAGGCTCGAGCTTCATTCGGTCGCTGGGGAAAATAATTTTTTGTTTTGAGACTTTAAACCCCTTTTTGTTCACTTTTGGGTATTTTGGATGAGGCGTGGTGATGTAAGGTTCCTCCGCGACTGTGACAGTGGCCACACGGTAGGAGTCATCATAGGCAAGGTCATCGTTTTCGGACAGGTAATCACTGAATATTGGTTGGCGGTCCATAGATGCCACATCCCGAACGTCACAGGGTCTTAGTTGTTGTCCCATGGAAGTCATCTGTAGCACAGCTCGACATTTGAAGGCATAGTGGGTGTACTTTCCACACCTCAGGCACTGTTTGCCATAAGCTGGACATTGCCCTTTTAAGTGGGCGTGTCCGCAGTTATGGCACGTTCGTGCATGCGCAGTAGCGTTCTCAGCCGGTTCCAGTCTCTGTGCGAACTGCGCATGTGTGTGGGCCACTTGCAGATTCGCGCCCGCGGGATTGCCGGTGGAGGAGCACCTTCGAGAAGCCTGGGCCACCATTTTGACTGCTCCAACCTCGTGGTGGAGGCCTTGGTCCCGGTAAGTAAACTGTTGATATTGTGCTTCAGTGATTTCGTGAGCAGAACATAGTTGTGTAGCCATTTCAAGATCAAGATTTTTGTGCTTAAGGAGGGATTTTCTGAGTCCCGCATCAGAGATGCCTCTGACAATCGGGTCGCTGATGAGGGAGTCACGGAGGGTCTCATAATTACAGGATTGGGCCAGCAGCTTTAAGTCAGTGAGAAAGCTGCTGAATGATTCTCCTGGTCTTTGTATACGCCTGGTGAACTTGAAGCGTTCAAATGTTTCATTCACCTCCGATTTGCAGTGGGTATCGAATTTTTTTATAATTGTGTCCCACTTATTCTTGTCCTCCCCTTCGGCATAGGTGAATGAGTTATATATCTCCATGGCCGGTTTCCCTGCCGCAGCTAAGAGGTATGCAATTTTTCTTTAATCTGGCGCAGCCGTCATGTCCTTAATTTCCAGAAACAAATTAAATTGTTGCAGGAAATTCTTCCAATTATACTGGAGATTACCAGAGGTTCTGAGGTGTTCTGGAAGTGATTCCATCTTACCGGTTTGTGCCCGAGAGATCCGAGTGTAGCGATGCCTTCCTTGGCCGAATATCATATCCGAGTTTTTTTCTTTTTTTTGTTGTTTTCTCTTGTCTGTCGAACCTCAGCTAGCTAGTTTCTATTTTCGTTGTTAAGGCCAACACACTCCGTGGTACCATGCGTGGTCGATAACACGTGTTACTCAATCCTTGGCTGATGGTGAGGTCCTCTGAATCTTGTTGAAGAAGACTTGAACTCGTCCAGTAAGAACAAAGGTTTATTGAGTAACTATAACTATTAATGCGTGAGTTCTTTACCTTAACATGGGAACTAGGAATTGGATGACAAGATTTAACAATTGTAACTAAATGTAACTCCACTAACTATCTGTGATTCTGATGTTTCCCTGTTCACAGCACACCCGAGAGAGAGACAGAGACCCCGTGTGGCTGCTTTTATACCCCTGTTGGTCCAGCCCTCTGGTGATCATGTGGTGCTGCTATCTACCCATTAACCCCTTGTATGCATGCACCTACAGAGATCACTACAACCTTCTCAAGCGATGAGAATTAACTACGATGCCCACATATCATGAATAAATATATTGAAACATTTACCACATAACTGCGATAGTGATAAACTACTGGTTGAAGATTAGATGCTAAAGTGTTCTAAAAGAAAGGCATGAATTTATTCAGTATTTTTCACAATTTCACGACGTCCTGAAGCACTTTACTGTTATAAAGCCAGAAATGTGACCATCAATCTGGGTCACACAAACAATACGATAATGACCAGGTAATCTCTCTCAGTGATTTTGGTTGAAGGGTATTGGTCAGGCCACTGTGGATAGCTCTTGTCCTTCAAGTTGCACCATGGGATTGTTTACATCCATCAGAGAGGGCAGACAATTGATGTGTTGGGTGTTCTGGATCACAAGCAGGTCACCAACACTTGAAGTGGTGCAACTCTATTTTATTACAAGGTTAACTTTTTAAACATACTTGAACTGTGGGTAAATACGAAACCAGCTTTAACTATAGACCTTTGCCTAGCCCTAACCAGGTGATGCACTCAGCACATGGTGAATGTCTGTGTTGCAGGCTGCGAGCTCTGTGCTCCTTGCTGGCTGCTACTTGAATGAATGGGAACTCTGATGTCCCCTGTCTTTATAGTGCGTGTGCTCTCACTGGTGATTGGCTGCGGTGTTGTGTATGCTGATTGGTTCCACTGTGTGTCCATCAGTGTGTGGCTGCACCATGATATACTGGTGTATATTATGACAACAATGAGAGGAGTGGTCCTAGGTCTCATCTGACAGCCAGCACTGTCAACCGAGTAGCACTCCTGTAATACTGCACTGCAGTGAATGTGGATCACACAGCCCCCCAGCACAGTCACACATTTGCACAGATCTCACGCACATCAACATCTACCATCTATTATCAAGGGACACTTGTGCACATATGTATATTTTAGCAGGATAAAGAGATTTGTGTAAAATAGTTCTCACTCGCGAGCTAGGTGCTCACTCCATGAGCATCATTGTGTCTGATAGGAAGAGCTCGGAGAATGGAAAGAGGAAAATATTGGAAGAAGCTGGAGTCTTGTCTCTTTTACAGAAACACAAATGTCGATTGACGTCTTGCTGGAAATGTACAAACCAGCAAGTTTAGCACAGTTAGGGCTGAAATATTTCCAAATCCTTAAGGCATGGTGTAGGAAATTCATCAAAGGTTCACTGCCTCTGCCAATCCAGAACACTAACATATTTGCCACATGCATTTTCGTTCCTTCTTAAAATTTCAATCCGTGAGTAAAAATATGAGTTGTATGTAAACACATGTGGAGCGGGATTCTCCATTGGTTGACGCTGAAATCGGGAAACGTGATTGGGCAGAGATTTGGTTCCGATGTCAAAATCACGGCGGGCGCCAATTTGACACCAAATCGCGATTCTCTGTCACCTTGACAACGGCGTCAATGCATTCCGGAATACACGTACGTAAACACCGTTTGCATATCATTAGCGGGTCCGACCCGGTATTCTCCGGGGCCTCTGCGATTCTCCGCCTCTGATTGGCTGAGTTCCTGACGGCGCGGTTCACTTGTGCTTTTAACGACCTTGAAACCGGCGTGGCAGCTGCGAGGGAGAGAGAAGGGGTACGGAAAGAGTCTAACATTGCCATAGTGTGCTGACTGTTGTGCCGCTGGCCGGGGTCTTCTGCCAGGGCCGGTGGAGAGCTGAAGGGAGTGGCCAGGAGGTGGGCTGTGGGGTCAGGATGAACGGGCACAGAACGCCATTGCCGCAGCTGGCAGGGCTGCTTTGCAGCTGGACACACCGCTAACAGCCCACTGTGAACTTACAGCCATGGGTCGTATAGGTGCCCCCTAGGCCACCCCCCTAGATTCCCTCTGGCCCCAGCCGATCCATCAGCTGTATGGGCCCGTTCCAGCACTATCAGTGCCATCTTGTTGGCTGGGATGAGTGTGTGTGGGGAGTGTAATGTGTATGTGCGGCTGCATCTTGTCAGCCTCCTGAGTGTCAATCACTGACCCAGCGAATCGCGCACTGTTTTTCATTCAAATCAGATTGTGTTCCACGTGATGCCGGTGCAAGCCTCTCAATGGTCATTGAATCAGTCCAGGTTCAGCACCAGCTTTGCTGTCGTGTTTCCACAAATCCTACCCTGGCATCAACACTTAATCGCAGGAACGGAGAACCCAGCCCGATATTTCTGTGCATGCGTTGTTTAAATACTGTGGTTATAAGCATGTTAAAATCTTGTAATTACTGAAATAATCTGGTAAAAGATATTCTTTTGACAACTGATTGGATGCCTTTCACTGGGCATCAAGGTAGCAGAACAGAGGTGATTTGCTATGTTCTTGGTGTAACATAAGCGGCTTCCTTGTGGTGCACTTGACAAAGGAAGGTTCAGACGTGGAGATAACTTCAACACGTTTATTAAACTATTTACACTTCTATTACTCGGGTTCGACACTACTGTTAATCCTACTATAGCTACCCAGACTGACTAACCAGTTGCTGCAATCCATGTGGTGGGTGTAATATTGAATCAACCCTGTGTCTCTACTCACTGACTGTCTCTACTGGAAAGAGGCAGATCATGTGTGTGTGTCCTTTATATATGGGTTGGTGTAATGACCTCCTGTGGTGGTGTCACCTCTGTGTGTATCGTGAATGTCCATTGGTCGTGTCCTATCTAACTGATCCATTGGTTGTGTGTGTGTGTGTGATGTCACTGGTGCTCCCTCTAGTGTCTAGCTAGCCTACATGCATTTACATGGATGCACATCACCACAAGAGGGTTTAAAATTATCTTTTATTTGTGATACATCGATTCTCAACAGTTCTTTGCTTCAATTCTATTACATCAAATTACAAACACAAACTATTAAACACAAAGATATTTGCCACATTTGTATTCTGGCTACCGGTGAAATCTATAATCTATCAGTTTGCCAGCTCCTGCAGATGTCACAATAGGACCTCTCTTTCTTGCTAATGATCAGGAGAGTTGAAAGAAAACAAAATAATAGAAACTTATTTCTAAAGATGCCAATGTACTGCCACCATGATCCCGATTGCTAGCAGCCAGGTCCCACAGAATGATCTCTCCAATTCCTGGCGCCTCAGTCACACGCCCTTGGGGGAGTGAGCCTTCGTTCAGTGGGGGCATTCTCACCTTTGAACCAGCCACAGGGACGTAGGAGTTTCCGAAAATGTGGTTAACGTCCAAAAGAATAGAAATCCTCACCCCCTCCCTAACCACCATGCCACATCTAAGCTCCACGCTTGCCATGATGGTATCTAGCCAGTTCTCCGAGCAGTGGGTTGTGATTTAGGCCAATGGACCAGTCCACGTAGAAGATGATCTTTGGGGAAACAAGTCAGGGGCATCTGCTCGCTGTGACGAAGAAGTGGTAGAAATGGTTGGCCCTTGTGCCATCCAACATTGCCACGGGCAATCAGAAGGTGGGCAGGAGGGATGAAAAGATACATCAACTGAAAGGAGTTAATTCAATTGCAGGACAATTGACTGATCTCCTCCACCATGTTTTCATCCAGCTTTCACTTTCATACATCTATGAATCGATAGAGTACAGGAGCATAAGGGCCAAAGGCAGAATCCGTGCTCAGGTTCCAAAACAACACACTATCTTCAAGATAATGAATAGAGTGCCCACTGGGGGCATTGGTGTATACACACCTTGTTCATTATACATTCTATGTTGAGGGCGGCACGGTGGTTAGCACTGTTGCTTCACAGTGCCAGGGACCCGGGTTCGATTCCTGCCTTGGGTCACTGTCTGTGTGGAGTCTGCACGTTCTCCCCGTGTCTGCGTGGGTTTCCTCCGGGTGCTCTGGTTTCCTCCCACAAGTCCCAAAAGACGTGCTTGTTAGGTGAATTGGATATTCTGAATTCTCCCTCTGTGTACCCGAACTGGCGCCGGAGTGTGGCGACTAGGGGCTTTTCACAGTAACTTCATTGCAGTGTCAATGTAAGCCTACCTGTGACACTAATAAAGATTATTATTATTATTACTAGATGGCAACTTGTGTTAAATACGAGTATTTTTAAAAACATGGAACTTTAGATGGTTTCATGGTCAATCCAATTGATACATAGTTTGCGAATACATTACGTTAACAATTTGTTTGAAAACAAGTTATCCATTTCCCCACTTCCTGCTTGCTCGACATGGCTCAGTAACAATCCAAACGAGAGAAAGCGAGATAGCAGTCAGGTCAGTTTCACCTGTAGTATGGGAGAGATGACTGGGCCTGAAGAGCATCACACTTTGGTCCGTTTCACCTGAATTCAGTGGAACCCAATGAGTTTCACTTTACCAAAGTGCGGGTTAAGCTGCTTGTAATGGCCAAAATAAGTGGCATGGTTAGTACCATTTATGCACCGCCTTTGGCTTTGCATCTGGGGTAATGGCAAATGGTCGGTGTCCTTTGTCTGATGGAGGCGGGTATCTACGATAAGCAGCGATGGTGCAGTTGGTGGAGATGATAACATTAAAAGTTGAATTCCGATCCAAATGAGGCGTAATGCTTTTCCCCCTCCGATTCTCAGCGTGCTTCACTCCTTGTCAAATCGTTTCTTCGTGTTAATAGCTCTCACCAGCTTCTTTTTGAGAAGCTCAGCGCTGGTGTACCCTGGGAGAATTAGGGTACCAAAGCATACGTTTGCTTCTGGGTAGTTGTCGTCTGTCAGCTGACTCGGGACAATGAGCATCCTAACCCACGTCATCCCGTATATCGGAATGCGATCAGTTGCGAAGACAAACGCTGAGAACAGAGATTTGAGTGTTAGCACGGCACAATCTATGGAAGTATATCAGTGACAGTTTCTGTATAGAATCATAGAATTTACAGTGCAGGAGGCCATTCAGCCCATCGAGTCAGCACCGCCCCATGGAAAGAGCACTCTACCCAAGCCCACACCTCCAACCCCGTAACCCAGTGCCCAGTAACCCCACCTAATATTTTTGGACTCTAAGGGCAATTTATCAGGGGCAATCCACCTAACCTGCATATCTTTGGACTGTGGGAGGAAACCGGAGCACCCGGAGGAAACCCACGCAGACACGGGAAGAACATGCAGACTCCACACAGATAGTGACCCAAGCCGGGAATCGAACTTGGGACCCTGGAGCCGTGAACCAACTGTGCTAACCACTGTGCTACCATGCCGCCCATATGTCGTTGTTCTGACATGTCAGAAAACAAATCTGGAAGGGGGGAAAAGGCTGACTGGTCCATCAAAACTGCCCCGCACCAAAATGGCTATAACATGACAACTAAATGCTTTCGCACACCGTGCCCCCACTTCCTTGATGTCACACCAGTTGCTATATCACAAGATGAATGATTCCTAAAGACAGTTCTGAACAGTTGCTTTGACATGTAGAATAAAAAGTTTATGCTTAACACGATTTCGAACCTGAATTATCTAAATTAACCCATAGATGTTAAAGCACATGTTGCAATCTTGCAAATCCAGTTTGTTTCTACCCACCCAGTCACATCTTTTCATCATTTAGTTTTATATACTTTCATAAGAGTGTTGTTGGCGAGGCCAACATTTATTGCCGATTTATAATTGCTCTCGAGAAGGTTGTGGGGAGCTGCCTTCTTGAACCGCTGTAGTCCATGTGGTGAAGGTGCTCCCATCGTACTGATAGGGAGTTCCAGGATTTTCACCCAGTGACAGCGAAGGAACGGTCATATATTTCCAAATTAGAATGGTATGTAGCCGGGAGGGGAACTTGCAGGTGGTAACGTTCCTATGAATCTGTTGCCCACCGCGAGATCCACTGCGTCGGGGCCACATTTGTCAAGTTCTGCACCAATTCTCACCCATGAGATTCCCGCCCCAGAGGAACACAGAATCATACGGGCCCGGAGAATATGGTGCTTGACCCATTAATAGGATGCAAATGGGTTGTAATGACCCATTTGCCTCCTCCCGCTGGCTCGTGTCGGCATCTGGGATGGTCACTTCCCGATTACAAAATGAACACTTTGCAAAGATTGCAGGGAAAATGGACAATACTGAGAAAACAAGCAGGTTCAGGGCTTGTCTGTTGATTGGAGCCGCAGCTCCCAGACAAGACCAAAACTGCAAACCCATTAGCATACTAATGGGCCATCTCCGGGGACAAAAGGGTAACATTTGAGTAACCGATACTAAGGCAGACACCCCGGCGCCAGAGGAGACCGAAACAAAGCAGGCCAACGGCCACCTAGGACACGCCCAGCCATCAGGGCACCCACCCCTTTATTGGAGGAAATCAATAGGAACGATTGAGAAACGGCCCAGTTAATTGGGACCAAGTTCAAGGCCCGCCCAAAAGAGCCCGAAGCCCCTTTTGGGTATAAGAAGGATCCCCCAAGAGAGAATCGTTCTCTTGGCTCTGGCTCTCACCGAGGAGAGACCTGTTCAAAAGCTGCACCAGAACAAGTAAGTCCAAGGTCAACACACGCTACCAGACAGACGCTCTTAGCTGTTATTCCATACCAGTTCCACCCAGCAGCCTCAGAACCGAACAACGGCCATTGTTCCTCTGACTGAGTGGTGCCCGAAGTTAAGTATAGGCTTTAGCAGTAGTGATAGTTTAGTCTGTAGTATTTGTGCATGAGTATATTTAACTGTGTGTGTAAATAAATAAGCATTTGACTTTGAACTAACTAACTGGTGTATCGAGTCTTTGATCAGTATTCGGATTGAACCTTGTGGCGGTATCGAAAGATACCTGGTGACTCCAGAGCAAATGTGATTAGAATTAAGGAAGGCGACCATATTGACCGCCATATTCAGAGCCAAATAAAGAGAGAAACACAATTAGCAACACTCGAGGCGCAAACCTCGATCCCAACGCCAACGGGGGACCGGAACATTGGAACGGGTGCCGATCCCATTTTTTGTCCGACGCTGAATTCTCCACCACATCAGGATCTCCGCTACCAATGATGGAGAATCCAGCCCAGTATCTCTGTAACTACCCTGTCAAACCACATTATGTAGAACCATGTTCAGTTCATAGGCAGGGTTGAGCATTCTCTGCTGTGTTGATCTTAGATAACCTCTGGGAATCCTGAGAGAAGTGCAGAAGTTCAGAGAGAGGCAATGGACTTTCACAAACAGAAATGTGAGAAGAGTCCAGACAATTCTCTGGCCACTTGGTCTATTTTAAGGAGAGTGTTAAAGGAGGAAATGTTTAGGGAGGAATTCCTGAACTCATGGCCTGCACATCTGAAGGCATGGCTGTAAGGTTTTCGGGCAATTCGGCCCTTTTTGGACTGCCCAAGAATAAAACTCAGAGACTGTAAACTGACTTTTCAGCCAAGAGAACGTAACCAGATTTCCCAGCAGGCTTGGTCCGCTGAGCTGAGTAGGGGCATAGGTATTTACAAACCCCCCCCCTAGGAGCTACAAGGAAGAAGGAGCCAGACAACGAGATAAGATCAAAACACAGACAAAGGGGCACGGGAATACACAGGGGGCCTGCCTGCAAGCAGGACAATGGGATGGTCATAGCCCCATGCAGATGTAAATGACTTTGCCTCCACCAGAGCAGAATCCAATCAACACCCCATCAACATAGCAGCTATCTCCGGAGCAGATGGAAGACTTTGAAAATCTTCAAGGGAGCTCAACCTCGTTATCTCAAAGCAGACTGGAGGCGGACCTAGGGGAGGTACTCCTATCTCGACAGGTCTGACCGGCTCAAAGGGGGCGGGACCAGCGGGAACTTTAAACCTTACCTTTTCAATGCAAAAGGGGCTGGCCGAACACAGGACAAAGCCAGGTAAAACAATATAAAAGGGGCTGTGTTTCGATTGAGGGGCTCTTGGCTCGACCTCTGCACCTCTGACTTGACCTCTGCAGCCTGTGACCGTAAGTACCCTGCAGCAGCTTGCGAAACTCCCTTGACTTTAATAGTGGTTGAGGCTTTGGGGAAGGGAACTTGATGTGTGTTTTGTGCTATTGCTAAAACTGTGTAACAATAAGATTTTTCGTTGTGTCCGTTATAGTACTTTTTGAATAGACTTAGTTTGTGTTAGAGTTTAAGATTTTATTATATTTTCTTCTGTTGATGATTTTGACCTGGGTTTTGCAATAAACCTTGATTTGCTGATAATTGGAGTCGTTTAAATTCTTCAATCTTTCACCAGCGATCTCTGACCAAGTCATTGTTAAAATATTCCTCACCTTAATTCCGGGTTCAAGAATCAAGGGTCATCTTGAGCGATTCACTCAGGACAGACTGCTGGTTAGGTAATAAACAGCAGTGTCCTATTCTCTCTCTTGGGAAAGCTACTCTAGCGAAGTAGGAACCGGGTGGGTGTTGCACCACCGGCAAGAGAGAGAATCACCTGGGTATTGGTAGGGGTCTGGAGATCTGTGTGATATAAGCCTCAGGCTGCCGGTTAGGGATAAACGGCAGGCTTGATTCAGTGCTCTCTTCAGTGGAAGTGTCCCAGTGCGGCATCCCCTGGCCTCTGAAGTTTCAGTGCCAGCTGGAGAGAGACACACACACAGATACTCAAACCCCAGATATCGGCCCAGTAGTGGAGTAGCAGAGATGGCACCCTCTACAATGGCGAGTCAGGCAGGAGCCCGGTGGTTTGGAGTATGTGACTTGGCAGAGGGGGTGAGGGAACGAAGTAAAATGGAGGAGAGAATCTCCTCGTATTTGTGGCAAAAGGTCAACCTCACCAAACCTTGGGTCTCAGAACTAATCAATGCGGAGCAACCGGTAATGGCAGCGGCTGCATGGACAGAAAGTAAGGCGCACAAAAAGCACTTGGAGAAGGCAGTTTGGCTGGTTTGCCTGTCTCAGCAGGTAGTCAACACAGAGCAAAGGATCGAAGAGTTAGAGCAGGAGGCTAGCGCAGCGGAACGACTGCGGGAGGAATTGGCAGAAATGAAACAGGAAAGCGAGTCTAACCGGTGTGAGAAGGACTATCTCCACTGCCAGATAGTGGAGGGTAAAGAAAAGGAACGGAGGCTCCAGGAACTCTATGCTCGGAGTACAGAGCAGTGTAGGAAGCTGGAGGGGAAGTTCTGGGACATCCAGGCAGCGTACCGAGTGGCTCGCGAGGAAGTAGGGGACTGGGCCCATGGGCCGTGCCAGGCACGAATAACGGAGTTGGAGGAGACCTTGTCCAAGTTCAGGGAACAGATACACCTGGTAGGTCCAGGGGGGTTCCCTAGGGGCAAGGTGCTCCTCGCAGCGGATGATTCCCCAAAGGCCAAGGGGAATAGACCGCCTCCGGAGGCACCGGGATTGTGTCCGGGTCGGCAGGGGGGGATCGGACTGCACGTTCAGGGGCAAGTCCAA
The DNA here is from genome assembly GCF_047496885.1 of Scyliorhinus torazame. Classification (NCBI taxonomy): domain Eukaryota; kingdom Metazoa; phylum Chordata; class Chondrichthyes; order Carcharhiniformes; family Scyliorhinidae; genus Scyliorhinus; species Scyliorhinus torazame. The sequence continues at coordinate 18,783,604 of NC_092709.1, read as the reverse complement.
GGGGGGTCGGCAGGGTACCCCCAGCTGGCGGCGTGTCCGCCTGGTTTCGTATGTGGGTCCCCATGGGATGGGGACAGACCGCTGCCTGGGAGGCCGGTGATGGGGCCGGGTCAGCAGGTAGGGTTTGGACCGCCCGGTCAGGGGCAGGTCCAAGGGGGGTCAGTGGTGTATCCCCAGATAGCGGCGTCTCCTATATGGGTAGTTAGCCCGGGGACAGGGGGGCTACCCAACGGGGCAGGAGAGCTGGACAGTGGGGAGGAGGAGCAGGGACCCCAGGTAGGGCAGATGTGCCCTGTCAGACAAAGAAGGTATGGTCCCCCGGCGGGGCTGGCAGATAGGGGACTGGTTGAGGGCGACATTGTCGTTCCCCATGGGGCATCCGCGCTCAGGGGGATGGTGGCCCACGTTCCCAGGCTAACTCCAAAAGGGGATCCGTCGCTTCATTTTATGGAGGTGGAGCAGGCAGCCAGCATTAATGACTGCGACGAGGGGGAACAAATAAGGATGCTCCTGATGACCCTAGATCCCCAACTATGCAGGGCAGTGACCTCCGGGAATGGGGGAAGACCTGACACATGGGTGGCAGCATGGACTGCTGTTCTGGAGGCAATGGGCTTGAATCTGGGTAGCCCTTTCATGAGGGTGGGGGAAACCAAGCAGCAGCTAGGGGAATCGCCAAATATGTTCGCAGACAGGCTGTGGACTGTCTATGTGGAGGCGTGTGGGACTCCCGCGGATAGGCAGAATTTAGATGAGAGAACAGCCCACTGGCTGAAGACCCTCGTAGCGAACTGTCTCCCTCACGTTAGGGCAAAGGCCGAACACTGGTTCGACCCGCAGAGTCCGGACCTTAATGAGGCAGAGGTCCTTAGAAAACTCACCCTTGCATATCGCAACGGGGAGAGGAGAGAGGAAAAGCCCCATAAGGGTCAGGTGCATGGAATCACACCAGCACCCCCTAAGAGCGAGTGGAAGCATGAGGGCTCCCGGACCTCCGACAAGAGACCGGTATGCTACGGGTGTGGAAAGACCGGGCATTTCAAGAGGGAGTGTGAGAACCCTAGCAAGCAGGAGAGGGCTCCCGCAGTAGAGAGTCAGACCCCGGCGGTAGGAGCAGCTGCCCCGGGAACCATCGAGATAAGTAAAATTTTAGCCCTTTTGCAAGGCTCAGGACAGGTGGCAATGGCAACGGGCCAGGGCCTGCCCGCACCCACACCACAAGAACCCGTATGACTACCCAGGGAGCAGCCTCAGGAAAAAGGGAGCGCAGGGGTAGTTCTAGCCCCAGACCCTGGTCCGGTCCAGGTGCAGGGTCCCATTCTGGAGGCTGCCTCAGCGGCTATTTGCAGTTTAAATCCCTTAAGGTGGGACCCATGCGAACGCCACATCAGTCAATTTAAATTGTTCCACCCCATAAGGGCAAGAAAGAGCAAGGTGGGGGGAAGACTGGGGGTGGTAGTGGAGAAACCCCCCGTAGAATTAACAACGGTGGGGGAGGTCCCTGACTCCACGATCACACAACCGGTGACAAGGTGCTGTCCCGAAGGGGCAGTCCCAAAGAAAACGACAGTGCTGCAAGCACCCAGCCCAGGGACAGTAACGATTCCCAAGCCCTTACCTGTGGGTCAGGTAGCCTGCCTTAGTATAGAGGCTAAGGAGGCGGAGGAAGTGGAGGTATCACCTTGGGCTTGGGAACCAGTCAGGGGACGAAGGAGCGATCGGGTCTCCAAGCCCCCGGTAAGATGGTCCCCATCACACCTCCCTAGAACCCGGTCCCGCAGTAAGGGGGCCCGAGTAGAAGGGAGCGCTGAGGGGTCACCGAACCCTGTTGGGGAAGGAGAGGCAAGGGGCAGCCCGAACCCCCGGGAGGGGACGGTCTGGCCCGAGCCGTTGGACCAAACAGGTGAACTGCCCCAGTTTAGCGGGGCCCAGTTTTAATTTGGCCACCCGGAGACGGGTGGCATTGTATATATCATTTTTTCCCCTTTGGTTCTAATTAGTGTGTAGTGGTGTGTGAATTATTTAGGATCGTGGGATCACAGAAGCGCCTAGTGCAATGGTAAAATGATGAAGCAGCAGGCACTAGGACCCTGGTGCAGCCGGGCTGTGGACACAGAATCACAGACAGGCTGCGGCAACTTCAAAGCGGGAGCTGCTGCTGCCGCCGGATAGCAGCAGGCACTAGGACCCTGGGGAGCCGGGCTGTGGACACAGAATCACAGACAGGCTGCGGCAATTTCATGTTGATTTCACAACTTCAAAGCGGGAGCTGCTGCTGCCGCTGGATAGAACCCATGCACTTTAAGGTAGGTAGTTCTGTGGAGGCAAGGATGTGTTTTGTTTTTTACAGATGGGGCACCCGACGATGTGGAGTTTGATGATCTTGGCGATGGTGGGACCGGGAGAACTCCGCAGAGGCGAGACAGAAGAGTCCTTCGACTGACCGGGTTAGGGTGACTGAGGGCAGGCGGGTGTGTTTAACCTGTGAGGGGGACGTTCCTTTGGGGAGATGGTGGTGGCCCAGGAAGCTGAGGCTGGACATGAGGGATCGGTCCTCGGACTGGGAACGCCTGGACACCAACACCTACCGGACCATCACGGGGTCACCGGGTAGGATCACCGTTTGCTGGGATAAGTGGTGGGCTTCTGACCAGGGCATTTATTTGTGTTCATGGGGATCTACCAAGGCATGTCCACAAGGGGCACTAATCACTTTTGTAAGGTGGTGGCAGAACCCAGGGAACGGGATAAATTGACCGCAGTGGGGAGGGATGTGTAACGCCCAGGGAAGGGATGACTGTAAAAGCTACCGAACTGCTGGTTCAGGTAAAGCGACCCCTGCCCACAGCCCAACCGATCGACCCTCACAACTGTCCGATCACCACCAGGGGGGGCCTGAGAATGGTTTAGTGTTTGCCCCCACAAAGAAAATGTTGTACAGGGGGTACATTATGCTGTCGCCTCAGTTGGACTAAACCTCTCAGCTGCAGGTATCGACGATGGAGGAAAAATGAAGAGCCTTCAACGGGAAGAAGCGAAGTGCAGCCAAGAAAGGAGGATCCTTGGTGAAATAAAGAGATGCAATTGTAAATAGTTGTATGGATTCGCGGGTTTCAGTTACTTGATTGTGATATATGTACAGGGACCCTTACGTTTGGGGTTCCGGTGAAATGTGTATATGTTACTGTGTGTTTGAATTAAGTATGGTCTTGTCTTTCCCTTTCATTGAAATCAGGGGTAGCCTAGATTAAGGGAACTGTCGTGGGACTTGTAGTTTCGCATGTTGTTGAGGGGGGGCCTACGGTCCACACAAAAGGAAATGATTGCCCTTCACCTGTGTCGATACGGTCCAAGCAGGTAGGGACGTATCGAAGGGGCATCTGTAAGGTTTTCGGGCAATTCGGCCCTTTTTGGACTGCCCAAGAATAAAACTCAGAGACTGTAAACTGACTTTTCAGCCAAGAGAACGTAACCAGATTTCCCAGCAGGCTTGGTCCGCTGAGCTGAGTAGGGGCATAGGTATTTACAAACCCCCCCCCCTAGGAGCTACAAGGAAGAAGGAGCCAGACAACGAGATAAGATCAAAACACAGACAAAGGGGCACGGGAATACACAGGGGGCCTGCCTGCAAGCAGGACAATGGGATGGTCATAGCCCCATGCAGATGTAAATGACTTTGCCTCCACCAGAGCAGAATCCAATCAACACCCCATCAACATAGCAGCTATCTCCGGAGCAGATGGAAGACTTTGAAAATCTTCAAGGGAGCTCAACCTCGTTATCTCAAAGCAGACTGGAGGCGGACCTAGGGGAGGTACTCCTATCTCGACAGGTCTGACCGGCTCAAAGGGGGCGGGACCAGCGGGAACTTTAAACCTTACCTTTTCAATGCAAAAGGGGCTGGCCGAACACAGGACAAAGCCAGGTAAAACAATATAAAAGGGGCTGTGTTTCGATTGAGGGGCTCTTGGCTCTTGGCTCGACCTCTGCACCTCTGACTTGACCTCTGCAGCCTGTGACCGTAAGTACCCTGCAGCAGCTTGCGAAACTCCCTTGACTTTAATAGTGGTTGAGGCTTTGGGGAAGGGAACTTGATGTGTGTTTTGTGCTATTGCTAAAACTGTGTAACAATAAGATTTTTCGTTGTGTCCGTTATAGTACTTTTTGAATAGACTTAGTTTGTGTTAGAGTTTAAGATTTTATTATATTTTCTTCTGTTGATGATTTTGACCTGGGTTTTGCAATAAACCTTGATTTGCTGATAATTGGAGTCATTTAAATTCTTCAATCTTTCACCAGCGATCTCTGACCAAGTCATTGTTAAAATATTCCTCACCTTAATTCCGGGTTCAAGAATCAAGGGTCATCTTGAGCGATTCACTCAGGACAGACTGCTGGTTAGGTAATAAACAGCAGTGTCCTATTCTCTCTCTTGGGAAAGCTACTCTAGCGAAGTAGGAACCGGGTGGGTGTTGCACCACCGGCAAGAGAGAGAATCACCTGGGTATTGGTAGGGGTCTGGAGATCTGTGTGATATAAGCCTCAGGCTGCCGGTTAGGGATAAACGGCAGGCTTGATTCAGTGCTCTCTTCAGTGGAAGTGTCCCAGTGCGGCATCCCCTGGCCTCTGAAGTTTCAGTGCCAGCTGGAGAGAGACACACACACAGATACTCAAACCCCAGATATCGGCCCAGTAGTGGAGTAGCAGAGATGGCACCTATAAACGGCAGGCTTGATTCAGTGCTCTCTTCAGTGGAAGTGTCCCAGTGCGGCATCCCCTGGCCTCTGAAGTTTCAGTGCCAGCTGGAGAGAGACACACACACAGATACTCAAACCCCAGATATCGGCCCAGTAGTGGAGTAGCAGAGATGGCACCCTCTACATGGCCGCTAATGTAGGAACGTATAAAATCAGGGATGGGTCTTGAACTCGCTACTTATGAGGGTGATGGAGGTGGAGACAATCAGTGATCGAACAGGAAATTGGATCAGCAGGAAGGGGAATAGACTTCCAGAGCTACGGGAATGGAGTGGGGGGGATGGGACAGACTGGATCAATCTATAAAGAACTAGCATAGATTCGATGGGCCAAATGGCCTTTTCTGTGCCATAATAACACTAAGGGTGAAATTTAGTATGGTGGTGGGGAGACATTTAATCCTTCCCGTCTCTATCCCGATTAAACACATGACAGGAAGGCCTGTGTATGGCCTCCTTACCCTGCTGTCAACTGAGGCCTTTAAGTGAACCATTAAATACCACCCAAGTCTCCATTAAATACCACCCAATGAGACCCTTTTGGGGGAAGGGAGGTTCACTGTGGAAGCTCATATGGGATATAACACATGGGCCTAAGTATGGTGCTTTTTCCAATGGGCAGACTCGATGGGCCGAATGTAGGGAATGCACCGTAGGGATTCTATGGTACCATAACTGGAATTGCATCTTAAGTCTGTGATGTAACCATAGCTCAGTGAGGTACTTACAGAGGAATTTTTTCTTCTCTTCCAAAGGTAGCTCATGGAACACTTTCCAGAACATCGTAATGGTTGGATGTGATCTGCTGAACTTGCCTTCGTATTCGGTATTCTGTTGCATAAATCATTAGCATTTTACAAACAACATAATGTATCATGGACAAGAAGTTCAAGATATGTTTGTAATCCTCACATTAATTCTCAGGAAGCACATTCATGAATCCCCTGTGTTGTCCATAGGTCCACCCAGTGATGAAGACCTTTAGGCTCTCTCTCGATTTAAACTGATTGTGCTTCACTGGCACTTTTTCTAAGGTAAAGGTGCTGCATAAGTGTTATCATCTTATTGTTGTGACTGTGGAGCCTTGTTATATGCAGATTACCCACTATGTTTCCCTAGATGACAACAGTGACCCGCTGAACAGTCAGACACTAGGTGGCACCGTTTCTGTACACATTGTAAACGGGTAATAACCTGTTCCAGAATTTTCCAGTCATAGTCATCATTTCCAATCAATACGTCCATCAGCTCTTGAGGTTGGAAGAACTTCAGTAGCTCTTTGTCGCAAACCTTGTAGAATCCTCTTCGAAACGCACCAAAGGGTTCCTTGACTGATGCTGTGAATATATAATTCACACAGGCGCGGACATATTTCTTCCTTTGATTGTAAGGGAAAAAAGCAATATTAGAATATAACCCGATGAGAACAGTCTGGCACTAAAGCAGTTTGATGATATAAATCTTGTGAAGGAGCTGGAGCGACCTTTGACCTCTGCTAGCAATGTGGGTAGTACATCGGTGGTGACAATGTAAAGCCAGTGCATGGAAGCCCAACCCAGTGATGGGATCAGGCCTTATTTAAGTACAACCTGCAATGTTCTTGTCGGATGGCCTGATTTATATTACAAGAACACTTGTAGCTAAAGCTATAAACAAATTATTAACATTAACTCTGGGCCAAATATATACAAAACAACAGATGAATAACAGCATGAAAATGCACAAGCAACCTCCCTCCCAGCTTCCTAGTCAGTCTGAGGTCACCTGACTCTAACATTCACTTATATGCTAATGAGACTCCTAGTGGTCAGTCGGTGAATTACAACACAACCATGATATCACCACACAGCCCTGCTGTGGCTCCTGGGTTGGCCCATGTGCAGGGCATAAGCCAGGGTTGGAGGGCAAGCATTCAGGGAAGCATGGAGCAAGCTGCAGGAGGATGGTAGCCTACTGGACTTTTAACTCCAGCTGGTTAGAGGCCACACAAAACCTGATAGAGACGCTGTGTGCAGCAGTACAAGCATTGGGCAGTAAAGACCAGCTGTCTGTCAAATCTGTCCCGCCTTCGTGATGCCTGCACCATCATTGTCGGTGCAGAGTCGATGGACCGAAGGGCCTCTTCTGCACAGTGTGATTCTGTGATATATAGACACTAATACCCAGCAGCTACTAAACCTCCCTGAGAGAGGCAATGTACACACACGACTGCGTGGCAAAACTTGGTTCCAACTCCATCTACAAGTTTGCTGATGATACGACCATAGTGGGCCGGATCTCGAATAACGATGAGTCCGAATACAGGAGGGAGATAGAGAACCTAGTGGAGTGGTGTAGCGACAACAATCTCTCCCTCAATGCCAGCAAAACTAAAGAGCTGGTAATTGACTTCAGGAAGCAAAGTACTGTACACACCCCTATCAGCATCAACGGGGCCAAGGTGGAGATGGTTAGCAGTTTCAAATTCCTAGGGGTGCACATCTCCAAAAATCTGTCCTGGTCCACCCACGTCGATGCTACCACCAAGAAAGCACAACAGCGCCTATACTTCCTCAGGAAACTAAGGAAATTCGGCATGTCCACATTGACTCTTACCAACTTTTACAGATGCACCATAGAAAGCATCCTATCAGGCTGCATCACAGCCTGGTATGGCAACTGCTCGGCCCAGGACCGCAAGAAACTTCAGAGAGTCGTGAACACCGCCCAGTCCATCACACAAACCTGCCTCCCATCCATTGACTCCATCTACACCTCCCGCTGCCTGGGGAAAGCGGGCAGTATAATCAAAGATCCCTCCCACCCGGCTTACTCACTCTTCCAACTTCTTCCATCGGGCAGGAGATACAGAAGTCTGAGAACATGCACGAACAGACTCAAAAACAGCTTCTTCCCCACTGTCACCAGACTCCTACATGACCCTCTTATGGACTGATTTCATTAACACTACACCCTGTATGCTTCATCCGATGCCAGTGCTTATGTAGTTACATTGTATATGTTGTGTTGCCCTATTATGTATTTTCTTTTATTCCCTTTTCTTCTCATGTACTTAATGATCTGTTGAGCTGCTCGCAGAAAAATACTTTTCACTGTACCTCGGTACACGTGACAATAAACAAATCCAATCCAATCCAATGAAACAAAGAGCAAAACAAAATCCCAGAACTAACAAAAGAGAAAAAACTGCCCTCAGAGTAAATGTTTTGAAGTGTATCTTCACACACACACTCATCAAACATTCTCGACCCAAAAAATCCTGGTGTGGGATTTGAACCTGGAGTTTCTGACCCAGAGGTAGGGCCTGCTCTACCACACCCACCACAAGCTAATGCCAGGAGACCCCATTTGCAGAAGGTGAAGACGTTTCTTCTTCCTCGGAACTGGGGCTCAGAACTTGAGAGTAAAAAACAGAGTGGGCAATGATCTTGTTTGTAAGTGGGGATGAGAGAAGAGCGAGGCAGAGAGACGCAGGAAGGCAACAAAAACATCTGAATAGTGACTTCACCATAGCTCCATTGTTTACTCATAACTTACTTGTTCTCGTTAGTCACCTGCTGATTGCTGCCATTTGGAATGACATCGGCATCCTTGTTATCCCAGTTAACCTACATTAAAAATAGTCAGTTACAATTCCTTTCAGGTCTTTGCCCGGAATCATTATTCTTCAGCTAACAATATTCAGTTCCATCCTCTTTAGAATTTTGGTGCAATCATTATTCTTCAGCTAACGATGAATGACTCTGACAGTGCAAAGATGCATTGGCATGGGAGGAATCAGGAGAGGCAAGTAATTGGTAATTTTGTACACTGCAAATGTGACTACATTTTTGGTTTTAAAGCACATTGAGATATCTGGCGGTTGTGAAAATCACTGTGTCAATGCAAGTTTTTCTGCTAATTTCAAAAGCAGTGCAGGATCAGAAAGGCTTGAGAGCACAAGTGTACTGGAATTTGAAAATGGTGGGACAAGTTGAGAAGACTATTCCATGAATGTGCAGATTCTTGGTTTTCAAAAGAAAAGCCAAGAAACAAAAGTGGAAAAGTTCTGTCAAACCTTTGCTGTTACAGAGTGTCATTGTGAGTACAGAGTGCTCTTATAAGCCTTTCACCCATGTAATTGTTTTACTGGCATCTGTTGAGGGTTCTGAGCATGAGCAAGCTTTGGGCGGGCTTTTGCCACCTGCAAGACCTGTAAACAAGACCTGTTTTACTAGAGCTCCTGTTTTCATAGTTATTGCTGTTATTGTTGAACATTGTTATTTATTTATATAAAGAAGTTCCTTATTTTAAACGATGCATTCGACCACCTTTTTGGGGGTCTCAAGTTGCCGCCTTTACAAAACATTGTGCAGGGCTCAGCTGGAATATCCTGGGTAGTTTTGGGCAGGAAATCCAGGTCTTAGGGCCGATGCAGAGGTGATTTACCGGAATGGTACCAAGGATAAGAGTCTTCAGTTCCTTGGAGAGACTGAAACAACACGGGCTTATTCTCCTTAAAGTTGAGAAGTTTACGGAGAGATTTAACAGAGATGTCCAAAACCCAGAAAGGTTCTGATAGAATAAATAAGGGGAAGTTGCTTCCACCGGTGGAAGGGTTTGTAACCAGGGAGACACAAATTTAAGGCCACTGGGAAAATAACTAGAGGCGACAGTAAGAAGGAAAAATTACACAGCGAGTTCTTATGATCTGGAATAAAGACAGAAAATACTGGAAAACTCATATTGGACTCGTAAGTTGAGATAAGCTATAGGAGCAGAATTAGGCCATTTGGCCCATTGAGTCTGCTCAACTATTCGATCATGGCTGTTCTCATCCTGGCCCTAACTCGACCATCCTACTCATTCTCCATAACCCTTCACCCCATTACCAATTAAAAATCTGTGTAACTCCTCCTTAAATTTACTCACTGTCCCAGCATCCCCCGCACTCTGGGGTGGCAAATTCCACAGGTTCACAACCCTTTTCAAGAAGTAGTTTCTCCTCAACTCTGTTTCAAATTTGCTACCTCCTATCCTAAGACTATGACCTCTCGTTCTAGAGTGCCCCACAAGAGGAAGCATCCGCTCCACGTCTCCTTTATCCTACATTGACGGCACAGTAGTTAGCACTGTTGCTTCACAGCGCCAGGGAACCTGGTTTGATTCTTGGCTTGGGTCACTGTCTGTGCAGAGTCTGCACATTCTCCCCATGTCTGTGTGGGTTTCCTCCCGGTACTCTGGTTTCATCCCAAAAGACGTGCTTGTTAGGTGAATTGGATATTCTGAATTCTCCCTCTGTGTACCCGAACAGGAGCCAGAGTGTGGCGACCAGGGGATTTTCACATTGTTAATGTTCACAGTGCAGTGTTTTTCACAGTGCAGTGTTAATGTAAGCCGACTTGTGACAATAGTGAAGATTATAATTATCCGTACCTTTTATCATCTTGTATACCTCAATTTGACCTCCCCTCATTCTTCTAAACTCTAGAGAGTATCGGCCTAAACTGTTCAGTCTCTCTTCGTTAGATAAACCGCTCATCTCTGGAATGAACTGAGTGAACTTCCTCTGAACTGCCTCCAATGCCAATGACTCAAAACGTCAACTCTGTTTCTCTCACCACAGATGCTGCCAGACCTGCTGAGTATTACCAGCATTTTCTAATTCTATTTCAGCGCTACAGCGTTCCCAGTTTTTTGCTACTATTTTATTGTTATGATCTGGAATGCACTACCAGAAAGCAGGGTGGAGGCAGGTCAATTACCACCTTTCAAAAGGAAATTAGATAAATAGCTGAAAAATAAAACAAATTACAGTGCTATGGGGAAAAGGCAGGAGAGTAGAATTTACTGGATCGCTATTTCACGATGGACCTCTTGGCTTCCCTTACGTCTATGACCTGAGTGTGATTTTTGAAAAGGACTTCACTGTAGAGATGCGAGTCCTTTTGACATAGAAAGCATTATACAGGCACAAGTATTTATCTAAGTTGGTGAGACTGCAAATTGGATTTTTTTTAATGCTCCTTTCACTGATACAAAAAGTACATAATTCAAAAGTATAATTTTCCGATTTGCGTGTATACTGTGCGGAGCTCTTCCAATGTGACTGGCTCAAGTAAATGACTTTCTACTCACAGAAAAGTCCATGACCATATCTGAGACATCCTCAGTGTCCAGAATCCACTGCAGGGAACTGGAATATAAGGAAAATATGTGAATAGACTCATTAAGAATACAATAGAACCCCTGAAACCACCGCCGGAGTCTAAAATGGAGGTGAAAGAAATAAAACAATAGGTTATCTATTGGATTATTTCAGGGCGGCACAGTGGCGCAGTGGTTAGCACTGCTGCCTCACGGGGCTGAGGACCCGGGTTCAATCCCGGCCCCGGGAGACGGTCCGGGTGGATTTTGCACATTCTCCCCGTGTCTGCGTGGGTCTCACCCCCACAACCCAAAGATGTGCAGGGTAGATGAATTTGCCACGCTAAATTGCAACTTAATTGGAAATGAAGAATGAGGGGCGTCATTCTCCGACCCCCCGCCGGGTCGGAGAATGGCCGTTGGCCGCCGTGAATCCCGTCCCCGCCCCCGCCGAAGTCTCCGCTCCCGGAGATTGGGCGGGGGCGGGAATCCGGCCGCGCCGGTTGGCGGGACCCCCCGCTGGATTCTCCGGCCCGGATGGGCCGAAGTCCCGCCCAGGAATTGCCTGTCCCGACGTAAATCAAACCTGGTATTTACCGGCGGGACCAGGCGGCGTGGGCGGGCTCCGGGGTCCTGGGGGGGGGGGGGCGCGGGGCGATCTGACCCCGGGGGGTGCCCCCACGGTGGCCTGGCCCGCGATCAGGGCCCACCGATCCGCGGGGCCTGTGCCGTGGGGGCACTCTTTCCCTTCCGCCTCCGCTACGGCCTCCACCATGGCGGAGGCGGAAGAGACTCTCCCCACTGCGCATGCGCGGGAAACTGACAGCGGCCGCTGACGCTCCCGCGCATGCGCTGGGAAACTGACAGCGGCCGCTGACGCTCCCGCGCATGCGCCGCATTTCCGCGCCAGCTGGCGGGGCAACAAACGCCATTTCCACCAGCTGGCGGGGCGGAAATCCCTCCGGCGTCGGCCTAGCCCCTCAATGTTGGGGCTAGGCCGCCAAAGATGCGGAGACTTCCGCACCTTTTTGCCGGCGCGATGCCCGTCTGATTGGCGCCGGCTTTGGCGCCAGTCGGCGGGCAACCCGCCGTTGGGGGAGAATTTCGCCCGAGGTACTTTAAATTTATCTTTAAAAATCTATAAGGTTCTTTCTTGCTGACAATAGTGGCACCAAGTTAAAGTTACCTGATGAAGGAGCAGTGCTTCGAAACCTAGTGATTCGAAACAAACCTGTTGGACTTTAACCTGGTGTTGTAAGACTTCTTACTGTGCTCAGCCCAGTACAACGCCGGCATTTCCATATCAAAGTTAAAGTTGATCACTGCCAGGAATTTTTGCAAACTCCGCAGAATAAGTAGTCTTGATTGACTGATAGCTCAGGGCAAGGCAGTGATTGGGCCAGGAAGGTTTAGTGGGCTGGGTTGTAAAGCTAACAATATGTTAATGTTGCACGCTGTTATCAATGCAAAAGTTGGTCTGAAAATCCAGGGGATTATGAGATGCGAAACTTCAGAATTGCTGATCAAGTGTTGCCTCTGCTATTTGCTGCACACAGATGCCATTTCGCCCTTTGCCTTCCGGTTATTTTAAGAACTTGCTTGATTTGCACATTAGTTGTCCATTAAACGCTTCACTGATATTTAGAGTTGGAAGATAACTGTCCCTTTTTAATAACATGATGGTTGTTAATGGATTGCCAATTAACCTCCCTAGCCCAGTAACAGAACAATTTAAACAGTTCAATTGTATTTCTACAACTTTTGTTAAAGATTTAAAAAATACCAAGGTGTAAATTTTTAATTCTATCTCTTACTTTTTCTTTCTGTCTTTTTCCTTTCTCTCTCTCTCAACGTTTTCCTTACCGCTCTTTTTCTCTTTCTCAAACTGATTTTATTATAACTCACCCATTTTTCTGTCATTTTTTTTAATCCTGGGATTTGTAACCTCAGTAAACTGATAGCACTATCATTTCATTTTGGGATCTGATCTTCCTCCCGTTTCTGTTGTCTATTCTTCCCTCCTCCCACATTGTGCCTAACGCTGTTCCATGCAGATATTTCATGAAAGAAATATATGAACCTGTCCACAGGTCTCGGAACTTACTTCTCAAAATTAGGATCCAAACCCTTCAGATCCTCCAAAGTGGGCTCCACGCCCAGTAGCTTCTTGAAGAGCACAAGTGGGAAGGGGATGTAGACTACGCTGAAATTATACGCAACGAGGCCACATAATATTCCAAGCAGGTAGTATTTTTCGATCGGCTCTGTGATCTATAATGTTGGAGACAATAGAGTATAAAACATGTGTCAATTGCTAAAGATATAGGGCTGGTTTCTCCGCACCCCGGCGGCGAAATTGCATCCGGCGCCGGGGCGGAGAATCCATTTCCGCGCACGGAATCGGGACCAGCGCTGGTTCCCCAATTCTCCGGGCCCCAAAAAGCGGCGCACTCGGAGAGTACACCGCGCAGAGTAGCCCCTACCTGCAGCCATTGCTGGAGGGCTGCCGCACTATTCTACGCCCCCGACCGGCCAAAGTCCCGATGGCATAGATCTAATGTGGTCCTGCCGTTCGGGATACTCGCGTGGCAGCTGCGGACTCAGTCCCTGGCCTCCATGGGAGAGCGGGGGGGGGCTCCATACGGTACTGGGCAATGTTTGGGCGGGCGGTCAGGGTTAGGCGTGCGGCCGATCGGGCGCACTAAAGGGAGGTCCACCTCCGCGGTCTGAGTCCGCCATGGAGCTCGGCGCGGCCACTGCAGGCCGCTGCCATGCGCATGTGTGGCCTCTGACCCGGAAGTGCGGGGGCTCGTATCTGCAGCAAAAGCTGCGAGCTTCCCGATGGGTCCCTGCTAGCCCTCTGCAGGGCTGTGAATATTGGGCTTTTCCACGCCAGTTTTTCTGCTGTGAAAGGCCACTGTTTTTACGACGGCGTGGGGACATAGTCCCAATGAAGGAGAATCCAGCCCATAGATTATTGGAATTCTCAAACCCTCGATGCCCGAGAGAGATACTGATCTGCCACTGAAAATGTTGGTTGACACATTTCAAACACACTAAATGCTCCTGTGTCAATAAGTTTGATCATTTTCATATAGAATTTTTAATTTTAGGCTGTTGTTCAATTACAATCCCTATATTCAGTTACTTAGCCGAATGCAAATCCAATATATCAGTGGAAAGCTTCAACAACTTTATTGGTTCATCACCTTTTTTGATGGTGGATCATTGTTAGTTACTCGCTTACATTCATCTTCGCTCGATGGAAATTGATGGATACTACTTTTTGTGGATTGTGGTTGGTGTGTTCCCGAATGGAAACCTTGTCATTTCTTGCATTTGTCCCCTCACTTGATAGCCTGCACCCGAGAGTCTTAGAAGAACTGGCTGCAGAGTAGAAGATCCATTGGTTCTGATCTTCCAAAATTCCCGAGGTTCCAAGAACGTTCCAGCGGATTGGAAAATTGCAAATGCAACATCTCCATTCAAGGAAGGATGGAGACAGAAAGCAGGAAACTATGGGTCCAGTTAGCCTGTCATATCAATGATCTGGATAAAGGGGCAGAATTTTGCTGATGGCACATGTGTGGGCAAAACATTTGACAGATGGAGTAAAATGTGGGAAAATGTGAACTTGTCCACTTTGGCAGGAAGAATAAAAAAGCCGAACATTATTTAAACGGAGAGAGATTGCAGAAATCTACAGTACAGAACGATCTAGGTATCCAGGTACATGTATCACAAAAAGTTAGTTCACAGCTACAGCAAATGATTAATTAAGCAAACAAAATGTTGGCATTTATTACAGGTAGATTGGAGCGTAAAGTATGGAAATTATGAGGCCGTATCTGAAGCATCGGGTACAGTTAAGAAAATATATAAATGCTTTAGAAGCCATTCAAAGAATGGTTGGGATACCCATCCCTGGAAGAAGTTGGGGGGGGGGGGGTTGTCTTATTAGGAAAGGTTGAACAGTAGGACCTAGAATTTAGAAAGAGAAATGGTCTCACTGAAGAATATAAAATTCTGAAGAGGCTTACCAGGATGGCTGCTGAGAAGCTGTATTCCCTTGTGGGAAATTCTCAAACCAGGGGACACAGTTTAAAAATTAGCGCCCTCCTATTGAAGTCTGAGATGAGGAGAATTTTTTCCTCTCAAGAGAGTGTTACAAGTCTGTGAAAGTCTCTTACCCAGACAGCGGTGAAGGCTGGGTCAGGGAATGTATTCATGGCTCAGAGGGATAGTTTGTGACTGATAAGGGAGTCAAGGATATGGGGGGTAGGCATGAAAGTGAAGTTGAGGTCAGAATCAGGTAAGGCATGATCTTACCGAATGGTGGGGAGCTGAAGGGGCTGAATGGCCTACCCTTTCACCTAGTTCTTGTAGATATATGCTTTCTTGCAAGACCATAAGCCCCATGCAATGCATAGTGCATTATTCTCCTGTTAAGGTAGAACTGTGTCTCTTTAAGGTCACAAGGCTGGACTCTGATAAATAAACAAAGTCTTAAATATTCCGAGCTGCCCACTTTTTGTGAGTAAACTTTACAGGTTAGAGGGTACTTGGAGCTTTGGAGCCCCTTCATATTTTCAGATTACTTTGTAAAATCTGGAGAATGACAATACCATCTGCATACACCGGCAAAGCGTGTTCTTAAACAAGTTAGGTTACTTTGGCTCACCTTGGGGGGAAACCAAATGTTTCTGAAATCCTGACAATACATAAACATTTTGGAATCTGGTTTAACCAACTCTTTGAAGACAGAAAGGAAGAATTCCTGTGTTACGGCTCCTAGATCTATGCCCGGTTCTCCGTCAAATTTCACCTAAGGAAATAAAAACAAATATTTGTACAGGAACACATTTGCACATTTGCTTTCTGAAATTTGTTTCTGTCTGCCCACTTCAAGAGATACATAGGCGTCGCAAGATGAAAAATTATCCTGTTAAGTTTACCTTTCACCATTCCAGTAGTTACAGAATAGAATGATAGTGGAGTTGTTGATAACTGCGCCAATCAATCTCTATCAATTGGTCTACAACAGACTCAGACATGAGGTAAGGAAAATGCTAATGTTGAAGAGCAT
Organism: Scyliorhinus torazame; assembly: GCF_047496885.1. Lineage (NCBI taxonomy): Eukaryota > Metazoa > Chordata > Chondrichthyes > Carcharhiniformes > Scyliorhinidae > Scyliorhinus > Scyliorhinus torazame. The sequence goes on along the minus strand of NC_092709.1, from coordinate 18,767,636 downwards.
TGGTGCAAATTATCTGTCCTTCCCAAGGACCCTACCCTTATCACAGCTCATGGCTCAAATGCCTTGTACTCTACATCCCAAGATTTTAACTCCTGGAAGACATCTATCTAAATTTCATTTCAAGGGATCAATATAAATTTTTCCACCATCTCTCTCTCGGCAGCCTGCTGCATAGATTGACCATCCACTTACTGAAATGGGGGCCGGGATTCTCCATTCTCCGCCGCTGAGATTGGGAATCCCGATCGGGCGGAGAATGGAACACATCCCATAAGACAGTGTTGCCATTTTTCTGCAGCCCCGCCGCCAGCTGTATCGGGCTACCCACCAGTGAAACCACTTTGCCCTTTTTGATGTGGTACGGGGCTGTCAATCATAGCAAGAATGTTTATAAACATTGTGGTTAGCATCAAGCAGGGTCATTAAGATGTATTCAAGTGTGAAGGGAAAGGTAGATAAACAATCCACCACGCACCTGTCTCTGGACTAATAAAGGTGAAATTGAATGGAAGATTTGCATTTCAAAGGCTGCCAGGAGATTTGAAGCCCATTCAAGTGTTCTGGGCTTTTGAGGATCTCCCAGACACTTGTAACAGTGGCTGCTTTAATGGCTTTTGTCTGAGGCAGCAAAAGTTTGGAAAGGGTAAGTGAAAATGCAATGGTTTTTCACTGTATAGCCTGGATTGCTCTTCAGGTTTCAGGCAGTGGTATCTGATGGGGCTATGTGATGGGCATATCTGGTGGGGGTGTCTGATGGGGGTATCTGGTGGGGGTGTCTGATGGGGGTATCTGATGAGCATATCTGGTGGGGGGGTCTGATGATGGGTCTGATGGGAGTGTTTGATGATGGGGGCTCTGACAGCAGTGACTGATGGGGTGTCTGAAAGGGTGTATTTGATGATGGTCTAATGGGAGTGTCTGATTTGGAGTCTGATGGGATGTCTGGTGGGGGTGTCTGATTTAGGGTCTGGTGGAGGTCTATGATGCGGGTGTCTGATTTGGGGTCTGATAGTAGTGGTTAAGGGTTTGGAAGGTGCTGTTTAAGGAGTCTTGGCATGTTCCTGCAGTGCATCTTGTAGATGGCACACACTACTGCCACTGTGCATTGGTGATGGAGGGAGTGAATGGTTTTGCATGGGGTGCCAATAAAGTGGGCTGCTTTGTCCTGGATGGTGTCAAGCTTCTGGAGTGCTGTTGGAGCTGCACTCATTCAGGCAAGGGAGAAGAATTCCATCAGATTCCTCACTCGTGCTTTTTAGATTGTAGACAGGCTTTGAGGAGTCAGGAGATGAGTTGAAATGAAATGAAAAATGAAAATCACTTATTGTCACAAGTAGGCTTCAAATGAAGCTACTGTGAAAAGCCCCTAGTCGCCACATTCCGGCGCCTGTTCGGGGAGGCTGGTACGGGAATTGAACCGTGCTGCTGGCCTGCCTTGGTCTGGTTTCAAAGCCAGCGATTTAGCCCTGTGCTAAACCAGCTCCTACACGGTATAGGATTCATATAGGTGTTGGACTGGAGTCGCAATTGTCATTACCATAAGTATCTTCTTCAGGTCGTCTTCATCCATATTTTTCAAATTCTTAAAAGTATCGGAAACCAAGTCTTGGCGTTTAACTTTCAAGTTGAAGATAGGATACTTGGGAGGCTCAGGGTTTCCCATGCGGATGTTGAGCCACGTGAAATCCATTGCTTTAACAAAGGCTCCCTAGCCAACAAAAGAGCAAGATACTGTGCATTAGCATCCTGTCGATGAAAACATTAACTACTGTTTGAGGGGATGGACGAGCGGGAGATAGCATGGAGGGTGGGGGGAAACGGTACGCGCGGCCAAGAGCCAGTGTATAAAGCTATGTAACTATACCATCTTGCCTTGTATATATCTTGCTCAGGGAGAATTTGCGTTATTTTGTTACGGGGGGAGGGGGGGGGGGGGTGTTATTGTTTGTAAGGGGAAAAATTGTGTTGTTAAAAAACCTTAGTAAAAATATTTTTAAAAAAAAGGAAACATTAACTAAACCGACATTTAAACAATAATCCTAAACTATTAGTGCAATGAAGCTCCCTCCACGTGTGGGGGAGTCCATAACCGAAGGCCATAAAGATAAACGAGTCACCAATAAATTGAATTTGGTAATTTCGAGAGAAACATTTTGATCAGGGAATGATGATGTTAGGAATCCGGTTCCACATGGAGCAGTTGTTGCAAATAGCAAATACGCATCGAAGGGAAAGCCGGATAACTAAATGAAGGAGAAAAGAATGGTAAGAAAAGTGTTTGTGGAGTTGTCTTTTGAGGAAATGTTGGGCCTGTTGGGAGTTCAGTAGAATGAGAGGTGATCTTATCGAACAGATAACGTCCTGAGGAGACTTGAGAGAATGCTGAAAGGATCTTTCCCCTTACGGGAGAGACAAGGACTGGGGGACACCATATAAAACCAAGAGGTCTCCCATTCAAGACAGCGATGAAGAAAATAAGTTTCTTCTCTCAGAGGATCCTGCATCTGTGAAACTCTCTTCCCCAGAAGGCGGTGGAATTAAGCATGAATCATTTTAAGCCTGAGGTAAATAGGTTCTTCAGCATGAGGGGAGTTAAAGCATTTGGGGGGACAGGCAGGAAACTGGAATTGAGATCACAATCATGAACTCACCAAATGGTGGAGCAGGTTTGAGGAGTGGATGGGCTCACCTGCTGTTCCTAATCTATATGTTCCTATGTGGGCTCATGTGGAGCAGAAAAAATAGCATGCACCTGTTGGGCTGCTTCCGAGCTGTGAATTGAATGTAATATCCATGGCACCCTGTGCTCCCTTGGTTTTTCCAGAGTCTAAATACACCAGGGCGATGTTGCGTCCTGAGCCTGTCGCAGCCCAGCTGTTTATCCAGCTACGGCAAAATGGGAGGAAAACTTTCATCTGATTTTCCTACCAGACTGCTCACAGCCGTGGCTGGGAAACTAATTGTTAATTGTTGCTGCACATTCTAGTGGCTGGGCTGAAGGCCGCTCATGGACAGAGTGTTAATCCCTCTCAGCTGGATAGAGGTGCATGACCGAAGGAGATCAGTGAGACGAAGGGAGCAAAGACAGGGATACATCTTGGGCGGGATTCTCCGACCCCACGCCGGGTCGGAGAATCGCCGGGGGCTGGCATGAATTCCGCCCCCGCCGTGTCCTGAAGTCTCCGCCACCAGAGATTCGGCGGGGGCGGTAATCGCGCCGCGCTGGTCGGCGGGGGTGGGAATCGCGCCGTGCCGGTCGGTAGGCCCACCCCCGCCGATTCTCTGGCCCGCGATGGGCCGAAGTCCCGCTGCTGGAATGCCTGTCCCACCAGCGTGGATTAAACCACCTTTTGAACGGCGGGACAAGGCGGCGCGGGCAGGCTCCGGGGTCCTGGGGGGGCGCGGGGCAATCTGGCCCCACGGGGTGCCCCCACGGTGGCCTGGCCCGCGATTGGGGCCCACCGATCCGCGGGCGGGCCTGTGCCGTGGGGGCACTCTTTTTCTTCCGCCTTCGCCATGGTCTTCACTATGGCAGAGGCGGAAGAGACCCCCTCCCCAGTGCATGCGCGGGGATGACGTCAGCAGCCGCTGACGCTCCTGCGCATGCGTCGCCCGGCTAAGACCTTTCCGCCCCGGCTGGCGTGGCGCTAAAGGTCTTTCCCGCCAGCCGAAGGAGCGCAAACCACTCCGGCGCGGGCCTAGCCCCTCAAGGTGAGGGCTTGGCCCCTAAAGGTGCGGAGACCTCTGCACCTTTGGGGCGGCCCGACGCCGGAGTGGTTCCCGCCATTCCATCCCACCGGAACACCCCGCCCCGCCGGGTAGGGGAGAACCCCGCCCCTTGCATTTAAGTAGCACCTTTAGCCTGGAAAATGCCACAAGGTACTTCACAGGAACACTGTGAGACAAAATTTGGGATGAAGTGAAGTCACATGAGGGGGTACAGGGACAGGTGACCAAAAACTCAATTAAAGAGTTGGGCTTCAAGGAGCATTTTTAAAGGGGGAGAGAGGAACAGAGCGGTTTACAATCACATTCTAATTATCGATTTTGTCCGATATTTGTAAAATTCTTTACACATTTCTTCAAATTTGAATCCACGTGAAGTATCTGAATCTTGGCATCTAAATTGAGGATGAATGGATAGCAACAAAACATCACTGGAGCCACTTTCTTTTTTAATTCGTCAGGCTGTAGGACAAGAGAAGCACAACATTTACGACTGTTCCATTCACAAATTCAAACACAATTAACCAATTTTGCAGAAGCCCGAGCATGTTGGACAACATAGGGGAGAAACTGGCTTTCATTGATCTCATTTCCCGGCCAAAAACAGGAACAAAGAAGGACGAGCTTCAGGACATAATGTCCGGTCTTCCACGAGTGCCTGAAATGACCCGATCCCCGATGATTGGTTGGATAATGTTCATTTCTCCCTGGCAGATCAGAGAATCATAGAATTTACAGTGCAGAAGGAGGCCATTTGGCCCACTGAGTCGGCACCGGCCCTCCACACCCAACCTTTTGGTCACTAAGGGCAATTTAGCATGGCAAATCCTCCTAACCTGCACATCTTTGGACTGTGGGAGGAAACCGGAGCACCCGGAGGAAACCCACGCACACACGGGGAGAACGTGCAGACTTCGCACAGACAGTGACGCAAGCCGGGAGTCGAACCTGGGACCCTGGTTCTGTGAATTAACAGTGCTAACCACTGTGCCCTGTGCTCCGGTGCTGCCCATCATATAAGCAACAAGTCTAAAAGATACCCAGCAAGTCATGGCTTTATGTTCTCTAGATTCAGATATTATGGGCGGGATTCTCCGATCCTGGGGCTAAATGTTGACGCCGTTGTAAACGTCGGAGTGTTTTACGACGGCGTCATCTGGCCCCTAGGATGAACCAGTACGCCGCCGAGAAATACTCGGCTAGGGACTGGAGAATCCCGCTCCTTATGTTTTCCAAGTATATATCCATCTGCCTTTCATAAGCTATTATGGATGTGACATTCTCTGCCCTAACAATGCTCATCGTTACAAAATTCTCTCAGACTGCCTCTTTGCTATCATGTGACCTTACATTTATGGGGCTGGATGCTCTGTGGTGGGGATTATCCGGCAGCGCACCGAGCCCGGGGAATTCCCAACGGAGTGGGGCTGCCCACAATGGGATATCATCCCATTGACCGGCTGTTGGGACGGAGAATCCCGCTGCTGGCGGCGGTGCGGCGCACCAGGAAACGGGTACAGCGGGACGGAGGAGCCCGCCCATATTGTCTTGCTTTAAATTCACTGACCAATGGAAATAGTTTTACCAAATTTTCCTCATTAAAGTAAAAGGAAAAGGTTCCAAAGAAGAGCCATATCTGACTCAAAACGCCAACTCTGTTTCTCCCTTCATAGACCTTCTACCAGTCCTGATGAGGTTTTCAAGCATGTTCTGCTGTTATTCCCATCTGTAGTAGATCTCCTTTTAACTTAATTTTAGAATTATTCAGTAAGTGTTCTGTTTTTTAACGATGGATCATTGATGAAATCCCATCATCTCAAACCCACGCCGTCTCCGTGCCCCTCATTCCCATCCCCACCAGCTCCGCTCCTCACCCTCAGTGCCCCCCACTACCTCACCCCCTCCGCCACACCGCACCCTCTGCTCTATTTCCGTGCACTCAGTGCCAACAGTCTCCCATGCCTTTTCCCACGCCCGTCCATCCTTCCTCAAAACTCACCGTTGTTTCTGCTGGTCCCATCACCTCCCTTAACCCACCCCCTGCCACCGCTGCGAGGACATTGTTGGAGACTTACCATTATCTGCTGGCACTGTCTAAATCTAAAGAGGTCGTAACCCACATCAAACAGGAGAACTTCATCGATGTAGAATTTGTTTTGAGGGATAGTATGATGTGCTTTCATATTTGCCTGCGTTAAAATGCACAAAGAGGTGACCTTACCATCTCTGCTCAGAAAAACTAAAATGCAGAAAATGGTAGAAAATGATACAATTGCTTTGTTTACTGTTGGCTTTTCTGATACGTACATTGTACACCAGTTCCAGAACATCCAAGGTCTCCTTTAAAGCTGTTTCCAGTATTTTAATTTCAGGAATGCCTGGAGCTTCAATTTCCAGGCTATGGATACTTGTAAGCAGAACTATTACTGCTGTCCTAAACATCTGCACAAGATTGTTCAAATACGATGATTTCAACATCGACCAGCATTTTTCTAGTTAGTAAAAACATGCCATGTTATCAACTTTGCAATTAACTGCCCCTCCAGCAATAAAACAGTATCGTAACACAGACGTAGAAAATACTGTTAGTGATATTAATGGTTATGAATTTGTATAACATCCCTGTCTGGGTTTGCGCCTGGAGTTTTGCGTAATTATGTTAAGTACCTTAGACTCGAGGTTTGGTGCCAATTGCGTTTGAGATTTACAGCCCAGCGGGGGTCTTACTTCAATAGAAACCAATTTAGAATTGTGAACTGCGAATGGACATCGCGCAACAATCGCCAGGCATAGAACATAGAACATTACAGCGCAGTACAGGCCCTTCGGCCCTCGATGTTGCGCCGACCTGTGAAACCACTCTAAAGCCCATCTATACTATTCCCTTATCGTCCATATGTCTATCCAATGACCATTTGAATGCCCTTAGTGTTGGCGAGTCCACTACTGTTGCAGGCAGAGCATTCCATGCCCTTACTACTCTCTGGGTGAAGAACCTACCTCTGACATCTGTCCTATATCTATCTCCCCTCAATTTAAAGCTATGTTAAAGCTCATGCTAGACATCACCACCCGAGGAAAAAGGCCCTCACTGTCCACCCTATCCAATCCTCTGATCATCTTGTATGCCTCAATTAAGTCATCTCTTAACCTTCTCTCTAACGAAAACAGCCTCAGGTCCCTCAGCCTTTCCTCATAAGATCTTCCCTCCATATCAGGCAACATTCTGGTAAATCTCCTCTGTGAATGTTTCCTTCTAGTCGGCGAACACGTCAGCAGTCAAGGGCATTGAACCTCTGATCTTTGGGTAAGCGTTCTCCAAGGTGGCCTTCAGGAGGCGCGACAATGCAGAATCGGCAAGCAAAAACTGATAGCCAAGTTCCGCATGCATGAGTACGGCCTCAACCGGGATGTTGGATTCTTGTCTCACTACATTTAACCCCCCACCATCTGGCCTGGGCTTGCAAAATCCTACCAACTGTCCTGGCTTAAGACAATTCACACCTCTTTAACCTGTGATTATTCCTCTCTCCAGTCACACCGTCTGGACCTGTAAAGACTTAATTACCTGCAAGGACTCACATTCAAAGAATCATCTTGCATCATTGGCTTTGTCTTTATATGCTGTGTTTGTGTATCCTACCTCTTCACTCACCTGATAAAGGAGCTGCACTCCGAAAGCTAGTGATTCCAAATAAACCTGTTGGATTTTAACCTGGTGTTGTAAGACTTCTTACTGTGGCCCCCCGCCCCCCCCCCAGTTCAACGCCGGCATCTCCACATCAATTTAGAATTGACATAGGCAGAGACAAGCTGGGTCCCCCACTGTTTCAGACAATTGCAGATTCCTACTTCACTTGAAGTGTGGATTCATTTGAATCATAGAATGGTTATTGAAGAGGCGGGACCTGTTCAGCCTCTTCTGTGTGTGCCAGCTGCCTGAAAGAACTTCTCAGCTAGTCCCACTCTCCTGCCCATTCCCCACAGTCCTACAATATTTCCATTTCAGGTGCATATCCAGTTCCTTCTGAAGCCAGTTTGAATTTGCCTACAACACATTCTCGGGTCGTCCATTACAGGTCATAACCACGTGCTAAGTTGAAAGGTTTTTCCTCACATTGCCTCTGGTTCTTCGATCAGTGCCCCCTGCAGTGTATTACTGAAACCCTTCTTTTTCATTTTCTCCAAACCTACTTTGATCTTTGTCCCTGAATACTTGCACAAGAGTTACACTGTGGGTTGCTACTCGCCCTCTTACCCAGAATCTTTTTTGAAGCATTATCTAGTCTCACAATGCTTCCCGCACAGACTAGAACTATTTCTTGCATGATCTCAACTTGATGAATTACAGAGCACTCTGGTAGAATCAAGTAAATCATCAAGGCTTCTTCCGCGTGGCACAAATGCTTAAGACTTGGGATTAAAGAGAATGTCAGGCATGTAGTAATCTGTCAAAGAAATATAATTATTGAAATTGTGAGTCAATATATAATAGTTCATAGAATCATAAAAGAATCATAGAATTATAGAATTTACAGTGCAGAAGTTAATTCCTGTTATTTGATAAACTGGCATTACAGAATTTTAAAAATGCAACTATAAAACGCACCCTGACCACGTGAAAGGCGCCATATAAATCGCAACACAAACTTGCATTTAACATTGCTTTAAGGTAGTAAAGTGTTCCAAGGCACATCACAGGAGCATTATGAAAATAAATTGACACTGAGCCTCATAAAACAGTCTTCGGGTTGATGACTCAAAGTTTGGTCAGCGAGGCAGGTTTTCAGGGGAGTCTTCCAGGAGCGATGAGAGGAAGAGGCGGAGCGGTTTAGGGCCTTTGCAGCTGAAGGCAACGCCGCCAAAGGGGGAGCCATTAAAATTGGGGGTGCGCGAGAGAACAGGATTGGAGGAGTGTATGCATCACGGAGGGTTGTAGGGCTGGAAGAAGTAGCAGAGAAAAGAAGGGGCAAGAGCATGGGGAGGAGGGGGGGGTCACTTGAAAACAGCATTGAAAATCTTAGAATCGAGACTTTGCTTAACTGGGAGCCAGTCAATGAACTGAGAGAAGGCGATTAATGAGATGGTGTCAGGTCAGATTTCAGCAGCAGAGCTTTGATGAGCTTACGTTAATGGAGTACGGAAGATGGATGGATGGCTGGCCAGGAGCGCACTGTAATAGTCAAGTGGTCGATAGTTGAGTGGGAATAGAGCTGAGAGGGCAGGAGGTACATTTCATGAACAGGAGAAGCATTAAGGGAACATTAACTTTTTCTAAGTTTATGCTCTCTCTGGCCATTAAAAGGTGTGGGGCGGGATTCTGCGGGAATCGGCGGGACGGGCAACTCCGGTGGGAAGGAGTGGTGTGAACCACTCCGGCGTCGGGGCCACCCCAAAGGTACGGAATCCTTTGCACCTTCAGGGGCTAGGCCGGCCCCTGAGTGGTTTGTGCCGTGCCGGCTGGCGGGGGCCACACTAACCGGCGCCGAAGGGCCTCCGCCGGCCGGCGCGAGTTGGCGCATGCGCGGGAGCGCCAGCGTGTGCTGGCAAGGGGGCCAGAAGTGGGCTCCATCTCCGCACCGGCAGTGGCGCACCGCTACAGCCGCCTGTGCGGAAGAATAGAGTGCTCCCACGGAATAGACCCGCCCACGGATCGGTGGGCCCCGTTCGCGGGCCAGGCTACCGTGGGGGCACCTCCCGGGGCCAGATCCCCCCGTGCCCCCCCGCGCCGCCAGGTCCCGCCAGTAAGGACCTAATCTAATTTACGCCGGTGGGACTGGGAAAAGAAACGGGTGGCCACTCGGCCCATCGTGGGCCAGAGAATCGCCAGGGGGGCTGCTGCCAGCGGCCGCCGACCGGCGCGGCGCAATTCCCGCCCCCGCCAAATCCCCGGTCCGGAGAATTCGGCAGCCGGCAGGGGCGGGATTCACGCCGTCCCCCCGGCAATTCTCCGACCCGGCAGGGAGTCGGAGAATCCCGCCCGTGGAGTCTCCACTTTATGTTTAGTGTATTAGGATGTTCCATCTGGCTTTATAACTTCAATGGTAACAACTACAATCACTGTTAAAAATTAACAGAACTAAACGCTGTAGATGGATATGCATTTTACACACCCAATGAAACAATGTAATATTTACCACGTTTGCAATCCAATCCTTTGAGGTAAGTTTCCGAAGTAATTCCCTCGCTGCTTCCACATCAACGCTAAAAAGGTCACGCTGTGCTTTACACTGGTCCCCATCGCTGCAAGGCAAAGATCAAAACTATTAATACAACTGTAGTGTACGACTTCACAACAAAAGCAAAGTTGGCACAATCATCATTTCAAGTCCTTCATTTAAGCATGCACTCTGATCCAAATTCTGACTGCTCCTGAAACGTGGGAGGCTGAGTAATTTGGGTCTATATACAGATTGGGTATATATGCCCTTTGGGGGGTTGGTGCAGACCTGATGGGCTGAATGGCCTCTTTCTGCTCTGCGTTGATTCTATATTCTTTGACGTTTGGAAGAATGGGAGGTAACCACATTGGTTGAAATACAAGATTCTGAAGGGGTTTGATAGGCTGAGAGATTGCTTCCACTGGTTCGGGAATCTAAAACACCGGTGGGCAGGGCGGGGAGGGGGGATGATCATTTAGGCCTTGATGAGGAGAAGTCACCTCACTCAAAGGGTTGTGAATCTTCGGAATTCTCCACCCAGAGAGTTGTAGATGCTCCATCGTTGAGTACGTTTAAGGTAATCGAGGGTTATGGGAACGGGCAGGAGAGTGGAATTGAAGCCCGAGATCAATCATGATCCTATTGGATGGCAGAGTAGGTCCTGCTCCTATTTCTGGTGTTTGTGTGAATTACCGGCCAACTGTTTCCCTATGACGGCAAGAGTGAACCTGGTTTTAACCAATGGAACATATGTTTTTTTTTAATTTTCATTGAAGTTTTCATCTGTCACAAACAAACAAAATGGATATTGCAAAGTCCAATATTCTAAAAAAAAAAAATCCACAAGTTGCAGGACATAGCAGTCACAGCGATACAACTTGTAAGCACGCGTGTAGCAGGTGTAGTGTGTGGATGCCAGCCACCCTCCTCTCCCCCAGTCTCTCTCGCCCCTTCCTTGACTTTTCCTACCACCCCCCACCCCCCGCCCCGCCCCAACCCTACCCCCAGCCGCTGGTCACGAACAGGTCTCTGAAGATGGTGGTGAACTGCTACCACCTGGAGTGCAATGCTCCATTCCACCCCCTAATGGCAGATTCTCTAGCCTCAGGATTTCCGCCAGGTCGGCCAGCCAGTCCGAGGTCTTGAACGGGCGTCGCCGCCGGGCTATGAGTGAGGTGAATGCCGGAGCGTCGCCCCCCCCCCCCCCCCCCCCCCCCCCCTCGAAGAGTTCCGATGTTCTGACACCCTGAAGACCGCCTTTAATGTCCATGGCTCCACCCTAACCCCCACGACCTCCGACGTGGCCTCGAGAAAAGTGGTCAGGAATCCGATCAGTCTTGGGCAGGAAAATCTATGGAACATTCTTATAATGAGCTGTACTTTTGTGTTGACATGACAGTCTGCTGACATTTACTTTTCTCGATAAAAACCTTTATAAAAAATCAACTTAGCTTTAGGAATAACATGCTTGCCTTCCAAGCGCATTTGCATCACATTGTCAGCTACTGTAGAGCTTTTACCACTCTCATCCTGGAGTCAGAGATCGACGGAGGCGTTCTTTGTCGGAAGGATCCTCCGCTTTGTTGGCAGCGCAGTCACGCCCGCAGATTTCCTGACGGTGTGAGAGTGCCCACAATGGGAAACCTTATAGGCCGGCTGCCTGGACGGAGGATCCCACTGCTGGCGGGGGGGGCGCCGCACAGAGAATCCCGCTCCATGAGTTCAAGTCCCACTCCAGAGACCTCCAGCACAAAACCTAGGCTGATCGTTGCATTTACAGTGCAAAAGGAGGCTATTCGGCCCATCGAGTCTGCACCGGAAAGAGCGCCCTACTTAAGCCCACCCTATCCCAGTGACCCCACCTAACCTTTTTGGCCACTAAGTGTAATTTAGCATGGGCAATCCACCTGACCTGCACATCCTTGGACTGTGGGAGGAAACCGGAGCACCCGGAGGAAACCCACGCAGACACGGGGAGAACGTGCAGATTCCGCACAGACAGTGACCCAGCTGGGAATCGAACTCAGGTCCACAGCGTTGTGAAGCCACAGTGCTATCCACTGTGCTACCATGCATCCCTAAATGATGCTTCAGTGCAGTGCTGAGGGAGCTCTACACTATCGGAAGTGCCGTCATTTGGATATAATGTTACATAGGAGCCCCTCAGTTGGGCTTAAAAGGTCCCACATGGCTATTTTGAAGAAAAGCAAGAGAGTTCTCCAAGTGGCCTGGCCACTGGATGTCCCTCAACCACTAAAACAAATTATGTGGTCATTGTGACATTGCTGTTTATAGGAGTTTCTGTGCACAAATTGGTTGCTGTATTCCCTACATTACAACACTTCCCGAGTATCTCACGAGCTTTGAAGCAATTTGGGAAGTCCTGAGTTTGTGAAAGGTGCAGTACGTAAATGCAAGGGGCGGGATTCTGTGGTCCTGAGGCTAAGTGTTGACGCCGTCGGAAATGCCGTCGCAATTTTCGACGGCGTCAACACGGCCTCAGGATCAGGAATCTGGCCCCTACAGGGGACCAGCACGGTACTGGAGTGGTTCACACTGCTCCAGCTGCTGTTCCTGGCGTGAACTGGGCGCCGCGCGATCCACGCATGCGCAATGGCACCGGCACCAACGCGCACATGCGCAGTGGCTCCCTTCAACGCGCCGGCCCCGACGCAACATGGCGCAGGGCTACAGGGGCCGGTGCGGAAGAAAGGAGGCCCCCAGCCAGAGAGGCCGGCCCGCCGATCGGTGGGTCCCGAACACGGGCCAGGCCACATCGGAGGCCCCCCTCGGGGTCGGACCCCCCCTCCCCCCGCACAGGCCGCCCCCCCCCCCCCGACCTTTCCAAAGTGAGTTCCCACCGGCTGGGAGCAGGTGCGAAAGACGCCGGCGGGACTCGGGTTATTGACGACTGCCGCTCATCCCACCCTGGGCCGAGAATCGGCGGGGGGAGGGGCAACGCAGAGCAGCCCCCGACCAGCACCGCGCCAACCACGCCGGTGCCAATTCTCCGCCCTGCGGAGGATCGCGTCCCGGCATCGGGGCGGTGTGGCGCGATTCGCGACGGTCGCGGGGGTTCTCCGGCCTGGCCCCGGGCTGAGAGAATCCCGCTCAAGGTTTTTCATACTTCAAATTCAGACCATAATAAATCGATCGCACTTCAGACTGACTTATTTGCTTCGCTTCTTTCCGACTCACCTTTTCCTCGGAAAACTCCCAGTGAGGCAGGAGGAGGAGGAAAATACTAAAGCAATTTCACTTTCACATGAAAGACAAAAGGTGATAACAGTCAGTAAGAATATTGTTCATTTAAGATTGTGATATCTTTTGATAAAACTCTAACAGAAATTCACAGAATAATTCTAACGCGAAAATTCATGGAGGCTGTGCGAGTTGTCTTCTGTTTAGAACAATTCAGTGACGGGGATGATTAATCAATTATTTTCTCGTGAAGACCTTTCCTACACTAATGTATTCATTGGGTGACCGATTTTGAAAGCAGTGGGCGGTATTTTCCCGTCTTGCCTGCCCTGGGGTCGGAACTTCTTGCCCGAGGTGAATGGATCGTTCGCTGGTCTGCCAAATGATCCGTCCTGCTCGCAACGATTTCCACGGGAGGCGGGATGGAAAATGTAGGCCATTGGGTCCCTCCATCGGCTACTGACATTGCCCAACTGAGACATCCAGGTGCTACTGCTGCTTAGTGGCTAACTATTGTGTGCCACAAGAGAGAGTCCCGGATTGAACTTAGCGTTCTTACTTATTGGGGCGTTGTCCTGGGCCTCCGGGTGGCTAGTCCAGTGACGTGACCACCTTCGCCGCCACCTCCCCGGTGAACTCGCCACATGAGGAATCACGAGCAGAAAGTTATTCCACCCAGTTGTTCTTAGATGGAATGAGGTGCCTGAAAGAACAGCACAAGCAGGTTCAACGGTGGCCGCGAAAAGGGAAATGGGTATCGAGAAGAAACAAAAGATTGCCGGCTCACGGGGAAAGTATGGCGGTAGTGGAACTTATAGGAAAGAGAGCTGCCACAGGCTCAATGGGCCGAAAGGCTTTCTTGTGTGCTTTACGATATTCCCTGGCACAGAAGGCTTGTTCCCTAATAGGCCATGAACAAACGTGGCCTGCTGCTGCGAATTCACGGCGCATCACGAATACCGGTATTTCTAGCTCCAAAACCTGTGACAGTCTATCCTTTATTTATTTTTCCCAATTAAGGGGCAATTTAGCGTGGCCAATCCACCTACCCGGCACATCTTTGGGTTGTGGGGGCGAAACCCACGCAAACACGGGGAGGTTGTGCAAACTCCACTCGGACAGTGACCCGGGACTGGGATCGAACCCTTTGCGCCATGAGGCAGCAGTGTTAAGTACTGCGCCACCCCAGTGACAGTCTAGCCTTAAAAAAATATTTAGAGGAGAAATCATTGAACCGCTATAAACAGCGCTGACTTTCTTGCGTCCTTTCTTTCTATGGTGAAATCAGTTGTCTTGATCCATTTGTCGACAATGGTTTCGTCCATCGTGAAAATCTGCTGTGCGCTGTCTCTGCAGCGGAAGTCAGCTGATGGAATTGGGAGCTGCGAAAGCAAAGTCAGTGAATTAGGCCATAAGATTTGTATAATAATAGCAATTTAATTCAAGGTAACCCCTGTGACCTTAGTTAAAAATATACAAGGTAAATGTGACAGCAACCATTGTAAAATATATCCCAGGAATGAAGCCTGCATTGCGAGAGATACTGGTGACAGGTGTGATAGTGGTGTAACATTAAATATTCTGTTTAAATCGCAAGCGTTGTAACACATGAGTACATGAGTGAACTTTAAGTTTAGTACAATATCAACTTTTTTTTCACCCGACACATCACAGATGCAGAGGGCACTTTTGAACACCCAAGGATAGGAATTATGGCTGATCATATATATATTCTTAATGCACTCCAAAAGTATTGGGGAGAAGAATTTGACGCAGCATATTGAACAGTTATGTAATAATAGGCAATGGTGACTTCTAGAATCCACCTGACTGGGTTTTCCATGTGACCTTTGCAAGAGTTTGCATTGGGCTATACACCGTGACCTTGGCTGCTTTTGCCAAAATATTTGGAATTGCACACCAGGATAGATTCTGACCATCATCTGGGGAGCCCATGGAGTGACATCCAAGAGTCCACCTTCATTCCTGCAGGCACGTGGTCAAATGGACATCTATCACACTGCGAGGTTGGGTAGGAATGTTCATATGTGTGAGGTTCGATTAAGATTTAAATTTGCCAGGGATTTTAGCTGCAAGTTGCAAGTGCAGACATTGGCCGACAACAGGATCATAGAATTTACAGTGGAGTGGGAGGCCATTCGGTCCATTGAGTCTACACCGGCCCTTGGAAAGAGCACCCTACTTAAGCCCACACCTCCGCCCTGTCCACGTAACCCAGTAACCCCACCTAACCTTTTGGACACTAAGAGGCAATTTAGTATGGCCAATCCACCTAAACCTGCACGGGAGGAAACCAGAGCACCCGGGGGGAACCCCATGCAGACACGGGGAGGAAGTGCAAACACCACACAGACAGTCTCCCGAGGCCGGAATTGAACCTGGGTCCCTGGAGCTATGAGGCAGCAGTGCTAACCACTGTGTCACCGTGCCGCTCAGGATCAGGAAGTGAAGCTCTAAGTAGTTGAATAAAATGCTCCCAATTACTCGCTCGGAACACACATGAAGAATGGACATTCGAGAAAGGTAACAGCCCATGGAGCCACATTGCCGACACAAGTAAATGCCTTCAGAGGGAAAAAGGAACAAAAAGAAGGGTGTGCATTTATATAGCACCTTTCACAAGCTCAGATTATCAGATACAGCTAACTAATATTTTTGAAGTAGGGCCACTCTTGTAACGTCAGGGGTATGGCTGCTAACTTGTGCTCAGAAAACTCCAACAAACAGCAAAGTGATAATGACCAGATGATCTCTTGTTTGTGAAGTTGATTGAATGATAAACATCAACTCGGACACCAGGGATAACTCACCAGCTCTTCTTAGAAATATTGCCATGGGATCTTTTACATCTACCCCAGAGGACTGAGGGGGTTTACTGTGTCAATCAAAAGAAAAATCAGGGAGGATGTCATGTCAAAAAAAATGAAACAAATGCTTGACTTAAATTTACGGTCGCTGCTTACAGTGCGTGTAAAATTAAGCCGCCTGGGATTAGGGGCAGTGTATTGAGGTGGATGGAAAACTGGTTGGCATGGGAAGGAGTTCTCACTCATTGGAGGGGCTACAGGGGCTTCACCTGGGGTGAAACCGGGGTAACGAACCCACTCTCCCACGAAAGCCCAAGTTCAGGGGGGGAATGTGACCTCCCCCCCACCACCAGTGGAACAGAGTTTACCGGCAAGCAAGGGGAAGGACCCCAGCTACCTGTGGGGGTAAAGCTGGGGGCAACCCCTATCGCCAATTGGCAGGAGCCTAGGCTGAACCCCGACAAGCCACTGTAAATTCTGAACACGAATGTACAGTGACAGCGAGGGGCTCAAATCTTGTTCCTATCGTTGGTTATTATTACTGTTGTTGCATTGCCTGTTACATGTGAGACTCAGTTTGTTGCATTGCCTGTTACATGTGAGACTCAGTTTGTTGCATTGCCTGTTACATGTGAGACTCAGTTTCCTCTTTCGTTTTTTTCTGTATCTACAACTCAAAACACCAATAAAAACATCTTGTAAAAAGAGAACTGGTTGGCAGACAGGAAAAAAAGGACTAAACGAGTCTTTTTCCAAATGGCAGGCAGTGACAAATGGGGTACTGCCGGAATCAGTGTTGAGACCCCAGCTATTCACAATATATAATGAATGATTTAGATGAGGGAACTAAATTTAATATCTCCACGTTTGCAGATGACGCAATGTTGAGTGGGAGAGTGAGCTGTGTGAAGGTTGCAGAGATCGTTCAGTGTGATTTGGACAAGTTGACTGAGTGGGTAAATGCTTGGCAGATGCAGTATAATTTGGATAAATGTCCACTTTGGTAGCAAAAACTAGAAGGCAGATTATTATCTGAATGGCTGTAGATTAGGAGAGGGGAATGTACAACGGGACCTGGGTGTCCTTGTTCACCAGTCACTGAAAGTAAACCTGTCGGTGCAGCAGGCAGTGAAGGAGGCAAAAGGTACGCTGGCCTTCATAGTGAGAGGATTCGAGTAGAGGAGCAGGGGTGTCTTGCTGCAGTTATACAGGGCCTTTGTGAGACCACACCTGGAATATTGGGCGGGATTCTCCGACCCCCCGCCGGGTCGGAGAATCACCGGGTGGCGGCGTGAATCCCGCCCCTGCCGGCTGCCGAATTCTCCGGTGCCGGAGATTTGGCGGAGGCGGGAATCGTGCCACACTGGTCGGCGGGCTCCCCGAAGTCCCGCCCGTTCTATGCAGGTCCCGCCGCCGTAAATTGGAGTTGGTTCCTTACCGGCAGGACCTGGGGGGAGCGGGCGGGCTCCGGGGTCCTGGGGGGAGCGTGGGGCAATCTGGCCCCGGGGGGGTGCCCCCACGGTGGCCTGGCCCGTGATCGGAGCCCACCGATCCGTAGGCGGGCCTGTGCCATGGGGGCACTCTATTCCTCCGCGCCGGCCGCGTATGTTTCCGCGATGGCCGGCTTGAAGGTGACCCCACCCCCTGCGGTTGCGTGGACCCGTGCCAGCCGGCGGAATTCCTTCGGCCCTGGCTGGCACGGCACCAAAGGCCTTCCACGCCGGCGGGGCGCAAACCACTCCGGCGCCAGCCTAGTCCCTGGGGCGGCCCAACGCAGGAGTGGTTCCCGCCACTCCACTGCGCCGTTTCTGCCCGCCCCGCCGATTCCCGGAGAATCCCGGCCATTGTGTGCAGTTTTGCTCTACTTATTTGTGGAAGGATGTTCTTGCTGTAGAGGGAGTGCAGCGAAGGTTTACCAGGCTGATTCCTGGGATGGAAAGACTGATGTATGAGGAGAGATTGAATCAGTTAGGATTATTAGGAGAGCTGGCTGCAGTGAGTAAAACTCTGGAGTTGAGGTAAATATGGGAGTTTATGAAAGTGGAGGAGGGGAGTATTGTTGTGTCTTGCTTCCCTTGCTCCGTCCACAGGTCAGTGGGGGCAGGAGGAGAGCAAGGTTGGAGAGCTGGGAGATAAGACGCAGCAGCCCTACAACATCGAGTGAATACGGGCGGCACGTGGCACAGTGGTTAGCACTGCTGCCTACGGCGCTGAGGAACTGGGTTCGAATCCCGGCCCTGGGTCACTGTCCGTGTGGAGTTTGCACATTCTCCCCGTGTCTGCGTGGGTTTCACCCCCACAACCCAAAGATGTGCAGGGTAGGTGGATTGGCCACGCTAAATTGCCCCTTAATTGGAACAAAATAATTGGGTACACTAAATTTTTTTTTTTTTAAACGTTGAGTGAATACAGCCTTGTGATATCACAGGTAAGTGTTTGGTAGGCGAGTATTTCTCTCTGCTACCATTTTGGACTTGCTATGAAATTGATGGCGAGGTTGAAAAAGTCAGTGTGAAAACTAAAGATCAGCAGTAAACTTAAAAATAAATGGAATATTGAACTAAATAAACCAAGGGTGCAGGGCCAGGCGATGTGTTGTAGCTGCAGCATGTAGGAGCTGGTGGACACCACTGTGATTCGTAACAACCACATCTGTAGCAAATGTTGGTTGCTCGAGGAACTTTGGGTCAGAGTTAATGAGCTGGAGTCTGAACTTCAGATATTGCGACACATCAGGGAGGGGGAAAGTTACCTGGACACTGTGTTTCAGGAGGCGGTCACGGCCCTTAGATTAACTACCTTGAACTTGTTCAGTGTTTAACGACAGGGTGACTACAGGTGAGGCAGGTAGAGGGATGCAAGAGGTAGCACTGCTGGAGCCTCAGCCCCTGCCCTTGTCCAACAGGTTTGAGATTCTTGTGTGGTCAAGAGTAGGGGACTGCAGGGAGGATGAGCAAACTGACCATAGCACCATGGTACAGGGAGCCATTCAAGTGGGGGGAGACAAGAGAAATGTACTCCTGGTTGGGGACAGTATAGTATAGTTATGTTCTCTGTGACCAGGATCGAGTCGAGAGTCTGTCTGGCTTGCTTGGTGCCAGGGTTTGGGATATCTGCTCTGTGCTGGAGAGGAACTTGCAATGGGAGGGAAAGGATCCCGTTGTCATGGTCCATTTAGATACCAATGACATAGGTCGGACAAGGAAAGAGGCTCTGCATAGGGAGTTTGAGGGACTAGGCACTAAATTAAACAGCAGAACCTCCATGGTTATGAATAAGGATTATTACCTGAGCCGTGTACAAATCAGCATAGGATAGAGAGATAAATACGTGGCTCAAAGACTAGTGTGGGAGAAGTGGGTTTTGGTTCGTGGGGCACTGACATCAGTACTGGGGAAAGTGGGATCTGTACCATTGGGACATCTGGAACTGTGCTGGGACCTGTGTTCTTGCAAACTGCATAACTAGAGAAGTAGAGGGGGCTTTAAACTGAACAGAGGGGACATGTAGGCTTACAAAGCAAAAGGACATGACAGCATTACAAGGCAGCTATTTAGATAATGATACCCAGAGTGTGACAGGATGGGATAGAATTTACAAACATTAAAAAACAGCAACAGAGTCAAAAAGGGAAAGAATGGAAACAAGGTAAAATTAATGGTTCTTTACTTAAATGCGCAGAGCATTTGACACAAAATGTATGAATTAACGGCACAAATTGAGGTTTGCTGGGTATGATCTCACAGTCATTGCAGAGGCATGGCGACAGCGAGATCAAAACTGGGAACTAAATACTCGGGTATGTGACTTTTCGTAAATACATGCAGAAAGGAAAGGATAGTGGGGTAGCTTTGTTAGTACAAGATGGGATAAGAACGATAGCAAGAAATGATCTTGGCTCAGAAGATGTAGAATCCACATGGGTGGAGGTAAGAAATAACAAGAGCAAGAAGACACTAGGGGTGAGTAGTCTATAGACCCACAAACAGGACTTATACTGTAGGACAGATACTAAATCAGAGATAATAAAGGCAGTACTTTAATCATGGGTGGCTTTAATCTTCACGTGGATTGGGAAAACCTAATTGGCAGAGATAGCCATGGGGAAGAATTCAAAGAGTGTATTTGGGACTGTTTCCTAGAAAAATATGTTGTGGATCCAACTAGGTATCAGGATATTTTGGGTTTGGTAATGTGTAATAAGGCAGGTATAATAAACAATCTCAGGGCAAAAGATCCCCGAGGAAGCAGTGACAGTAACATTGTAGAATTTAGCATTCAATTTGGGAGTGAGAAACATGGGTCAGAAACAACTGTTCTAGACTTAAATAAGTGCAATTATGAAGGAATGGGGGCAGAGTTGGCTGGAGTAGACTGGGAAAGGAGTTTAGCAGGAAAGAGGGTTGATCAGCAATGGCAGACATTTCTGAAAATAGTTCATTACTCCGAACAAAAATATATCCCTGTGAGAAACAAGGATTCTAGATAGGGGATAAATCATGGTTAGCTAAGGAAGTGAAGGTAAGGGAACAAAATGTAATGGCCGGGATGCTCTGACCCTGTACCAGGTCGGAGAATCCCTGGGGGGGGAGGCACGAATCCAACCCCGCCGCCTCAAAATCAGCTGCCCTATTCTCCGGCGCTGCTTATCGGGGTCCGGCGGGATTCCCGCCACGCCAGACGGGGGGGCGTTGACAGCGGCCCCCCCGGGGGATTCTCCGAGCCCCGATGGGCCGTGTGGCCGTAAGGTTTTGGCCAGTCCCGCTGGCGTGAATTACTCACCTCATGCACGGCGGGACCTCAAGTGTGTGAGGGCGGTCCCCCCACGGTGGCCTGGCCCGCGATCAAGGCCTACCGATCTGCGGGTGGGCTGGTTCTGTGGGGGGCCTTCTTTCCTCCGCGCCGGGCCCCTGTAGGGCTCCGCCATATTGCCCGGGGACCGGCGCGGAGAAGGGGACCCCCGCGCATGCGCAGAAATATGCCAGCCGGTCCGCGCATGCGTGAGATCACGCCGGTCGTTCCGCGCATGCGCAAACTCGCTTCGGCGCCAGCTGGAGAGGCGCCAACTACTCCGGCGTCAACCTAGCCCCGAGAAATTGGAGAATTCCTCACTTTCGGGGGCTGTTGACGCCTGAGTGGTTGCCGCCGGTTTTCCCGCCGGCGTGGGAACACAGCCCCATTTTCGGAGAATCCCGCACAATATCTCCAAATTTGCAGCTATGAGGAGGAAGCAGAGATCCTTGTGATTTGAACATGTTGAGTGAGTGGGCAAATGAATGGCAGATGCAGTAAAATTTGGATAAATGCGAGGTTATCCACTTTGGTAGCAAAAATGGGAAGGCGGACTATTATCTGAAAGGCCATAAATTAGAAGAGGGAAACGTGCAATAAGCCCTGGGTGTCCTTGTCGGCCAGTTACTGAAGGTAAGTATGTAGGTGATGGATGGTAAAGAAGGCAAATGGTACGTTGGTCGTCATAGTGAGAGGATTCGGAGGAGGGATGTCTTGCTGCAATTATACAGGATCTTGGTGAGGCCACACATGGAATACTGTGCAGTTTTGGACTCTTTATCTGAGGAAGAATGTTCTTGCTATAGAGGGAGTGCAGCAAAGGTTTACCAGACTGATTCCTGTGATCGCAGGTATTAGGATGGCAGGTATAAGGAGAGATTAAGTCAGTTCGGATTGTATTCACTGGAATTCGGACAAATAAGGGAGGGATCTCATAGAACTCTATAAAATTCTAACAGGACTAGACAGGGTAGATGCAGGAAGGATGTTCCTGATGGCGGGGATGTCCAGAACCAGGCGGTCACAGTCTGAGGATACGGAGTAGACCATTTAGGACTGAGATGAGGAGAAATTTCTTCCTCCAGAGAGTGGTCAGCCGGTGGAATTCCCTACCACAGAAAGCAGTGGAAGCCAAAACATTGTGGGCGGGATTCTCCCGAATCCCCGCGATGACCCGACGCTGGCGTAAAAAGCGGAGCGAACCACTCCGACATCGGGCCGACCGGAAGTTGCGGAATCCTCTGCACTTCGGGGGCCTAGGCCGGCGCCGGAGGAGTTGGCACCGTGCCAACCGGTGACGAAGGGCCGGCGCGAGTTAGCACATGCGTAGAACCGCCGCCGTGGTTCCGCGCATGCACAGACCAGCCGGCGTATTCTAGCGCATGCGCAGTGTGGGGTTTACTCCGCGCCGGCCATGGCGCAGCCCTACAGGGGCTGGCGCAGAAGGAAGGAGTGCCCCCACGGCACAGGCCCGCCCACAGATCGGTGATCAAAGGATATGGGGGAAAGAGGGAACAGGTTACTGAGTTGAATGATCAGTTATTATCAGAATGAATGGTGGAGCGGACTCAAAGGTCCCATTTTCTGTGTTTCTCCGTTAAGGGAGTTTCTCAAAGATATTATCAAGTTAGACACGTACATCAACCCAGACACCATTCATGTCTTAAAGTTTCAAGACCGAAGTACAGTCATTTTGCATTGATATCGAACCATGTCGCAGCTAGTGAGATTACCTGAGTCTGAATGAAATTGACATTTGGTCCTGCAAAAATCTTGTAAACTTTGGCATTTTCTGACTCTGCAACAAAGAGACATTTTGGTAGATGATGATCTGACTGGATACTCCCTCACTGTAGCAAAGCAAATCAGCAAATATAACAGAAAGCTTGATTGGATTTCCTCTTTATTCTTTCATGGAGTGCAAGTATCACTGGGCAAGGCCAGCATTTGTTGCCCATTCCTAATTGCCCTTGAATTGTGGTTTGCTCGGCCATTTCAGAGGGCAGTGGGTCTGGAGTCACATGTAGGCCAGACCGGGTAAGGACGGCAGATTTCCCTCCCTAAGGGATGGTAGTGAACCAGGTGGGTCTTTACGACAATCAACAATGGTTTTATGGTCATCATTAGGCTTTTAATTCCTGGTCACCATTACTAAGAATGACTTTCAATTCCAGATTTCAGTGATGCTGATGTGAGCAGGTATTTGTGTTACAATGAGAACACTTAAGATAAAATAATGATCTCCGATAGTATTTTAGTTCTACTTTGCATGACGCACACTCTTCATTGAGACATCACTATTCACCTAAGGTGACGGTGTTTATCTATTAATAAACTATCAGAGAATGGGCGCGCCAAGGGCTGCAGGCTTCTATCGCCAAATGGAACTAAGTAGCTCCAGGAACCGCAGATCCTCTGGTCTACACCCATTGCAGCATAAAAGGGGCGTGGATGATTTCACAAATTCTACAAGCTTCACCCTGGAAGTGCATGAGCAATGCCATGGGGTATCGGCCAACGATGAATGAGTCAAGGAATGCTGACATGACGCAGGAAAGGAAGGGGAAAGTACTGCGGTGCGATAACCCTTACGAGGGCCACGAGGGAATCACAGATTGATCTCCCCGTGGGCTTCGCAGAACGCCAGTTCCCCTGGTGAGTGGGCGGTGGCCGGCCCAGCTGGGGCTCGTTAGCGGGACCTTTAAATGTCGCCTCCAGACCTGGACAGTCAGTTCCCGGTAGACATGGGCCGGGACGTCTGTCTTGTGAGCCGCGCGGTGCAGGCTTTATTTTCAGTTTAAAATAAACCAGTTTGGCCTTTCACTCCGCGCCCCCAGGAATGATTACATAAAGGATGGCTGAAAATCAGGAAGTGGCAACACTGGACCCTTCAGTGGTTTCTGACTGGAAAACCCCTACTGATTGCACTTTCGACAATGTTATGAAGGAAAGACAGACTTGCATTTGTTTGACGCTTTATTTCACAGCCAGTTTAGCTCAGGTGGCTGGACAGCTGGTTCGTGATGTGGAGTGACGCCAAGAGTGTGGGGTAAATTCCCACACCTGCTGAGGTTACACATGAAGGCCCCGCCTTCTCAACCTTACCTGAGGTGTGGTGAACCTCAGGTTAAATCACCACCAATCCGCTCTCCCCCTCAAAGGGGAAAGCAGCCTGCGGTCATCTGGGACTATGGCGACTTTACTAATTTCACAACCACTGGATGTCTCAAAGTGCTTTGTAGCCAGTGAAGTACTTTATTGAAATGTACTTATAATGCAGAACATGGCAGCAGCGCGGGTTCAATTCCTGTACCGGCCTCCCCGAACAGGTGCCGGAATGTGGCGACTAGGGGCTTTTCACAGTAACTTCATTGAAGCCTACGTGTGACAATAAGCGATTATTATTATTATTACTGTTAGAAAGCAGGAAACATGACAGATAATCAATGAACCCCAACAAACAGCAATGTGATAATGGCCAGCTAATGTTTTTTGTGATGAAAATCAGAGGATAAATGTTGGCCAGGACACTGGGGACGCCCCACCTTCTCTTCTTCCAAATGGTGCTTTGGGATCTTGTACTTCCACCTGAGCTTGCAGATGGGGCCTTTAACATCTCATCCAGACATCCACTGGGGTGTCAGCCTTAAGTTTTGCACGTAAGCCCTGGGGTTGGACTTGAACCAAGAACCTCCTCATTCAGGCGTAAGTGTGTTACAAATCGCACCGCAGCTAAATAGCATGCAAAGGGACTCACAAAGTAATGGTGATTACATCCAACAAGAATGAGTACGTGTTGTCAGTTTGGTTAAAATAGCACTTGTGGCCAATCTATAAGCGACATCTTGAATGGATTGCCGCAGTCCAATTACCTGCATGAATGTGGTTGCTTGTTGAATCTTCCGCCAACTTCCTACTTGCGAAGCCGAATGAAATGACACGATCAGAGGATGGGATGTAGGCGAGGGTGTGATAGCTAAATAATAGAAGTCGATAAATACAATCAGCTTGTTTGTGTCAGCGTGGATGCTTCGTAGCTTGCATTTAGATGACAGATTGGAATATTAGCATCAAGAATCCAATGAACAGATTACTGAATGTTCAGAATAACTATTTGTCACAATGATTTTTAAAGGATGTATTTAAATCATGAATGAATGAATATCACTTATTTTCACAAGTAGACTTCAAATGAAGTTACTGTGAAAAGCCCCTAGTCACCACATTCCGGCGCCTGTTCGGGGAGGTTGTTACGGGAATCAAACCGTGCTGCTGGCCTGCCTTGGTTTGCTTTCAAAGCCAGCGATTTAGCCCAGTGTGTTAAACAGCCTTGTTTGATAATGGTATTCCGAAGAATATTCTTAACTGTTCACAACACACTCGCTGTTGCTTAGGTAGTGTGAAGAGTGTAAGAAATGGATATATATAAATAAAATTAATAAATAAATAAAATAAATATATATCTCCCTGGGATAGGGTGTATATATCTGCTGCAGTAGTGTTTTTTAACAATCCTGGTTTGAAAGACAGACAGCCTTTGTGGCACAAAAGGGGCAATTAGGATGTCATAAATGTGAAATCATCTTTTTTTTTCAACCTTCTTTACGTTTGCAAGGAGGCCAAATGGTGTTTTGTTATGATTGCTGGGGATTGAGGAACATCATTGAAAGGCACGACGGTGGATAGGCAATGGCTAATATTTAAAGAACATATACATTGCAACAGTTAAAAAATATAACCGGGACGGCATGATGGCGCAGTGGTTAGCATTGCTGCCTCACGGCGCCAAGATCCCAGGTTTGATCCCGCCTCTGGATCACTGTCCGTGTGGAGTTTGCACATTCTCCCCGTGTTTGCGTGGGTTACGCCCCCACAACCCAAAGATGTGCAGGGTAGGCGGATTGGCCACCCTAAATTGCCCCCTAATTGGAAAAAATTTATTGGGTATTCTAAATTTAATTTTTTTTTAAATACAACTGGAAAAGTGCCCTAAAGGAGGTCCAAGAGATTGTTTAAGAGGGGAAAACTAGGGTATGAGAGTAAACTTGCAAAGAACATAAAAGCAGACTGCAAAAGCTTCTCTGAGTATATATAAAGGAAAAAGATTAGTGAAGATAAATGTAGGTCCCTTACAATCCAAAACAGGATAATATATAATGAAAAACAAGGAAATGGCAGAGCAATTAAAAAACTACTTTAGTTCTGGAGGAAGATGCAAATAACCTCCCAGAAATGCTAGGGTACCAAGAGTGTAGTAAGAAGAAGGAATTGAAGTAAATTAATATTAATAAAAAAGTAGTGCTGGAGAAATTAATGGGACTGAAAGCCGGTAAATCCCCAGGGCCTGATCATCTACATCCCAGGGTACTAAGGGAGGCAGCTATGGAAATAGTGGATGCATTGGTCGTTATCTTCCAAACTTCGATCGATTCTGGAACAGATTGGAGAGTAACGAATGTTAACTCCACTATTTAAAAATGGACGGAGGGAGGAACAGATCAGTTAGCCTTGTGTCAGTGTCAGGGACAATGCCAGAGTCTATTATAAAGAATGTGATAATAGGCCACTTAGAAAATATCAGTGGGATTAGACAAAGTTAACATGAATTTGTGAAAGAGAAATAAATTTTGACAAACCTGCTGGAGTTTTTTGAGGACGTAACTAATAGAATAGATAAGGGAGAACCAGTGTATTTGGATTTTCAGAACGCTTTTGATAAGGTCACACATAAGAGTCAGTGTGCAAAATTAAAGCACGTGAGATTGGCGGCAAGATATTGACATGAATTGAGAACAGGTTAACAGACAGGAAACAAAGAGTCGGAATATTTTTTTGGAGTGACACAGCGTTCAGTACTTGGGGCCCCAGCTGTTCAAAATGATTTGGATGAGGGAGCCAAACGTAAGGGGCGGGATTCTCCGACCCCCCACCGGGTCGGAGAATTGCCGGGGGTCGGCGTGAATCCCGCCCCTGCCGTCCTCCTAATTCTCCTGCCCCTCAAAATCCGGCCCGGCGTGAGTCTCGCGGCCCGCCTCGGAGAATGGCAGGGTCCGGCGTGACTCAATGGGCCCCGGGGCTGACCGAATTCTCCGGCCCGCGATGGGCCGAAGTCCCGCCCGTCTGTTGCCGGTGCCGCCAGCGTAAATTAGAGTAGGTCCCTTACCGGCGGGTCCTGGCGGCGCGGGCGGGCTCTGGGGTCCTTGGGGGGGGCGCGGGGGGATCTGGCCCCGGGAGGTTCCCCCACGGTGGCCTGGCCCGCGATCGGGGTCCACTGATCTACGGGCGGGCCTGTGCCGTGGGGGCACTCTATCCTTCCACACCGGAGGCCGTGGTTCTCCGCCATTCCCGGTGTGGAAGCGAATCCCTCTGCGCATGCGCGGGGATGACACTAGCATGCGCTAGCGCTCCCGTGCATGTGCCGACTTGCTCCGGCCGGCGGAGGCCCTTCGGCGCCGGTTGCCGTGGCGCCAAGCCCCTTTCCCGACGGCCGGCGGGGCGCCAGCCACTCCGGGGCGGGCCTAGCCCCTGAAGGGGCGGCAACCCGACGTCGGAGTAGTTCATGCCTGTCCGTCCCGCCGGGACCCCCCGCCCTGCCGGGTAGGGGTGAATCCCGCCCAAGATTTCCAAGTTTGCTGACAACACAAAACAAGGTAAGAATGTGAGGAGAAAGTAAAGAAGCTTCAAAACAATTTAGATAAGTTGAGTGAGTGAATAAATAAATGGTAGGTGCAATATAACGCAGATGAATGTGAAGTTAACCACTTTGGTAAGAAACACAGAATGGCATAGTATTATTTAAATGGTGATATATTGGGTGAAGGGATCTAGGTACCCTTGTACACCAGTCACCGAAAGCAAACATGCAAGTGCAGAGGATGGTTAGGAAGACCAACAGGATGTTGGTCTTCTTTGCAAGAGGATTTGAGTGCAGGAGTAAGGATGTCTTACTGCAGCTGTATGGGGCCTTGGTGAGACCACACTTGGGAGTATTGCGTGCAGCTTTATTCTCCTTACCTAAGAAAGGAGATACCTGTTACAAAAGGAGTGCAGCGAAGGTTCACCAGACTGATTCCTGGGATGGCAGGATTGTCCGATGAGAAGAATTTGGGTCATCTAGGCCTGTATTCACTGGAGTTTAGAAGAATGAGACGGGAACTCATTGAAATGTATGAAATTCTGACAGGGCTGGGAAGACTGGATGCAGGAATGACGTTTCCTCTGGCTAGGGGGTCGAGAACAAAGGGGCACTATCTGAGGATATGAGGTAGGCCATTAAGGACTGAGACGAGGAGAAATGCCCTCGCTCAATAAAGAGAGATGAACCTGTGGAATTCTCTATCCCAGAAGGTTATGGAGGCCAAGTCATTGAATAGACTTAGGAAGGAAATAGATTTCTAGACACTAAAGGAGTTAAAGAGTGTGGGGAGAAGAGTGTGGCAGTGAAATAGAGGATTTGCCAAAGTGCTGAATGACCTGCTCCTATTTTCTATGTTTCGGTGTTAACACTTGGAGTTAAAATAAGCTTGGAATAAGAATGTGTCGCGTTCCCTAGCTCTGTCTCTGCCAGGACAGAACAATACCCTTCAACTGCAGTATCAAAAAAAAACATACCAAATCGGCGGCACGTGATGCGGTGCTGAGGACCCAGGTTCGATCTCGGTCCCGGGTCACCATCCCTCTGGAGTTTGCACATTCACCCTCGTGTCTGCATGCGGCTCATCCCCCCCCTCCAACCCAAAGATATGCAGGGTAGGTGAATTGGCCACGCTAAATTGTCCTTTAATTGGGAAAAGAATTTGTGTTTTAAATGCCATACCTATTAATTACCCCAATAGTCACCCTTGGGACCTCTTTAATTCAGGGAGCCAATTAGAGATGACTTATGCCACAGGCACAGACCAATCAAAATTGCCTGGGATTACATCGATTCGACAGCGAAGAGGTGATTTAACCCAGCATGTCTATGCCAATGTTCATACTCGACACATGCCTCCTCCCATTCAGTTACCTCCTCCCTCTATTCTTTTCACAATAATTTAATGGGGGCGAGGAGAGTGGTGATGGTAGCACAGTGGTCGGGGCATAAGTAATCCAGAGAGTCAGGTTACTGCTCTGGGGACCCAGGTTTAAATTCAATTAATACATCTGCAATATACAGATAGTCTCAGGTAATGCTGACCAGGGCAAATAATATCAATTGCCATGAAGAAAATCCATCTGGAGCCCTAAAGTCCCGTTCGAGAAGAACATCCATCCATACCTGGTATGGGCTATGTGTGACTCCAGATTCACGGCCATGTCCCATAAAATAGAAATACAGGTAACAACTCTCCCTTTTATAGCATCAATGCTATTTAAATCAACCACGCTGTGTTGCAATGGATATTCCATAAAACCATAAGACATAGGAGCAGAATTAGGCCACTCGGCCCATCGAGTCTGCTCCTCCATTCAATCATGGCTGATATTTTTCTCATCCCCATTCTCCTGCCTTCTCCCCATAACCCCTGATCGCTTTATTAATCAAGATTCACACTCTCACTACTCACGGTGTCGAGAAATTCCTCCTAACCTCTGTTACTTACTCCACATTAATATGGGCTAATTTATAGTGGACAATATTCAGGCGAATGTCGCCCTTTCACATTCGATCATTTGCTCCAATGGTGGGGGTAAAATATAGTAAAACCAAGTCAGCTGAGAAGTTTCTCAAGGGGTATTTTTAAAAGATTGTATTGCACAGCATTTTGAATGTGGTAGTCCCTTGATCAGAGTGGCCTGAATGTGGAGGCAGCTTTGGAGAGACGAGCAGGCGGATTGCGCTTCTTCAAGCTCCAGCGTCACTCACCTGCCACAGGCTATCTGGGAAACCTCGCCCTCAATTTGCTCCACCATTTGAAAGGTGCTCACGTTGGCTGTCATGCTCAGTCCCAGCTGCCCGGCACTTCCATCTCCGCACGTGAAAACTCTTCCACCCTGCAACAAGGGGACACCATATTGAAACTAGGGCGAGGCCATTCAGGCTAAAATCAGGGACCACTTCTTCACGCAAAGAGTAGAGGAAATCTTAAATCTCTCTTCAACACCTCCGCACACCCCTCTCCACCCCAGCTTGGGACATGACAGGCACTAATTCTGAAGCTCTTCATTCTCTGTTTCACAGAATTATAGAATTTACAGTGCAGAAGGAGGCCATTCGGCCCATTGAGGCCGTGCTGGCCCTTGGAAAGAGCACCCTACCCAAGTCCATACCTCCACCCTATCCCCGTAACCCAGTGACCCCACCCAATCTTTTTGGACATTAAGGGGCAATTAAGCACGGCCAATCCACCTAACCTGCACGCCTTTGGATTGTGGGAGGAAACCGGAGGAAACCCACGCAGACACGGGGGAGAACGTGACGACTCCGCACTGACAGTGACCCAGCGGGGAATCGAACCTGGGACCCTGGAGCTGTGAAGCAACTGTGCTAACCACTGTGCCAGCGTGCCGCCCATTTCAATTCAGCCTTAAGATATGTAAACCATTAGGGGCTGTTTAGCACAGGGCTAAATCGCTGGCTTTGAAAGCAGACCAAGGCAGGCCAGCAGCACGGTTCAATTCCCGTACCAGCCTCCCCGAACAGGTGCCGGAATGTGGCGACTAGGGGCTTTTCACAGTAACTTCATTGAAGTCTACTTGTGACAATAAGCGATTTTCAGTTTTCATTCTCTGCAACTGTAAACGTAGCAGTGTGCGTCCAGAGAATTACGTTGCCCTCCACATTAGGATACCAACCTTTTCACAGGGCCTGGACTCAACGTTCTCTCACTCACAAGATTATGTTGTCCGTATCACAGCAATTGGATTTGAGAGCATCCCACGTCTGTTGCTATAACAACTGAACTTTTTCACTGCTCGAACAAATGGATAACAACGAGGCCTGCGAAGGCCATGGAGAGAGGACAGCAAAGATTCACCAGAGTGGGTCCAGGGAAGAGGAGCTTCAGTTACGGAGACAGTTTGGAGAAACTGGGACTGTTTTCCTTGGAGAGGCCCAGTCTGAGAGGAGATTTGACAAAGGTATTCTAAATCACGAGGGGTCCGGACAAAGCAGACACCGCTTGTGAAAGGATCGAAGGATCTAGAATGTGAGGGCACAGATTTAAGGTAATTGGCAAAAGAAGCAAAAGCGATATGAGAAAAAGCTTTCACACCGCATGTGGGTAAGGTCTGGGGTGCGCTGCCCGAGGGCGCGGTCTAGAATGGGAACAGAGTCCCATAGCACGCAATTAGCCGGGTGTTTCCTGTCGTTCAGAGCGCCGTGAAACACCCCAAACCGACTGGCCATTCGGGTAGATTGGGAGGCTCAGCGGGGAATGTACGGCTGAGGCTGTACTTAGTCCCATTTTCTGCACTGACGATCTCCACTCGCTGGAACTCCTCAGTGCAGGAGATCACGCCCGATCCATGTCCCGGATGGCACCAGCAGTGTCCAGGGTGCCACCCTGCCCAGAGGGTAAGCACCAGAGGGCATCGATCCCCTGGAGACCCCCTAGTAGTACAGTTCCGAAGGTCATCGTTTGAGCAGACCAGCACTGCACGGTGCTCACCCGAGATCTCCAAGGCGAGGGGGTCCCACCCATTGTGGGTGGAACCACGTTTTAGCAAATCTGCATATTAGAGTGAGACAGCTAGTGGGAAAATGGCCGGCATTCACATCACGATGCCTTGTGAGATCACGCTAGATCTCACGAAACGTGGCGAGCCGGGTAGATTCCGGAAGAGGGATCTCCCGGCATCTACCGGTCGCGTTTCACTGCATTACGCTGCCTTTCGAGCGCAATGCAACCTGTAGATCTCTCCCTGAGAGAGTGTGGTGGAGGCAGGTCTGATCGAGGCATTCAAAAAACAGTAAGACTGTTATTTAAAGAGGAAATGTTGCAGGGTTATGGGGAGAAGGTGGCAGAATGGCCAACAGTGAATACTCATTCAGAGAGCCAGTATAGACATGATGGGCCGAATGGCCTCCTTCTGCACTGTAACAATTCTGTGATACTGAACAATATAATGCATTTAACATAGAACAACACCCCAAGGTGCTTAATGGAAACAAGTGACATTTCAGGGATAGAGTTGTTCCCTAACTTTGAAGAGAGGGAGGAAATATACCCCTGACACCTTCATCAAAGCAGGCGGGATTCTCCCGAATCCCCCGATGGCCCGGCGCCGGCGTAAAAAAATGGCGCGAACCACTCCGGCGTCGGGCCAACTGAAAGTTGCGGAATCCGCCGCACGTCCGGGGGCTAGGCCGGCGGCGGACGGGTTGGCGCCGTGCTAACCAGCGCCAAAGGGCTGCCGCGAGTTAGCGCATGTGCAGAACCGCCGGCGTGGTTCCATGCATGTGCAGAATGGCCAGCATATTCTTCCGCATGCGCAGGGTGGGGTGTCTTCCCCGCGCCGGCCATGGCGGAGCTTTACACAGGCCGGCGCGGAAGGAAGGAGTGTCCCCACAGCAGAGGCCCACCCGCAGATCGGTGGGCCCCGATCACGGGCCAGGCCACCGTGGCCCCCTCCACCTCCCCCCCCCCTCCAGAGCCGGATTCCCCCCCCCGAGGACTGCACCAGCCGGCCTACCAGCCAGGTCCCGCCGCGTGGGAATCAAATGAAAACACTGGAGTTCCACCGAAGCACCTTTTTTTGACATATCGACAACAATCTTTTTTAAAATTTATCTCCTGAAATATATTGGTATTTTTCCCTTCACTTCCTCGTGTCAAACCTGCCAGCCACTATTGAGAAAGCCCCATGGGTCCCAAGAAAGAATACCTTTGTTAGCACAGCGGTATGTTGACTTCCACAAGAGATGTATGCGACATTGAACCTCTTCATTTGCTTCACACGACATGGACTGACTTTATCTAGTGAGAGAACAACCTGCTTTAATCATGGAGATTTCTGCTTGGCATGTAGCATTTTTACCATGTGGGAAAATCTTTGTACTCTACAAAGCACTGGTACCACGCGCTTAACCAAACCAGCGGAAAGGAAGTGAGGTGATTTTTAAGGACTATATTTTCCTTTTGTGCTAATCTGTTTTTAAAAATGTGATGGTCATAATTTGCTTGGGTAATGGGGGGGGACAGGAAACCAGTTGGTTATTACTCGTAATCAATACAGCTCCTTTCACACTTCTGAAACAACGAAATTGCCACTTGACTGGTGTATATTGTGAATAGTTCACTCATCACATCATGAAGTGTGCAATAATGAACTATATTTGCAGGAGAAGGTTTTGCTTCAGATTTATGAAGGTGATAATGGATGGAACAATATTAAAAATAAATTAAAATTGACTTACCAGGGATCCTGTCCTGCCCAGGAACTACATGGGAGCAATCCACTGGAGTTCGCTAGGTCCAGGGTGAGGGGGGAGATGGTAGCGTTGTGCTAATATCACTTGATTAGTAACCCAAACACCCATGCCATTGTTCTGGGGACACGGGTTCAACTCCCACCGTTGCAGGCTGGTGGAGTTTAAGTTCAATTAATTAGTGAGGAAATTTGGATTGAACACTCCTTGCCATAATGGTGACCATAAAATCATTCTTAATTGTCGTAGAACAACCTCTGGCCCATTAGGAAAGGAAATCTTACCTGGTCTGGCCTCACATCAATGTGGTTGACTCTTAATTGCCCTCAAAGGGCAATTAGGGATGGGAAAAAAATGTTGGCTTTGCCAGTGATGCTAACATATAGAATATATAGGGAAAAACCTTCTGGGTTTCCATAACGTTATTCCCTCTGCATGACCAAGGTTCATAGTGCTTGGCACCAGCAGACGAGAAACACAATCTCATCGATCCTGCTTTACAGGCTCCCCTCCGAGTAACCTCAAGAGGAAATTGCGTTCTGATGTGTTCTTACCATCTTGGTCTTTAAGCCCCAGCTGTCCATGACTGTTTTTTCCCCAACTGAACACTGTCCCTGAGAAAGAGAGGGCGAAACTGTGCCTCCCTCCTGCAGCGATCTGAGCAATTGGGATCCCAGTCAGAGATTTCACACGATTGGGTTGAAGTTGGCTGTAAATTCCTTCACCAAGTCCCAGCTGCCCGTATGTGTTCTGTCCCCAGGAATAGATTGCGCCATCTAAAGAGAATGGTCAAAGATTTTAACTAGACCGTCCAACAATAGGTACGACGATGAAAATTTAATTTAAGAAGTAATAACGCGTTACCTTTAGAAAGAGCAAGTGAGTGATAACGGCCACATGTAACCTGCATCACCGGAACTTTGATTTGTCCTACTCTCCTGCAAATGAAAGGAACGTATTTTTACAACTCTCCCATCAAAGTATGTGAAGGTGGCGTGATAGATGACATTATTACAGTGATGGTGCCAGAGTCAGTTTCCTTACTCCCCTGCACACATCCCGCTGCTGCCATTATAGAATTTACAGTGCAGAAGGAGGCCGTTCGGCCCATCGAGTCTGCAATGGCCCTTACAAAGAGCACCCTACTGAAGCCCACGGATCGACCCTATCCCCGTAACCCAGTAACCCCCACTTCACATTTTTTGGACACGAAGGGCAATTTATCATGGCCAATCCACCTAACCTGCACATCTTTGGACTGTGGGAGGAAACCAGAGCACCCGGAGGAAATCCACGCACACACGGGGAGGATGTGCAGACTCCGCACAGACAGTGACCCAAGCCGGAATCGAACCTGGGACCCTGG
Organism: Scyliorhinus torazame; assembly: GCF_047496885.1. NCBI lineage: Eukaryota > Metazoa > Chordata > Chondrichthyes > Carcharhiniformes > Scyliorhinidae > Scyliorhinus > Scyliorhinus torazame. The sequence continues at coordinate 18,733,211 of NC_092709.1, read as the reverse complement.
AGCTGTGAAGCAATTGTGCTATCCACAATGCTACCGTGCTGCCCCCAATAGTAGAGGCAGGGTCACTGAATATATTCAAGGTTAAGGTGATGAGGCATAACCCTATTGAATGGCGGAGTAGGTTTATGGACCAAATAGCCGACTCCTGTTCCTACCTTTTCCGACCTTATGATCTTACTCCCCTATAAATGCAGGCCATGTCTTCTGGTTTTACTGTTTTGTACAAGGGGAATTTCCAGCCTGATCTAAAACTGATTGTGTTGAGGCCGGTAAAGATCCTGGCAAGCTTTACAGCTTCCCCACAGGCAGCTGGAGCTGGAATGAAAGCTTCATAGTGCATCACAGTCACTTGCACCAGTCCCACTTTTGGGTTGTCTGTTTGGATTAAAAAGCAACTCGGTGCCTGTGATGGGAGAGATGGATTGGAGAGTTAATCGGCAAGGACGGTCCTCAATCGGGGCCACCACCCTTCCTGTAGCTGGCTAAACAATTATAGCTCGCAATTCCTCCACCATGAATCGCTTCCAGGCTGTCAGGAGAGACCCTCTGTTTGATCTACAGGTACATTGAATGGACAACTTTGCCACTAGTACAATAGGTTTGGTCAGATCAGCAGGGATCTAATCAACTTCAGAGAAATCAACTTCAGAGATTAGAACTAAATGTCTGATCAGGATTAGCTGTGGCTCAGTGGTGGAAATCTCACCTCTGCCACCTTCCGTCTGTCTGTCTGTCCTTCTGCATGTCAGTCTGTACGTATACTTTAAAGGTACTTTATTGGCTGTGATGTGCTCAGTGTGATGAATGTAGGAATTTCAGATAATATTGTATGATATGTATTTGGTGCAGTAAGGGTTAAAAGTTTAGTGTGTGACTGCTGCGGTCATGTTTTAAAAAATCCTGGCTTGAAAGGCAGCTCAGCTTTTTGGAGACAGAGGTTCAATTAAAGCGTCGTAAAAGTTTGAGCAAATGGACTTTTATTTATATTAAGAGGGTTCCCTGGGGAATAGATAATTAGGAGATATTGGGCGTCATTCTCCGACCCCCCGCCGGGTCGGAGAATGGCCGTTGGCCGCCGTGAATCCCGCCCCCGCCCCCGCCGAAGTCTCCGCTCCCGGAGATTGGGCGGGGGCGGGAATCCAGCCGCGCCGGTTGGCGGGACCCCCCGCTGGATTCTCCGGCCCGGATGGGCCGAAGTCCCGCCCAGGAATTGCCTGTCCCGCCGACGTAAATCAAAGCTGGTATTTACCGGCGGGACCAGGCAGCGTGGGCGGGCTCCGGGGTCCTGGGGGGGGGCGCGGGGCGATCTGACCCCGGGGGGTGCCCCCACGGTGGCCTGGCCCGCGATCGGGGCCCACCGATCCGCGGGCGGGCCTGTGCCGTGGGGGCACTCTTTCCCTTCCGCCTCCGCTACGGCCTCCACCATGGCGGAGGCGGAAGAGACTCTCCCCACTGCGCATGCGCGGGAAACTTTCAGCGGCCGCTGACGCTCCCGCGCATGCGCGGGGAAACTGACAGCGGCCGCTGACGCTCCCGCGCATGCGCCGCATTTCCGCGCCAGCTGGCGGGGCAACAAACGCCATTTCCGCCAGCTGGCGGGGCGGAAATCCCTCCGGCGTCGGCCTAGCCCCTCAATGTTGGGGCTAGGCCGCCAAAGATGCGGAGACTTCCGCACCTTTTTGCCGGCGCGATGCCCGTCTGATTTGCGCCAGCTTTGGCGCCAGTCGGCGGGCATCCCGCCGTTGGGGGAGAATTTCGCCCATTGTGTTCAGTTTAGTAAGATTATGTAGTTAATGGGACGAGCAAGGGATTGAAGCAGTCAGGTGTTCAGGTATTCAGTGTTAGTTTTTAGCTGGAAGCGGGGCTGAGAAGGTTTCTGAAGAAATACAGCCAGAGATTCTGCATTATTCTGACAGGGGGTCAGGTCTCTTTCTGTAAAGAAGTCTAAAAAGATCTCTCTTTCTCAAAGTGCACTATCTCTGTACGCAGGAATTCCTGAGTGCTAACTATTTAAAATGAATGAAATGAAAATCGCTTATTGTCACAAGTAGGCTTCAAATGAAGTTACTGTAAAAAAACCCTAGTCGCTACATTCCGGCGCCTGTTCGGGGAGGCTGGTACGGGAAAAGTGGATTGGGACTAGAGATGGTTTTGTTGTTTGAGTGGAAGTAAAGATAGCAGTTAAGGGTTATTGTGTCTCTGTATTGATTAACTATTTTCTTGTGTGATTTTAAAGATATTTGAAGACTGTGTTAGTAATAAAGTTTGTTTTAATATACCATATCCCTATTTTTTTGTGAAATCGCTCCTGGAGTGCAGTATCCTTTCCTCATAGTCTTACAAAACTACAATAAAATATTTGAATTTCTGTCCAGTATCTTTGCTACTGTTGGTGTCTGGCCCAGGATCATAATATCAGAGACATACTGACATCATGGTAGGCACCTTCTAAATGCATGTTTTCCTTTCTTTTCCAGGTTGACCCACAGGGAGCACTGGCAAGTAGCTCATGGGTCCACACTCAGTGTTTTAAATTTTAGTTGCGAAATAACGCCCCCGCCAATTTTGGGCAGGACTATGTGACTGGAGAATAAGCCTTTATCTGTCACCCCGTACAAGTCAGTGCATGTTTCATCAGGAGTACCTATGGTTCATATAACCAACAGTAACATCTTCTTTAGCATAGTAAAATGTCGCAATACTTCAAATAAACCTTGACACCAAGCCATGGAAAGAGTTACTACGACAGGAGTGCAGTAGTTAGCACTGTTGCTTCACAGCTCCAAGGTCCCAGGTTCGATTCCCGGTTTGGGTCACTATCTGTGTGGAGTCTGCACGTTCTCTCTATGTCTGTGTGGGTTTCCTCTGGGTGCTCTTGTTTCCTCCCACAAGTCCCAAAGGACATGCTGTTAGGTAATTTGGACATTCTGACTTCTCCCTCTGTGTACCCGAACACGCACCAGAATGTGGCCACTAGGGGATTTTCACAGTAACTTCATTGCAGTGTTAATGTAAGCCTACTTGTGACAATAAAGATTATTATAAAAGATGACCAAAAGCTTGGTGAGAGGTATATTTTAAGTAGTGTCCTAAAGCAGCAAAGCAAGGTAGCGAATTTGAGAGGTTCAGGGAGGTGCTTAGGACCTCAGTCACTGAAGACACAGTCGTCAATGCGGGGCTGATTAAAATTGGAGATAGGTAAATGGCCAGAATTGATGGGGTGGGGCAGCACGGTGGCGCAGTGAGTAGCACTGCTGCCTCAGGGCGCCGAGGTCCCAGGTTCGATCCCGGCTCTGGGTCACTGTCTGTGTGGAGTTTGCACATTCTCCCTGTGTTTGCGTGGATTTCGCCCCCACAACCCAAAGATGTGTAGGGTAGGTGGATTGGCCATGCTAAATTGCCCCCTTAATTGGAAAAAATTAATTGGGTACACTAAATTTATTTAAAAAAAGAATTGATGGGGCAGAGATATCACAGAGCAGGAGGGGAGGAGGAGGAAGAGTGTGTGGGCGCATTTCAGAGGGGGGGTGGGGAGATGCGAGGGGAGGTGGGCAGGCCACAAATTGACTTTAAAACAAGAATGAGGATTAATCCAGTCTCAATCCAATGTTACCAACCCTTTCTGGCATATGAAAATTATACCACATTTACTGGCAATGTGGGTTTTCCTAATTTATTACAAGAACGCTTACAGTTGATCACATACAGTTATGTCCATTCGAACACTCAAATTGGTATGGTAATAACTAGCTGCTTTTAACTCACAGACGCTTTCGAATATTCTCACTAAGAGTAACCAAAGTAAAGCTTGGAATGTAACGGCTACATGTTTATTCCCTTTAGGAGGCCATCTAGTGTTCAGTTAACAACATGCAAGTGCCATACTTATCAGCCAGTAAGCTCATTCTTCATACCTTGGACAGGAAACGATGCTACAGCATTCCCCATTGCCTATCTGTCCATACGTCGCAGCTCCCCAGGCAAAGATAGATCCACTTTCACAAAGAGCCACGGTGTGGTGCTTGCCACAGGCCACACGGACAACTTGCTCTGTATTCAGGGCCATTACCTGTTCTGTAAAATAAAACAGCTTATGTATGTGACATGCATGTGTCATTCACCATAAAACTTATGTTGACCAAGGAACTGCCAACTAACAATGTAACCACATGAAAAAGAAGTGTATTACAAGATCCTGTCAGATACTATTTCACAATGGGTATAGTTAAACATTCCAAATGTGCCTACAATCCTCTCAGCATTATAAGCATATTTACACTCCAGGAGTTAAGGAGGAACATTTCCCTTCTTATCCTGTGTTTCTTCACCATAATCATTGGGCCATCGCTGAGGTCAAGTGGGGGAAGATTTGAGATTTAAGAGTTCTGACCTGGCATCCAATGGTTTCTGGATGAAAGGTGAAACATACTAATTCTGATAATCTCATTTTGTCTCAGTGTACAGAAAACATACATATCCTACACTCTTTCCAGTATAAGAAGCGATATTACAATGGTTGTTTCTTATATTGTCTTCATGTAACGGGAGATGGGGGATGTCTTTGAGCGGTTTACTGTATCTCTTGGACACCGTCATATCTTTTGTTGTCGCTTTGATGATGGTGGCCCAGACAATTCGGAACCAGTTGCTTCTCCAGAATGCAAAGGGGAAAATTGGATTTAAAAAATTATACCGATCAAACCACATTCTGAAGACCTTTTCCAGCCAAGAAGCCCAGAGCAGTCAGTCAGTGGGGGCAATGCTATGTAGTAGGACAGGTTGGTAGAGGACATTATTCCTGTGGATGTTTAACGTGAGGTTGATGTTTTTGTACACCACAGTGAAGGTGTTGACGATAGCTTGCAACTTGGCCTCTGAGTGTGAGCAGATGAAAGCATTGTCTACATTCCGTAGTTCAATGATAAAGCTTGGACCAAACTTGGATCTGGACCACTGCTTGCATGTAATCGTGGAGCAGGCGGAGGATGTTGACAAACTTTTGTGGTCAGCCAAAATGGAAGATGCTCCATAATTCCTCATGGTTGACCATGTCAAAGGCCCTTGTGGGGTCAAAGAAGGCCATGTACAAGGGTCGGTGCTGTTCCTCACATGTCTCACGTAGTTGCCGCGGAGTAAGGATCGGGGACTGAATTCTCCGCCATTGGGATTTTCCATTTTGCCGGCAGCCTGGGGGTTTTACCCGAAGGCGTGGGGCTGTCCCACAATGGGAAACCCCATTGACCAGCCGGCAAAACGGAAAATCCCGATGGCGTGCTACACCAGAAAACTGTTGGGGCGGGACAGAGAAACCTGCCCCATGTCCCTTAGTGGGCAGGATCTGCATTGGGACACTGAGAGGAGTGGTTCAACCACAGGGAAAAGGCGATTAAGGAGGACTCCTGTGATGATATTCCCTTTAGCAAAAAGCAGGAAATTCCCTATTTACGTACCTTTTACATATATGACAAACCTATGATACCCAAAACAATCCATCAGTGTGGGGTTTACCTCACATAATAATAATCTTTATTATTGTCACAGGTAGGCTTACATTAACACTGCAATGAAGTTACTGTCAAATAAAGGTGGAAAGCCCCTAGTCGCCACACTCCGGTGCCTGTTCGGGTACGCAGAGGGAGAATTCAGAATGTCCAATTCACCTAATAAGCACGTCTTTCAGGACTTGTGGGAGGAAACCGGAGCACCCGGAGGAAACCCACGCCGACACGGGGAGAACGTGCAGGCTCCGCACAGACAGTGACCCTAGCCGGGAATCGAACCTGGGACCCTGGCGCTGTGAAGCAACAGTGCTAACCACTGTGCTACCGTGCCACCCACATCCTTTTATAGTAAACCATAGTTGTGATGTTCAATTTTTGCATAGCAAGATCTGTTCTGAGTATATTTCACCTTGGAGAGAGTGCGTGGAGGGCATCAGTTTACCAGAATGATACCTGGACTTCAAAGGGTTAAATTAGGAGAGAATACTAATAATAATCTTTATTAGTGTCACAAGTAGGCTTACATTAACACTGCAATGAAGTTACTGTCAAATAAAGGTTGGGTGGATTGGCCATGCTAAAAAATGCCCCATGAGTGTCCAAAGATGTGCAGGTTAGGCGGGGATGGGGGGGGGGGGGGGGGGTGCTGGCGGGGCACACTTTTAGAGGCACGGTGCAGACTCGATGGGCCGGACGGCAGGGATTGTGTGGATGCCGGGGGAGATGCATTGAGCGCTGGCTGAAATTCACCAGCTCCCAGGTCCTCAACAGCACGGTACAGAATCTGAAATGCAAACATGTTTTTTAAACAATAAAAGGCACAGTACCCCCCCCCCCCCCCACCAAAAAAAAACCCCAGAATGGGGGTCGCAGGTAGAATGACAATCACTGTGCTGCCACTCCTGCCACTTCCCGCTGCAACTCCTGCCTCCTGTCCCTTAGACATTCCCGTGAATCGAAACTCGCGCGAATCGAAACTGACCAAGAAACGAAACAGCAAGAGGCGGAGAAAACGAAACTTGTCAAGTGTGGGAACGCGGAGACTTCATGCGGGCGCTGGCGTTCGAGAAAGCGGCTTCCCGTCTGTCGAACTGAACATTTTTAAAAAATGCCATTTGGTCGATAACGAGAACACGGTCGTTAACTGAGCGCACAGGAGGAATATCCCAGCTGGTGTAAAGGCGCAGGGGATTGGGGAGATGGTCAGGATGTGTCCATTTGGAATTGAAACGATGTTATAATTAATCTCAGGCTAAAAAAACCCAGAAAATACTGGACGATCTCTGCTGAGAGTCAAAGTTTACCCCCTACCCCCCAGCTCCTTACCGAAGGGAGATTGGCTATTTCTCCTGCCAAGTTGTCCTTCCCCGTTGTCTCCGCAGGTAAACACGGTGCCATCGGCCAACACAAACACCCGGTGTTGTTCTCCACAAGACATTCCTTGCACCTCCCGGCCCCGTAACCATCCCGTTTCTTGGGGTGCTGAAGAATCCAGGTCCTTCCCCACCCGGGTGGACAGACCGGCCCCCCAGCACAACATCTCCCCCCCCCCAACACACACACAGCCTGCAAACTCCGAGTATCCACCTCTGCCTGCACCCCGGGAGTGACACTGTTTCTGATGTCGGGTTATCAAGCTGAAAGGTTAACACTGCTCCCTCCCTCTCTGTGGGCGTCATTCTCCGACTCCCCGCCGGGTCGGAGAATGGCCGTTGGCCGCCGTGAATCCCGCCCCCGCCCCCGCCGAAGTCTCCGAAGGTAGAAAAGTCGGCGGGGCGTTAATGGCGCCGCTGCCGCGGAGAATGTCACGGGTCTGCGCAAGGCAGCCGATTTTCGGCCTGCCGATATTCTCCCTTCCGGATGGGCCGAAGTCCCGTCGACGTGATGACCGTTCACGTCGACGTCAATCAAACCTCCTTTTCATCGGCGTGACCCGGTGCTCCAGGCTCACGCCGACCAGCGAGGAGGTGAGTGACGGCTCTGGGCAGGAAATGGCGTGGCCGCAGACTGATTGCCTGAGGAGAGGTGTGTCTCGGCTTGTGTGTGTGTGTGCGGCAGGGGTGGGGGGGGGGTGGTGGTTAGAGTAGGCTGGGCTCCGGGGGAGTGCCGGGAGGGGGTCCGTGCCGGGGTGGAGGTTGGGGGTTGGGGAGGGGGTCCGTGCCGGGGTGGAGGTTGGGGGTTGGGGGGGGGTCCGTGCCGGGGTGGAGGTTGGGGGTTGGGGAGGGGGTCCGTGCCGGGGTGGAGGTTGGGGAGGGGGTCCGTGCTGGGGTGGAGGTTGGGGAGGGGGTCCGTGCCGGGGTGGGTGATGGGGGTTGGGGGGAGGTCCGTGCCGGGGTGGAGGTTGGGGGGGGGGTCCGTGCCGGGGTGGAGGTTGGGGTTGGGGAGGGGGTCCGTGCCGGGGTGGAGGTTGGGGGTTGGGGAGGGGGTCCGTGCCGGGGTGGAGGTTGGGGGGGGGTCCGTGCCGGGGTGGAGGTTGGGGGTTGGGGAGGGGGTCCGTGCCGGGGTGGAGGTTGGGGGGGGGGTCCGTGCTGGGGTGGAGGTTGGGGGTTGGGGGGGGGTCCGTGCCGGGGTGGAGGTTGGGGCGGGGGGAGTCCGTGCCGGGGTGGAGGTTGGGGGTTGGGGAGGGGGTCCGTGCCGGGGTGGAGGTTGGGGGTTGGGGGGGGGGTCCGTGCCGGGGTGGAGGTTGGGGGGGGGTCCGTGCCGGGGTGGAGGTTGGGGGTTGGGGGGGGGTCCGTGCCGGGGTGGAGGTTGGGGGGGGTCCGTGCCGGGGTGGAGGTTGGGGGGGGGGTCCGTGCCGGGGTGGAGGTTGGGGGTTGGGGGGGTCCGTGCCGGGGTGGAGGTTGGGGGGGGGGGTCCGTGCCGGGGTGGAGGTTGGGGGTTGGGGAGGGGGTCCGTGCCGGGGTGGAGGTTGGGGGGGGGGGGTCCGTGCCGGGGTGGAGGTTGGGGGTTGGGGGGGGGTCCGTGCCGGGGTGGAGGTTGGGGGGGGGTCCGTGCCGGGGTGGAGGTTGGGGTTGGGGAGGGGGTCCGTGCCGGGGTGGAGGTTGGGGGGGGGGTCCGTGCCGGGGTGGAGGTTGGGGGTTGGGGAGGGAGTCCGTGCCGGGGTGGGTGATGGGAGGGCAAATGAGTTGGTCCACCTGGCCAGGTGCCAGCCTCCAACAGTTGGACCCATGCGGTCCATGCCACCTGGCTGGGGGGAGGAGGGGATATGGGCAATGATGACATGTCGTCGTTCCCCTCCCCCCCCACCAGGCCGTCATGTTTTCAGACCATCCAGCGATGTTGGCCGCCGTGGTGGCAGCCGCTCATGTCTATGTTGCCCTGGATGAGGAGGAGGAGGAGGAGGAGGAGGAGCGTGCCAGAGAGGCGGCGCAGGCTGCCGCAGAGGGGCAGGCGGCAGCCGCCCAGGCTGGAGGGACACCTGACCGACAGGACGAGGAGGGGGAGGAGGACGTCGCGGCCCCACGGCAACGGAGGCACCCGAGGGCGCCCCGTGTGTACCGGCCCCGGCAGTCATACCAGGACCTCACGGACCGGGAATGCAGGAGGAGACTCCGGATGAGCCGGGAAACCGTGGCACACATCTGCCACCTGCTGGCACACCTGTCACCGCGTGGCACTGGCGGGGGACACCCTCTCCCCGTGTCCGTCAAGGTTACGGTGGCCCTGAACTTTTATGCAACGGGGTCATTCCAGGCACCGAGTGGGGACCTGTCCGGCATATCGCAGACATCGGTGCATCGGTGCATCCGGGCAGTGACAGATGCCCTTTATGCCATGGCGCACCGCTACATCCGCTTCCCCGTGGACCGGGCCAGCCAAGATGCCCGGGCCGTGGGCTTCTCTGCCGTTGCCGGGTTCCCCATGGTCCAGGGCGCGATCGATGGGATGCACGTCGCCGTGCGGCCACCTGCAGAGAACAGGGCCGTGTTCACTAATAGGAAGGGGACCTATTCAATGAACGTACAGGTGGTCTGCGACCACCGCATGATGATCCTGCACGTCTGCGCCCGTCACCCAGGCAGTGTACATGACTCATTCGTGTTGTCGCGGTCATCCATCCCCGGCATGTACGAGGGACGCCATCCCCGGCTGAGGGGCTGGTTGCTGGGCGACAGGGGCTACCCATTGCGATCGTGGCTGATGACGCCTATACGGAGGCCACGCAATGAGGCGGAGAACCGCTACAATGATGCCCATGTAGCGACAAGGGGAGTGATCGAGAGGTGCTTTGGCGTGCTGAAGATGCGTTTCAGGTGCCTGGACCTCTCTGGGGGCGCCCTCCAGTATCGGTCAGATAGGGTCGGCCGCATCATTGTGGTGTGCTGCGTCCTGCACAACATAGCCCAGCAGAGGGGCGATGTGCCGCAGGCAGAGGAGGGCGGAGTGGAGGAGCAGCGGGAAGAGGCCCAGTCCTCCCCAGATGAGGGGGATGGGGGCAATGGTCAGGGCAGACGGGGTAGACACAGGCGGGTGGCTGTCCACCATTACCGGCTGGCCCAGCGGGCACGGGACAGACTGATAGACGCCCGCTTCACTGACTAGATGGGCGTGGGAATCGGGTAGTATGGCCACAGACCGCACACCATGACAACAGCCGACCACCCACACCCCCCACCCATCCACCCACCCAGCACCCTCACCCCCCTCCCCAACCCCACACACCCCACCCGCATGCACACCACCCCCCCACCCCCAATTGCCGATCCACCGGCGGCACAACGGGCCGGGCTCACCCAGTTGCGGGTGGACGCGTGTCTATCGCAGGCCATGGAGAATGATGACAACCCGCCTCCGATGAGCTCCTGACTCTGCATCGTTGGACTATGTCTGACCCATGGCCACAGTACCACCATCCACCCGGACCATCCCTGCATGCGGCTGTGACACTGCAGCGCACGGTCCCGTCCTCTGCCCGGGGGATGTTGATGGCGGCCCAGGGGGAAGGGGGCAGACTCACCTGGGGCTGAGGTAAGACCACCCCTCACACACACACTTGCGCTCAACGTACATGACACCCCCGCACACTTTGGACAGAGCACAAAGGCAGCTTCGGTAGGTGTAACATTGACTTTAATAACCAAAGGACTTCATGCACGTGCCCTAGCCCCTAAAACTCATCTGTGCCCTGCACCCGTGCCAACTTACTCAGTGTCTAATTGTTTGGCCTTACGGGCCCTTTGACTACGTCTACGTGGTTCCCCAGACGGTACAGCAGAACTGGAGGTGGACTCCTGTGATTCCTGCCCTCTGACACTGGATCCCTTTGGCGGCCGTTTCCTGGGGCGTCCTGGCCTAGATGGGCCAGGCTGCGGCCCGGGCGACTGGGATGGCGAGCTGCCAGCCTGTCCTGCCCGTTGCCCACCCGATGCACCTGGGACGGAAGGGGGGGAGTCCGAGGTGTCGCGGTGTACCGGGACCTCCCCTACAGAGGGAGCCGGGACGGACCACACCACCTCCTCCTCCCTCGGGGTGCCCGATGGCCCCCAGGCCTCTACATGGGTGGGGGATGCGAACGGACTGGCCATCCGACGCGCCCCCGACATCTGGCGCTGCCAGTCCTGGAGGCCCGTGCTGGTATCGACAGGGGTCTGCAGGTTTGCAGCCATGGAGCCCAGGGGGTTGTCGAACCCTGTCTGCGACAGTGCGACGCCAGCTCGCACATGGCCACTGGCGCCGATGCCCTCAGCGATGGCCTGCTGAGACTGGGCCATGGCCTGCTGAGACTGGGCCATGGCCTGCTGAGACTGGGCTATGGCGTTGAGCGCCTCTGCCATCTGGCGCTGGCACTGGCTCATGGCCTCTTGTGAGAGGGCAGCCATTTCCTGGGCCACAGACGCCGCCTGCACGGAAGGCCCCAGGCCTCGCAAACCGTTCCCCATGTCTGACACCGTCGCACCCATTGCCTCCACCGCGGACGCCACCCGTGCGGTGTCAGCCTGGGTGGCACGCATGACCGGGACCACTCCCAGCTCCTGGACGCGGGTGGACTCCTCCACCTGCGACCGCAGCCGCCGCAAGCCACCCGTCACCCTATTCGCTCGTCTCCGTGTCGGTGGTTGCATCGGATCTATGTGTGGGTGTGGTAACTGCAGGAACCCGGGATCCATCTGGGCGGCAGATGTTCGCTTGGCCTGGGCTGCCCTCCGACCGCCCGGTCCCTCTGCTGCTCCTACCTCCACCTGCTGTACCGGGACGGCTGTGTTGTGCGCACCAGTGAGTGTACCAGACGCCTCATCACTAAAGTGCCCAACCGTGGTGAGTGTTTCTGCGATGGTGGAGGGTGTTGGTGACAGCAGTGGCGTTGTGTCGTGCTCTTCGTCCCACTCTGAGTCCACGGCACTTTGGGGTGGGGGTTCGTCTCCACCCATCCACTCTGAGTCACTGTCCGGTATTTCGTCTTCCCGGGTAGGGGTGTCCTGGGTAGTGCTGTCCCGGGTAGTGCTGTCCCGGGTAGTGCTGTCCCGGGTAGTGGTGTCCCGGGTAGGGGTGTCCTGGGTAGTGGTGTCCCGGGTAGGGGTGTCCTGGATAGTGGTGTCCTGGGTAGTGGTGTCCTGGCTCGGATGTGACGGGGGCCTGTGGCTGCCCCCCTCATCGCTGGGTGGTCGCTCCCGCACGTGACGGGGGTGTCGTCTCCCTGTTGCTCCAGGTCTCTCCGTCTCCCGTGGTGTGCGAGGGGCATCCTGCGGGCGTCGCATGCTGGAGGGTTCGGGTCTCTCCGTCTCCCGTGGTCTCCGAGGGGCATCCTGCGGGCGTCGCATGCTGGAGGGTTCGGGTCTCTCCGTCTCCCGTGGTCTCCGAGGGGCATCCTGCGGGCGTCGCATGCTGGAGGGTTCGGGTCTCTCCGTCTCCCGTGGTCTCCGAGGGGCATCCTGCGGGCGTCGCATGCTGGAGGGTTCGGGTCTCTCCGTCTCCCGTGGTCTCCGAGGGGCATCCTGCGAGCATCGCATGCTGGAGGGTGCGGGTCTCTCCGTCTCCTGTGGTCTCCGAGGGGCATCCTGCGGGCGGTCTGCATCTGCGGGGATGGGTGCCTGGACGTTTGGTCCTGCGATACACAATGAAGCATGCATGGTTAGACATCAGGCAGTGATCAGGTGATACGGGGGAGGGGGATATAGGGGAGGGGGGATATGGGGACGGGCTGTTGGTGGCTCACTTGCTCGTGGGGCCCCGACCTCTGCATCAGCAACCTCCCGGTCCTCAGGTCCGCCAGCCAGTTCCAGGGCCCTTTCCTCGTGTACGGTCAGTGGCCTCTCATCAGCGGGCCCTCCTCCAGTCCTCACATGCTCCCTATTGTTGTGTGCGCGCTTCTCCTGTGGGGGGGGGGGTGGTGGCAGGGGTAAAAAGCAACAGTGTTAGGCAGGTATATGAATGCACGCCATCGGTTGCGCGTGCATTGCAGAGGTTAAGGTTAGGGCTGGACTCACTTGGGGATATGGGGGATATGGGGGAGGGGGGGATATGGGGGATATGGGGAGGGGGGGATATGGGGGATATGGGGGAGGGGGGATATGGGGGAGGGGGGATATGGGGGAGGGGGGGATATGGGGGAGGGGGGATATGGGGGAGGGGGGATATGGGGGAGGGGGGAATATGGGGGAGGGGGGATATGGGGGAGGGGGGATATGGGGGAGGGGGGATATGTGGGAGGGGGGATATGGGGGAGGGGGATATGCGGGAGGGGGGAATATGGGGGAGGGGGGGATATGGGGGATATGGGGGAGGGGGGATATGGGGGAGGGGGGATATGGGGGAGGGGGGGATATGGGAGAGGGGGGATATGGGGGATATGGGGGAGGGGGGATATGGGGGAGGGGGGGATATGGGGGAGGGGGGATATGGGGGAGGGGGGATATGGGGGAGGGGGGAATATGGGGGATATGGGGAGGGGGGATATGGGGGAGGGGGGAATATGGGGGAGGGGGATATGGGGGAGGGGGGATATGGGGGAGGGGGGATATGGGGGGGGATATGGGGGAGGGGGGATATGGGGGAGGGGGGAATATGGGGGATATGGGGGAGGGGGGATATGGTGGAGGCTCACCCTGCCTGCTCTGACGAGGTCGTTCACCTTCTTGTGGCACTGGGTGCCTGTCCGTGGTGTTAGGGCCACAGCGGTGACGGCCTCTGCCACCTCCCTCCACAGACGCCGGCTGTGGCGTGGGGTAACTCTGCGGCCGTGCCCGGGATACAGGGCATCCCTCCTCTGCTCCACCGCGTCCAGGAGCGCCTCCACATCGCGTGACTCGAACCTCGGGGCTGAGCGACGGCCAGCCATCCAGTCGGGTGTTGCGGTCGGCTGTTCCGGTCGGGTGGGGGGGAGCTGCGCGGCCTTATGAGCCGTCACGCCGTGCAGCGCGTATGACGCTGCACGGTGTGAACCACTGCGCAAGCGCGGATCCCGTTACGTCGCTGCTAGCCCATTTCGGGCCGCAGACTATCGGCCCATTTTTATGACGTGACGCAAGTGGGATTTGCGCCGTTTTTTGCGCCGATCGGCGGACTTTCCGCCGATAATGGAGAATTTCGCCCTATCCGCACACATGATGCTCTCCGCTGAGTATTTGCAGCACCTATTTTTTGTTTTCAATTTATTGGCACAATCATTGCTCGTTTCACAGTGACACGGCGTTCAGCCAATGGTTGAAATGTAGCCAGTATGATCATAAAAATAAAACAAGACTTGCTTTTGTACGGCGTTTGGCATGGCCGCTGACCGTCTCAAAGCACTTTTCAGCCAGTGAAGCTTGTTTAATGTGCAGTTAGTAACTGTTGCAAGTAACGTGATGATGATTTGATCTCCTGTGCATCTCTTTGAAGTAGTGCCATGATGTACTCCTGATAGAGCAGACAGAGCCCCAGTTTAACCCCTCAACTAAAAGATGGTGGGCCGATTCTCCGTCGGTCGACTCCAAAATCGGGAAGCGCGGTTGGGCGGAGAATCGGTCAGGAAGCCAAAATCGTGGCCTGCGCTGGGTGCCCGGGAGAATTCCGGTGCCTCGGCAGCGGCGTCACTGCGGCTCTATTCTGCACGTACAGTAAATGCCGTCTACATATCATTAACGGCCTGACCCGGTATTCTCCGGGGCCTTCGCGATGCTCCGCCTCCGCCGGGAGGAATTACCGATGGCGGGTTTCATTTGCGGCTTCAAAAACCAGGGAACAGGCGCCGAGGCCAATGAGGGAGAGAGAGGAGGTAGGGCACGCAGAGGCACGACCGTGGGCTACCAGTGCTGCCACTGACCGGGCTGGCTGGGGGGGGGATACCTGCCAGGCCGGTTGGTGGGGGGGGGGGGGGGGGGGGGTGACGGGAGGTGACCAGGGAATGGGCCGTGGGGTCAGGGTGCTCCTCCACGGGGCCAGGCATGGATTGCCATTGCCATGGCCTACAGGGAGGCCATCTTTTTTCAATATAATTTAGAGTACCCAATTCATTTTTATCAATTAAGGGGCAATTTAGCGTGGCCAATCCACCTAGCCTGCACATCTTTGGGTTGTGGGGGTGAAACCCACACAAACACGGGGAGAATGTGCAAACTCCCCACAGGCAGTGACCCAGAGCCGGGATCGAACCTGGGACCTCGGCGCCGTGAGGCAATAGGGCTAACCCACTGCGCCACCGTGCTTCGCTCAGGGAGGCCATCCTGCTGTGCACCCCATTGACCACACCCCACACCCTATCCCTCACCCTCCACCCCAGAAAGTCTTCCTCCCCTGCAACCGACCTCCATGTACTGGTGGAGCAGCACGCAGCCCCCCCCCCAAGGGCAATGGCCACAGTAGCCCCTGGGGGAGGGCACCGGACGGGGGTCACAGAGCGTGCCACTGGCATGGATAATGCCAGCCAAGGGTACCCCTGGCAGCACCAATGGGCAACATGGTGCCGGGCATCTACCGGGCCAGGAGTGTGGAGGGCAGAGTGCCAGGGGGAATGGCAAGATGTGGGGATGGGCGAGGGAGGGGGACAGGCGTGTTGCCCAGTGGACCTGGTTAGGCGCGCGGGTACGCACCATGCTAATATGTCTGACTGTCGCTCCCAACAGACAATGGACTTCGGAATTCAACCAGGAATGGTGGCCTTCATCCAGGCCGCCACAGCCCTGGGGGTGCACTGAGGCAGCTCGAGCTGGAGCTGCTCAAGGAGGACCCTGCAGCGGTGGAGCCTGCTTCAGAGGAACAGGAGGCAGCAAGTGAGGATGGAGAGCCGGCCACCCAACAGGCGGAGGAGGAGGTGGGAAGGAGGAGTTGCATGAGGCCCTGAGTGAGCTGGCAGCGCCTGTCATTTGAGGACCTGCCGGACCGGGCATGCCGTCAAAGACCCTGGCTGAGCATGGGGACAGTGCGACATATCTGCCAGATCATGGTGCACCTGCCACTGTGGGGGGCTAGGGGAGGACACCTACTCCCAGTGGGCGTCAAGGTGACGGTCTCCCTGAATCTTTATGCCACATGGTCCTTCCAGGTACTGGGTGGAGACTGTCAGGGAACTCACAGGTCTCAGTGCACAGGTGCATCCACGCCGTCATGGAGGCCTATATGCCCGGTCAACACAAGACATCAAATTTAATGTGGACCAGGTTCAGTGCCCTCACCGAGATACCCCCGGGTCCAGGGGGTGATCGGCAGGATGCAAGCCGTTCTGTGAGCATAGGCCCATGGTGGGCCAGTCCTCATAAATTGAAAAGGGTTCCACTCGATAAGCGTGCAGCTGGTGTGTGAAGTTGCAAATCATGCACGACTGCACCCAATACCCAGTCATTGTGCATGACACCTTCAACAGAGGGCAGTAGAGCGGAGCTGCTGATTGGCTGTTGCAGGGGCAATTTGCATACGTCTGTTGTGCTCACCCTAACTTGAAGGTGGTTTGTGGAGGAGCTGTTGTCAAGTGACACTTAAACCCGAAGCACTTCTTCAGTGTTTCCCTCCCTACCGCCTCCTCTAACCAAAAAAAACAAACTGCTGTAAAGATCAAGAGGAAGGCTCAAGGGCAGGTAGAAATAGAAAGAAGTTGAACCGTGAAGTCACAGCCTGCAGGTAAGGGATTGGCTGGTGACAGGTCAGTAGTTTTTCTTTTATTTTGCCTCAGGTGTTATTGTGCGGGGCGCAGACGTTGCTGAGTGAGTGCTTGCTGAGAAGGGGAGTGAATAACAGGTAAGCTCTTTCTTTCTTTTTCTTTTTTTATCTAGAGGGGATGGCAGGGAATGTAGTGCAATGTTCCTCCTGCAGAATGTGTGAGGCGAGGGATGCCGTCAGTGTCCCTGCTGATTTCATCTGTGGAAAGTGCACCCATCTCCAGCTCCTCAGAAACCGTGTTATGGAACTGGAGCTGGAGCTGGATGAACTTCGGATCATTCGGGAGGCAGAGGTGGTCATAGATAGAAGCTTCAGGGATGTAGTTACTCCTAAGAATAAAGATAGATGGGTGACAGTGAGAGGGGCTGGGAGGAAGCAGTCAGTACAGGGTCATTCCCCTTAGTAACAAGTATACCGCTTTGGATACTGTTGGGGGGGGGGACTTACTAGGGGTAAGCCATGGGGTACAGGTCTCTGGCACAGAGTCTGTCCCTGTTACTCAGAAGGGCAGGGGGGAGAGAAGTAGAGCATTGGTCATTGGAGACTCCATAGTTAGGGGGATAGATAGGAGATTCTGTGGGAACGAGAGAGACTCGCGGTTGGTGTGTTGCCTCCCAGATGCCAGGGTGCGTGATGTCTCGGATCGTGTTTTCGGGATCCTTCAGGGGGCGGGGGAGCAGCCCCAAGTCATGGTCCACATAGGTACCAACGACATAGGTAGGAAAAGGGATAGGGATGTAAGGCAGGAATTCAGGGAGCTAGGGTGGAAACTTAGATCTAGGACAAACAGAGTTATTATCTCTGGGTTGTTACCCGTGCCACGTGATAGCGAGACGAGGAATAGGGAGAGAGAGGAGTTGAACACGTGGCTACAGGGATGGTGCAGGAGGGAGGGTTTCAGATTTCTGGATAATTGGGGCTCATTCTGGGGTCGGTGGGACCTCTCCAAATGGGATGGTCTACACCTGGACCAGAGGGGTACCAATATCCTGGGGGGGAAATTTGCTAATGCTCTTCGGGAGGGTTTAAACTAGTTCAGCAGGGGCTTGGGAACCTGAATTGTAGCCCCAGTATACAGGAGGTTGAGAGTAGTGAGGTCATGAGTAGGGTTTCAAAGTTGCAGGAGTGTACCGGCAGGCAGGAAGGTGGTTTAAAGTGTGTCTTCTTCAATGCCAGGAGCATCCGGAATAAGGTGGGTGAACTTGCGGCATGGGTTGGTACCTGCGACTTCGATGTTGTGGTCATTTCGGAGACATGGATAGAGCAGGGACAGGAATGGTTGTTGCAGGTGCCGGGGTTTAGATATTTCAGTAAGCTCAGGGAAGGTGGTAAAAGAGGTGGAGGGGTGGCATTGTTAGTCAAGGACAGTATTACGGTGGCAGAAAGAACGTTTGATGAGGACTCGTCTACTGAGGTAGTATGGGCTGAGGTTAGAAACAGGAAAGGAGAGGTCACCCTGTTAGGGGTTTTCTATAGGCCTCTGAAAAGTTCCAGAGATGTAGAGGAAAGAATTGCAAAGATGATTCTGGATAGGAGCGAAAGCAACAGGGTAGTTGTTATGGGGGACTTTAACTTTCCAAATATTGACTGGAAACGTTATAGTTCGAGTACTTTAGATGGGTCCGTTTTTGTCCAATGTGTGCAGGAGGGTTTCCTGACACAGTATGTAGATAGGCCAACGAGAGGCGAGGCCATATTGGATTTGGTACTGGGTAATGAACCAGGACAGGTGTTAGATTTGGAGGTAGGTGAGCACTTTGGTGACCACAATTCGATTATGTTTACTTTAGTGATGGAAAGAGATAGATATATACCGCAGGGCAAGAGTTATATCTGGGGGAAAAGACAATTATGATGCGATGAGGCAAGACTTAGGATGCATCGGATGGAGACGAAAACTGCAGGGGATGGGCAAAATGGAAATGTGGAGCTTGTTCAAGGAACAGCTACTGCGTGTCCTTGATAAGTATGTACCTGTCAGGCAGGGAGGAAGTGGTCGAGCAAGGGAACCGTGGTTTACTAAAGCAGTCGAAACACTTGTCACGAGGAAGAAGGAGGCTTATGTAAAGATGAAACATGAAGGTTCAGTTAGGGTGCTCAAGAGTTACAAGTTAGTTAGGAAGGACCTAAAGAGAGAGCTAAGAAGAGCCAGGAGGGGATATGAGAAGTCTTTGGCAAGTAGGATCAAGGATAACCCTAAAGCTTTCTATAGATATGTCAGGAATAAACGAATGACTAGGGTAAGAGTAGGGCCAGTCAAGGACAGTAGTGGGAAGTTGTACTTGGAGTCCGAGGAGATAGGAGAGGTGCTAAATGAATATTTTTGTCCGTATTCACACAGGAAAAAGACAATGTTGTCGAGGAGAATACTGAGATTCAGGCTACTAGCCTAGAAGGGCTTGAGGTTCATAAGGAGGAGGTGTTAGCAATTCTGGAAAGTGTGAAAATAGATAAGTCCCCTGAGCCGGATGGGATTTATCCTAGGATTCTCTGGGAAGCTAGGGAGGAGATTTCTGAGCCTTTGGCTTTGATCTTTAAGTCATCTTTGTCTACAGGAATAGTGCCAGAAGACTGGAGGATAGCAAATGTTGTCCCCTTGTTCAAGAAGGGGAGTAGAGACAACCCAGGAAACTATAGACCAGTGAGCCTTACTTCTGTTGTGGGCAAAATCTTGGAAAGGTTTATAAGAGATAGGAGGCATAATCATCTGGAAAGGAATAATTTGATTAGAGATAGTCAACACGGTTTTGTGAAGCGTAGGTCGTGCCTCACAAACCTTATTGAGTTCTTTGACAAGGTGACCAAACAGGTGGATGAGGGTAAAGCAGTTGATATAGTGTATATGGATTTCAGTAAAGCGTTTGACAAGGTTCCCCACGGTAGGCTACTACTGAAAATACAGAGGCATGGGATTCAGGGTGATTTAGCAGTTTGGATCAGAAATTGGCTAGCTTGAAGAAGACAAAAGGTGGTGGTTGATGGGAACTGTTCTGACTGGAGTCCAGTTACTAGTGGTGTACCACAAGGATCTGTTTTGGGGCCACTGCTGTTTGTCATTTTTATAAATGAACTGGAGGAGGGCGGAGAAGGATGGGTGAGTAAATTTGCTGATGACACTAAAGTCGGTGGAGTTGTGGACAGTGCGGAAGTATGTTACAAGTTACAGAGGGACATAGATAAGCTGCAGTGCTGGGCTGAGAGGTGGCAAATGGAGTTTAATGCAGAAAAGTGTGAGGTGATTCATTTTGGAAGGAATAACAGGAAGACAGAGTACTGGGCTAATGGTAAGATTCTTGGCAGTGTGGATGAGCAGAGAGATCTCGGTCTCCATGTACATAGATCCCTGAAAGTGGCCACCCAGGTTGAGAGGGTTGTTAAGAAGGCGTACGGTGTGTTAACTTTTATTGGTAGAGGGATTGAGTTTCGGAGCCATGAGGTCATGTTGCAGCAATTGAGGCATACAAGATGATCAGAGGATTGGATAGGGTGGACAGTGAGAGCCTTTTTCCTCGGATGGTGATGTCTAGCACGAGGGGACATAGCTTTAAATTGAGGGGAGTTAGATATAGGACAGATGTCAGAGGTAGGTTCTTTACTCAGAGAGCAGCAAGGGCGTGGAATGCCCTGCCTGCAACAGTAGTGTACTCGCCAACACTAAGGGCATTCAAATGGTCATTGGATAGACATATGGACGATAAGGGAATAGTGTAGATGGGCTTTAGAGTGGTTTCACAGGTCGGCGCAACATCGAGGGCCGAAGGGCCTGTACTGCGCTGTAATCTATGTTCTATGTTCAACTTGGAACACTCGACAGCTCCTGACCTGTCCAAGGCGCACCCCCGGCTGAGGGGTTGGCTCTTGGGCGACAGGGGTTATCCACTGCGGTCGTGGCTGATGACGCCCATCTGGAGGCCACAAACCGACAGGGGGATCTGCTACAACAATGCCCATGCAGCGACTAGGGGGCGTGATCAAGCAGTGCTTCAGCGACTGATTATTGTGAAATGGTGAACAGAAATAGACAGGTTTGTGCCCTAGCCCCTAACACCCGTGCCAACTTAACTAGTGTCTACCTTTCTGGCCTTACGGGCCCTAACGCTACGCCTAGGTGGATCCCCAGGTGGTACATGATGCTCGATCAATGACTCCTGAAGCGAGATTGGAGACAATTGAAGGCTTTATTGG
Organism: Scyliorhinus torazame; assembly: GCF_047496885.1. Taxonomy (NCBI): domain Eukaryota; kingdom Metazoa; phylum Chordata; class Chondrichthyes; order Carcharhiniformes; family Scyliorhinidae; genus Scyliorhinus; species Scyliorhinus torazame. The sequence continues at coordinate 18,712,455 of NC_092709.1, read as the reverse complement.
ACTAGATGTTTCCCCAGCAGCGCAGGTACAGAATGCAGCTGCTAGGGAGACACAGGCTCTTATACTCCGCCTTACTGGGCGGAACCAGCAGGCAGGCTTCACCAATGATCTTCCTGTCTCAGGTACCTCCCACACCAATGATCTTACAGCCTCAACCTAGGCACCGTAATACCCCTAATACAGACTACCACAGTACATCAGGAGTGGAGGTGGCCTTTTGCGATTCCCGACTTGTGACCTGGGCCCCCTTTGGCGGCCGTCTTCTGGGGATACCGGGTCTGGGTGCGTCTGGCTGCTGCTTGGGTGTTCTGGGTGGTGTGGTGTCACCCTGTTCTGCCCATTGCCTATCAGATGCACCAGGGACAGGACCCCATCATTTCCTCCTCCCTCGGGATGCGTGATGGTCCCCGGGCCATTCCTTGGGATGGGGTGTGAGCGGAGCTAAAACCCTGAGCCTCCCCCGCTGCCAGTCCTGGAGGCCCACTCCAGTCTCGACCAGAGTCTCGATGCTCATGGCTATGGAGCACAGGGTGCGGACCACCTCCCTCTGGGACTGTGCCACATCACTCAGCGACTGGGCCACCTCCCTCTGTGCCTGGCTCAGGTCAACCAGTGCTCAGGCAATGCCGCCAACACCCTCAGCTGTGATTGGGCCACGCTCTGGAGCGCTGCTGCAATGTCCAGGTTGCTGTGGTACATGGCTGCCTGTGACAATGAAGTCCTGTCCTGGGCCTCGGCCACCGCCTGCACAGAGTGCCCCAGCCCTTGGACATCCTGACCCCTGACCGATACCTTCGCCCCCACATGGCCTCCACTGTGGACATGGTGGGCACGCATGGTCGGCACCACCTCTTGCCCCTACAGGTGGTTGAACTCCTCCAACTGCACCTGCAGGCACTGCATGGTTGTTGACACCCCCTCTGGCTCTGTGACTGCATCTCCACTATCAATGGGCCCCCCCTTTCCAGAAGCCGGAAATCCATCTGGTTGGCAGCTAATCCCTGGGGTCAGGCTGCCCTCCGACAGCACATGTGTGGTGTGCACTAGATAGTGTCTCAGGACCATCCTCACGAACATGCCCAAACGAGGTGAGTATCTCTGGGAGAGTGGAGGGTGTTGGGGACTGCTGTGTCGGTTCGTCAATGTTGCCCCCGGTCTGGGTAGCTGTTCGAGGGCAGCTGTCGCTGTCCGTGTCCTCTTCCTCACTGCTATCCACTTGAGGTTGGGTTGTGGGTGGGGTCGGGGGCGGTGGACACCAGAAGGGTCCGCCTTATCACCAGGAGATCTTGCAAGGCACAAGACATGGCGTCTGACTGCGTGGGAGGGTGGTAGAGGCGGGTTGCCTCACATCCTTCAAAAAGTACCTGGATGAGCACTTGGCTCATCATAGCATTCAAGGCTGTGGGCCAAGTGCTGGCAAATGGGATTAGGTAGGCCGGCCAGGTGCTTTTCATGCGTCATTGCGGATTCGATTGCTCCAGGAGCAGTACCAATTTTGCTATCGTAGAAGTCCACCAATTCTGTCCCAGCATCAGCATTTAGTCTCTGAAACAGAGAATTCCGCCCGGTATCTCCGACAGTTCAGCACTCCCTCAGTACTGCACTGGACCGTCAGCCTTGATTTTTGTGCTCAGGTCCGACCACAACAGGAAGTTGCTTTCCAAATTCAATACACTGACCGACGGGAGTGATAAAGAAGACGATAGTTAAAATGTTGAGGCTGAAATATAAATTCAACAGCGTGGATGTTAAAGATGCCGCTGTATTATTTCAAAGATCAAGGGGATTTCTCCCCGGTGTTAAGGGAAAATTACATTAGAGGTTATTCATTTATTCATTAAGAATCTCTCTATTTTATTATGTTTAATTATTAGCTTATGCCTGCAATAGTGTGGACTGCTGAGTCATTCTATACTGGTTTACTCACCACGGCAATCTAATTCTGCAATGACCTGATAAGTACGGTTACTGGCGAGTCATTCTCTAACTGACCTACTGACATCTGCAATGTTCCGATTAATTGCTGAGTCATTCTGTTTCTGACAAACTGACCGTTAACTATTGAGACACCTGTTATCTTGTAATTGTGGACAAGGAGTTGTGGACGTTAGTTAACGGATGGTCTCAGAGGAATGTGATTGGAAGCTAATTGTTGCTAGGGGGGGGGGCCTAATTGGTCGTGTATGTAACCCCCCCAAGCTAACGAGGAACTAACCAAGTGTGTACATGTATAAAAGAGGCTAACTGCCGTTGTACAATTGAGAAGACACTGCAGACTGCCTGACTTTCTCCGAAAAGCTTTTGCCAATAAATTGACTTGACTCAACTCTTTGGTGTGAATAAGTTATTTACCACGTCTCCGGTATCCTGGGCAAGACTTACTGCCTGACCAAGCACGTTAAAAAAAAAGATGACCTGCTCATTTATTGCACTGCCTCTTGTTGGGGAGTGCTGTGCGCAAATTGGCTGACACGTTTCAAGAGTGACTGCCCTTCAAAAATACTTTATTGGTTGTAGAGCACTCTGGGGTGATCTGAGGCTACGAAAGGTATATTAGGAGTTGTTCTATTTCCTTTATGCATTGACTGTTTATCTTGGCAAATGGTCTTCTGTGCCTGATTTACTCAGTTACAATATCACCAACAGCTTGGGAGATGTACAGCCTATTGTGGCCTCTGAGACACCCAGATTGTAGCCACCACATCTGAATGAGAAACAGAAAGTGCTGGAAAAACTCGGCCAGTCTGACCGTCCTTGTAGAGCGAGAAACAGAGTTTTCGTCCTTTGGAACTGACCATCACATCTGCTTTACACTACTCCGATGTCTGTGGTATCCTGAGCATTGATCCTGTCCTTTTTGACCTTCAGTTATCTAACTTCATGATGCACTATCAATTACCACAAAGACGAGAGTAGTGGAATAATCGAGGCTTTATTGAGCAAAGATGTTGTGCCTCCTGTAGCTGGAACCAGAATGGCTGCAGCACCGGCGAACACACACATTTATACCCCGCCTACTGGGCGGAGCCAGCAGGCAGGGATTTACCCATGTACCTCTACTATACGGGTAGTGCCGTGATACATATGATGCTGCTAGTGGTGACTACCACACTTCACTCATACCACTTCTCATTGAAACCCAAGTTTAGTCTCCATCTGATTCTTCCATCCACTCACAAATCTGACTCTTAGGAGGTGTGTGTTTCTTTAGCTGAGGGGTGGCCTAATCGAGGTGTTGAAAATTGTGAAAGGTATTGACCGGGTGGATAGGATACAGGGAGAATGTTGCAGAGAGAATGTGAGGAAGAGGATAACTGGAAGTCACCAATATAAGATAGTCACCGAGAAATCCATTTGGGAATTCAGAGGAAAGTTTGCTGCCCAAGGAGTAATGAAAATGTGGAACTTGCTACCTCAGAGTGTGGTTGAATGAATAGTATAGAGGCATTTAAGGGCAAACTATACAAGGATATTGGGGGAAAGGGGAATAGAGGATTAATAATGGTAGATTTGGATGGGAAAAGATGGGAGGAGGCTTGAATGGACCATAAATACCAGCATGAACTGATTGGGCTGAAAGGCCTATTTCTGGTCCTTTTATCCAATGTAACCACACCCACTCATTCTGACATCCCTCCTTCATTCTATTGGTTCAATTGACTTCAATGATCTGTTGGTAATGTTAGGTAATTTTCACCTCACTAAACCATCTGTTGTTCCCACTTTTCTTACCCCGATCACTGTCCAACATTTCAATATTTTGTCGCATAAAATTAAACTCATAAATTCCAATTCACCTTCTCCTGAGATCACTATTTTCAGAAACTTCAATGGCTCCACTTCCTCAAGTTTGGAGTAATCCCAGTGCCAAGCCCCTTGCTGTTCTTCATGATCTTGAACAATCTGCCAATCAGCCCACCCTTGTCTCTGGGCAGCTTGGTAGTTTTGAGATCTCCTAGGTCTTTTCATCACCTCCTGTCCTGGCGTTTTTTATTTGTAATTCTTCCAAAGGTGAGGCTTTAACTTTAATGTGTTGGGGGACAGTTTGGAACTCCAGTTTGGGAGTCCTTTCGAACTCCCTTCCTCAAAAGGCAGTGGCAGCGGCGTCTTTGAATATTTTTTAAGTCCAAGGTAGATAGATTCTTGGTAAGCAAAGAGGTGAAAGGTTATCAGAGTGTAGGTGAGAGGTTACATTCAGATCAGCCATGATATTGTCGAAGGGATGAGGTGGCCTACTCCTGCTCCTAATTCATATGGTCATATGGCATAGTCAAGCTCATGCATCAGAGTTGTGGTGGTAAAAGGGTTAGGTGGGGGCAATTATTGATGATAAATGTAAGAAATTGTTATATTTTATATTTTTTGTAGTAATGTTATTAAAAACCCTGGGTTCAAATACACACCGGCAGCATGTCTGTTAAAGCTATGATTAAGGGGTCATAAAGGTTAGGTAATCATTGATTTTAATAATTTATTTGTTTACAAATAGATGGTTAATGGAATATTGTTTATGTTTAGGAGGTTCCCTGGGGTGTGGATAATTTATGAGGGATTGTGTTTAGTTCTAGCTAAGCAGGTCATGGGACACCTTGGTGGGAGGAGACTGGAGAAAGCCTTATGCTTGAGATGCAGGTGATGTAAGTAATGGGAGGAGCCAGGACTGTCTGTATTTTTGCAGTTTGCCACAGGATTTCAGTGTGACAAGACTATATGGATTTCCATATTGTTCATGACAGGGTCCCTCTCCGAAGGTTAGCACAGAGACGCAAGTAATTCTGATTTTTAACTTTATTTATAAGTGGTATTTGAACTGTATTGGGCTGCTTAATTGGAATGTATAGTGGCAGGTGTAGATAGGGAGTTAAAGGTTTTTTTCCCCTTTTATTTAAGAGTTGTTTAACTGTTAATTGGGAAGCTATCATTGTGTTGCTATTGTGATTGATTCTGTGTTTAAATTGAAGTTAGGACAGCAGCAGTATTTGTATATATCAGGATGCCGCGGCAGAATTGGCAAGGAGGTGTGCGTCCTTTAACAGGCAAAGTCAACCCTTTTCAAGAGCGATGTGTGTTTTGGTGTGGTGTACCTGGCGAGGATGACATAAACCACTTCTTCGAGACGGAGGAGGAAGCGGAGGTTTTTATTAAAGCTCAAGGATTTGGACTGAACTGAGGGGGCTTGAATGGGACTTTTCTGCTGGTTGGCCTGTTGGGGGGTGGCAAAGGTACTTGCGGTGTTTATGATGGGTGGAGCGGATGTGTGGTGAATTTTGCACCCTGGGAGCCGGGAATTCTCCTTTTTCTCTCCCGTGCGTCACATGTATTCGCGTATCGATTTTTTCGTGATGGGGAGGTTTCTGCTGCCTGGGGTGAGGACTGCGCAATATTCCACGATAGTCATTTCGGATCAAACTCCACACCTGGTGGATGTGGTTTTGGGGCTGGGGCCGGTTCAGCGGCCAGCCTGGAGTTTGGATGTGGGGCTGTTGGCGGATATGGGATTCTGAGTGAAGATGCCTCCGTTGATTAATGAGTATTTATGGTTTCATAAAAATGGGGAGGTGTCGCCCTCGAAATTGTGGGAGGCCCTGAAGGCGATGGGTGAGAGGGGCGATAATCTCGCATAAGGGGCAGAAGGATAAGGAGGGCGCCAACGGTTGGTAAACGAGATCCTGGAGGTAGATGGTAGGTATTTGAGTGACCCTGCTCCAGAGCTCCTGGCTGTAGGAAGAAGCTACAGATGCAGTTTGATATATTATCAAAGAGTGCAATGTAAAAATATGGGAAGAAGACCAGTCATCTCTAGGCTGGTCAGTTGGGGCGAGAGATTGTTCAGATTTGGGATATGGGTGGTGGACTAATGTCTGTGGCGGATAATGTTAAATGGGTGTTTGAGGCGTACTACAAGAATCTATGTAGGTCGGAGCCGTCTGGAGAGGGGTCGGATATGATGGACTTTCTGGAGGGGTTGGAGTGTCCGAAGGTGGAGGAAGAGGATCGGGAAGGGTTGGAGGTGCCATTGGGGGAGGAGGAGGTCCAGACAGCTATTGGGCGAATGTAGGCTGGTAAGGTGGCGGGGTTGGAGGGGTTCCCGGTGGAATTTTAGGAAAGGTTTGCTGATTGACTGGTGCTGTTAATGGTGGAGATGTTTGAGGGTTCACTAGCGTAGCAGTCTCCACCAGCGACAATGATGCAAGCATCCATTTTGCTTGTGCTGAAGAAGGATAAGGACCCGATAGATGTGGGTCATACCGTCTGATTTTCTTACTGAATGTGGATGCTAAGACTTTGGCCAAGGTTCTAGTGCTGAGGTTGGAGAAATGCCTCCCTCAGGTTATTGGGGAGGATTCGACGGGCTTTCTGAAGAGTCAGTACTTGTTGTCTAATGTGAGGCCACTTTTAAACAGGTATTTACCCGGCGGAAGAAAGGGAGCATGAGGTTATTGTGGCGTTTGATGGCGAGAAAGCTTTTGATAGGGTAGAATGTTTTTTTTTTGTGGGGCTGGAATGGTTTGGGAAATTTTTGTTGTGGGTTTGGTTGTTATATAAGACACCTCAGGTTAGTGTCCGTACAAATAACGTGAGTTTGGGATACCTTCAGCTGTACAAGGGAACGAGGTAGGAGTGCCTATGTTCTCCCCTCTTGTTTGCCGTTGCAATTGAGCCTTTGGCCAAGGGCACAGGGTGTCCATGTACGCTGCTGACCTTCTTTTGTATGTGACGGATCCGATTCCTTCAATGGGTGATATTGTGGCGCCGCTGAAGTGTTTTGGGGCTTTTTCAGGGTATAAATTGAACTGGAAGAAAAGTGAGTGTTTTCCGGTCACTCCGCTGGGGAAGGGAGCCAATCTGGGTGGGTAACGTAGCTCAGGTTTGGGCCCAGCTTCATCAGTTGAATTTTATCAGCTTGGGGAGTAGGGTCAATAATAATAATAATCGATTATTGTCACAAGTAGGCTTCAATGAAGTTGCTGTGAAAAGCCCCTAGCCGCCACATTCCGCCGCCTGTTCAGGGAGGCCGGTACGGGAATTGAACCCGCGCTGCTGGCCTTGTTCTGCGTTACAAGCCAGCTGTTTAGCCCACTGTGCTAAGACCAACTTTAGGGATGTGTTTGTTTATTGTCACGTGTACCGAGGTATACTGAAAAGTATTTTTCTGCGAGCAGCTCAACAGATCATTAAGTACATGAAGAGAGAAGGAAATAAAAGAAAATACATAATAGGGCAACATGAGGTACACAATGTAACTACATAAACACCGGCATCGGGTGAAGCATACAGGGGTGTAGTGTTGATGAGGTCAGTCCATAAGAGGGTCGTTTAGGAGTCTGGTAACAGCGGGGAAGAAGCTGTTTTTGAGTCTGTTCGTGCGTGTTCTCAGACTTCTGTATCTCCTGCCCGATGGTAGAAGTTCAGTCGGTGATGATGAACGTTTCACCATGGTTTCTGTTCCAGTTTTTTCAGCCGAAATCCTTCTTTGGAGGAGCGTGAGATTGTTTTCATGCTTTATTTGGGTGGGTAAAGTAGCTAGGATTCAGAAGACGATCCTCCAGAGGGATCGACGTTGCCGAGTTTATTTTTGGGGTGTTTAGGTGTTGGGGTGGCGTGGGGTTGCTGAGGCTGTATGGGTGAGGATGGAGTAGGGGTCACGTAGGGAGTTGGAGTTAAGGACATTAGTGATGGCCGTGCTGCCGTTTTCAGTGGTCTCGACGTTGAAGGTATGAAGACAATTCTGGCAGTACTTTAACTTGGGGACGCTATCGAAGCTGGCGCCGATTTGTGTGTACCATTTGAGCTGGCGAGGTTGGACGTCAGGTTTAGGGGATGGGAGGAGAAGGGGGTGGGAGGGATGAGGGGTTTGTTTTTGGAGGGGCGGTTTGTCAGCCTGGAGGAGTCGTCGGAGAAATTTGGGCTTTCGCAGGTGGTAATGTTTCGGATCTGCAGGTTCGCAATTTCACGAAAAAGATCTTTCTGACATTCCCTGTGATGCTGCTGTCCTCATTGCTGGAGAAGGTTCTGTCACTGGCAGGGATGGAGGAGGGGAGTGCCTCGGCGATTTATGGTACAATTATAGCGGAAGACGCAGTGTCGCTGGTGGGGGTTAAGGCTAAGTAGGTGGAGGAGCTAGAGTTGGAATTGGAGGATGGGGTGTGGTGCGAGGCCCTGCGGAGGGTGAATGCAACATCTTTGTGTGCAAGGTGTGGTAGTCTGTGTTAGGAGGATTACGGTACCTGGTAATGCCGGAATACCACTGGTAGAGAATGTACTTGTTCCCATTGGTTAAGCTTGTATGTTAGCTCCGCCCTGCAAGGTGGGGTATAAGATCCTGTGCTGCCCCAGCAGCTTTCTTCTGTACCTGCGCTGCTGGGGGAAACATCTAGCGTATTAAAACTTTCAATTGTCTCCAATCTCGTTTCTGAGGTTATTGATCGTGCATCAATTTAATACGCAAGATTTAAAGAATGGAGCTCCGAATCAAGCTGGACTGCCCCCACGCGGCAAACTCAGCGGCAACCTTCAAGCACTGGCTGGCGTGCTTCAACGGATATCTCGGAACGGCTGAAAACACATCCACGGGAGAACAGAAACTACAAGTTCTGCACTCGAGGGTGAGCCCAGAAATCTACACCCTCATCGAGGACGCGGACGATTTTGATGCAGCAATGGAGCTGCTGTAAACCAGGTCTACGCCCGACATCTACTAGCGACGAGGCAACAAATCCCTGGGGAATCACTGGAAGAATTCTACCGTGCGTTCCTGGTGTTGGGGATAAACTGCAGCTGCCCGCAAGTTTCGGCGAGCGACCACACATAACTTTTGATCCGGGACGCTTTCGTTGCAGGTATGCTGTCCTCCCAAATCCGCCAGCGATTGCTGGAGAAAGAGACACTAGGCCTCAAGGAGGCATGGGCCCTTGCCGGCTACCTGGATGTCCCTGACCGCGCGGCAGCCCCCTGGGCAGTGTGGAACCCCCCCCGCGGCAGACCCCGAGGCATCTCCCATCCCCCCACAAGCTTGTGCTGCGAGACGGCCTGGCAACCCCGGGGTGCCCCGCTGCTATTTTTGCAGGCAAGCCAAGCACCCCCGACAGCGCTGTCCGGCCCGTTCACCCACCTGCAAGGGATGCGGTAAAAAGGGCCACTTCATTGCGGTATGCCAGGCCTGGGCGGTCGCTGCGGTCTCCGGAGGCGAATACGGACCGCCACCACAACCCTATCCACGGTCCCCGTGCGGCCAGCGGGCGCCGCCATCTTCCTCCTCCAGGGCCATGTGCGGCCTCCGGGCGCCGCCATCTTGTCCCGCGGACGCCACGTGCGATAGATGGGCGGCGCCATTTTGTGCACCCCCAGCCATGTGCGACCAATGGGCGCCGCCATCTTGGATGGACTCCCGGGACCCCAGTTCGGCTGACCACACACCGCCCGAAGAAAACATTCAACTGCTGCCATGAGTAGCCTTGGTGACCCTGGACAAGTCTCGGCCCCGAACACTCTCGACTGCTACGACGACGGTGCTTACCAATGGGCATGAAACGTCCTGCCTAATCGACTATGGGAGCACGGAGAGCTTCAAACACCCCAAAATGGTAAGACACTGTTCTCTCCCCGTCCACCCCGTTAATCAAAAAATCTCCCTGGCCTCCGGATCTCATTCAGTAGAGATCAAGGGGTTTTGTGTAGCTAACCTCACGGTCCAGGGAAGGGAGTTCAAAAACTACCGACTCTACGTCCTTCCCCACCTCTACGTGGTCACACTCCTAGGGTTGGATTTTCAGTGCAACCTCCAAAGTCTAACTTTCAAATTTGGCGGCCCTATACCCCCCCTCACTGTCTGCAGCCTCGCGACCCTCAAGGTCGATCCGCCTTCCGTGTTTGCGAACCTCACCCCGGATTGCAAACCAGTCGCCACCAGGAGCAGAAGGTACAGTGCCCAGGACCGGATCTTTATTAGGTCAGAGGTCCAACGGTTACTGAGGGAAGGTGTAATTGAGGCTAGCAACAGCCCCTGGAGAGCTCAAGTAGTGGTTGTAAAGACTGGGGAGAAACATAGGATGGTCATCGACTACACTCAGACCATCAACAGGTTTACGCAGCTTGACGCGTACCCTCTTCCCCGCATATCCAACCTGGTCAACAGGATCACGCAATACAAGGTCTTCTCCACGGTGGATCTTAAGTCCGCCTACAACCAGCTCCCCATCCGCATGAGTGACCTCAAATACACAGCCTTCGAAGCAGATGGGCGGCTCTACCACTTCTTAAGGGTTCCCTTGGGTGTCACTAATGGGGTCTCGGTCTTCCAACGAGAGATGGACCGAATGGTTGACCGGTACGGTTTACGGGCCACATTCCCGTACCTCGCTAATGTCACCATCTGCGGCCATGACCAGCAGAACCACGAAACCAACCTCCGAAAATTCCTCCAGACCGCAAAAATCCTTAACCTCACATACAACAGGGATAAATGCGTGTTCAGCACCGACCGCCTTGCCATCCTCGGCTACGTAGTGCGCAATGGAGTTATAGGCCCAACCCTGAACGCATGTGCCCCCTTATGGAGTTCCCCCTCCCGCACTGCACCAATGCCCTGAAGCGCTGCCTAGGTGTTTTTTCCTACTATGCCCAGTGGGTCCCCAGCTGTGCAGACAAGGCCCGTCCACTGATCCAATCCACAGTTTTTCCCCTGTCGATAGAGGCCCGCCAGGCCTTCAGCCGCATCAAAGCAGACATTGCAAAGGCCACAATGCATGCCATCGACGAGTCCCCCCCCCTTCCAGGTCGAGAGCGATGCGTCCGACGTAGCTCTGGCGGCCACCCTCAACCAAGCGGGCAGACCCGAGTGTCATGATATTCAAACACACACATCATGATAGACAGACCAACAGACCAATTAGCACACATAACACGACAGCCAATCACAGACAAGGGCAGAGACAGTATAAGACAAGAAACACGACACCTGGTGGACAGTCCATCTGGAGACAAGGCCAAGGACAGGACCTGATTAACAAGACACTCAGAGAGTCACCACGTGCTGAGTACCAAGACAGATGTGTAAATAACAAGTTGGAATAAAACTGCGTTGTACCAATCGCAACCGTGTTGGTTCATCTCTACCTCAGAGCACCCAACGCCACATGATACCAGTGAGTGGATCGATACCTGCCGGCATATCTGCCATCCTGAGCCATGGACATCAACAACAAACCGCAGCAGTTGCAAGTCGCTGGGAACCTGGGCACCAATTGGAAGCTCTTCAAGCAGCGATTTGAACTGTACATGCGAGCCAACGAAAAACAGGGTGCCTCGGACGAAACAAAGATTGCCATGCTCCTCACTACCGCAGGTCAGCACGCCATCGATGTATACAACTCCTTGGTGTTCGCGGAAGGCGAGAACCAATCTAAATATGACACGGTCCTCCTCAAGCTCGACCAGCACTTCAACGTTGAGGTAAATGAAAGCTTTGAGAGGTATATCTTTCAGCAACGCCTGCAAGGTAAGGATGAGCTCTGTCAACCCTTTCTGACGCACCTCCGCATACTCGCGCAGTCCTGCGGTTACGGCAACACCTTAGAGTCCATGATCCGGGACCAGATCGTTTTTGGCGTTGCCTCCAGTGGCCTACGCCAGCAGCTTCTTAAAATTAAAGGACTGACCTTAGCATCTGCGGTGGAAGCCTGTGTCCTCCATGAAAATGCGACCAGCCGCTTTGCCCAATTTCAGGCAACCGAATCGGCACGGAGGGGGTCCCTAGCGATCGAATCGGCAAGCCAGGCCGCCCATGAGGCCGAACGCATCCAGGCAATCGAGTTTCTCCCAGCCCGCGGCCCGGACGAGGGCGGCCGTTTCGCGCATTTTTCGAGGTCTCCCGCGCTTGCGCGCGCCAAAACCAATGGCAACATCGAGGGACCCACTGCGCAGGCGCGCCCGACGCAAGACCGAACTGCGCATGCGCAGTGGCGTAATGAACGCCGTGACGTCATGACGTGCGGCAACTGTGGAGCTGCACATTTAAAAGGGCAATATCCTGCAAAAAAACGACAATGCCTACGCTGTGGCAGGATGGGCCACTACGCTGCCTACTGTCGAGCGGTCCAACCGATGGATCCTCCACATCTCCGACAACCTCACAGACATGTGCGAACCGTCCAGCCTACACATCAGGACATCCAACCCAACGACACAGATGACCAAGATGCCTTCCGGGTTGCGGTCATTGATGTGAACCGGGTCAACACCATCAATCAGGCCGATGAATGGAGTGCCACCCTGACGGTCAACCGATCGCCGATCACTTTCCGCCTGGACACTGGCGCATCCACCAACCTCATAGCATGTTCAGCATTCTATGCCATGAAGGTCAGACCACCTATCCAGCCATCCCGGTGCAAGATGGTCGACTACAACGGGAACGTTATCCCGGCCATGGGATCCTGCCAGCTCCAGGTGACACACAGAACACACACGGCCACACTCTCGTTTGAAATAGTTGGCTCATCGAAGGACTCCTTGCTGGGCGCACAGGCATGTAAGGCTCTACACCTTGTACAGCGAATTATGTCTCTCTCTCCAGACGACACATCTGACTTCCCGGATGCTGAGTTCAACGCACAGTTCCAATCGCTCCTCGCCCACAACCAGGAGGCATTCGAAGGCATGGGAACACTGCCATACACATACCGAATTCGCCTCAAACCGGACGCCAGCCCGGTCGTTCACGCACCTCGCAGGGTTCCTGCGCCACTTAAAGACCGCCTCAAGCTGCAGCTGCAGGATCTCCAGGACCAAGGGGTCCTATCCAGGGTCATGGAGCCCACGCCATGGGTCAGCTCCATGGTGTGTGTCAAGAAGCCCTCTGGCGAGCTCCGAATCTGTCTCAACCCTAAAGACCTAAATAATAACATTATGCGGGAACATTATCCCATACCTAAACGTGAGGAGATCACCAGTGAAATGGCCCAAGCCAAAATATTCACCAAACTGGATGCTTCTAAAGGGTTTTGGCAGATCCAACTGGACCCGTCCAGCCGAAAGCTATGCACCTTTAACACCCCTTTCGGCAGATTCTGCTACAACCGGATGCCATTTGGCATCATCTCGGCATCCGAGATCTTCCACAGAATCATGGAGCAGATGATGGAAGGCATCAAAGGGGTGCGCGTATATGTGGACGATGTCATCATCTGGTCCACCACACCGCAGGAGCACATACATCGTCTCCAACGCGTTTTTGCCCGCATACGGGAAAATGGCCTGCGCCTCAACCGAGCCAAGTGCGCCTTTGGCCAGGCCGAATTGAAGTTCCTGGGGGACCACAACTCCCGGTCAGTGGTCCGTCCGGATGCAGACAAGGTGAGCGCCATCACAGCCATGCCGCGGCCGGCCGACGAGAAGGCTGTCCTACGATTCCTTGGCATGGTCAACTTCCTAGGGAAATTCATTCCCAACCTTGCCTCCCACACAACAGCTCTGCGCCATCTCGTAAAAAAATCTACAGAGTTCCAGTGGCAACATACATACCAGCTGGAATGGGAGGAGCTCAAACACAAACTTGCCACGGCACCAGTGTTGGCGTTCTTCGACACGTCTCGTCCCACCAAAATCTCAACTGATGCCAGCCAATCCGGCATTGGAGCAGTGCTCCTGCAGAGGGATGACACGTCGTCATGGGCCCCGGTTGCCTATGCATCACGGGCTATGACCCCCACAGAGCAGCGTACGCGCAAATCGAAAAAGAATGCCTGGGCTTGCTAACTGGTTTGGACAAGTTCCACGATTATGTATATGGTCTTCCACGATTCACGGTCGAAACTGACCACCGCCCCCTGGTCAACATAATAAACAAAGACCTGAACGACATGACCCCTCGCCTCCAGCGCATCCTACTTAAACTCAGGAGGTATGACTTCCAACTGGTCTACACTCCAGGGAAGGACCTCATCGTGGCGGATGCCCTATCCCGAGCAGTGTGTACGCCACCAGATGCGGAGGGGTTTGTATGTCAGGTCGAGGCACAGGTGGCCTTGACAGCGACAAATCTGCCGGCTGACGACTCCAGTCTGGCCCGCATACGCCGAGAGACAGCGGCCGACCCCCTTTTACAGCGAGTGATGCGCCACATGACGGGAGGATGGCTCAAAGGGCAGTGCCCGCAGTTCTATAATGTACGAGACGACCTAGCCATCATTGATGGGATCCTTCTGAAGCTAGACAGGATCGTCATTCCGCACAGTATGCGCCAGCTGGTTCTCCATCAAATACACGAAGGCCACTTGGGGTCCCGAGAGGCGGTATACTTGCCGGGCATCAGTGACGATATTGCCAACATGGTGCTCAACTGCACAACCTGCCAAAGGTTTCAGCCGGCGCAACCTCCTGAGACGCTTCTGCCCCATGAGCTGGTGACGTCCCCCTGGGCGAAGGTGGGTGTCGACCTATTTCACGCGCTTGGCATGGACTATGTTATCATAGTGGACTACTTCTCCAATTACCCAGAAGTCATACACCTGCACGATCTGACGTCGTCTGCTGTCATCAGGGCCTGCAAAGACACCTTTGCTCGCCACGGCATTCCGATGACTGTCACGTCGGACAATGGGCCTTGTTTTGCCAGCCATGAATGGTCGTCCTTTGCTGCCTCGTATGGCTTCACACACGTGACGTCCAGCCCTCTGCAACCCCAGTCCAATGGAAAGGAGGAGAAGGGCGTTCACATTGCCAAGCGGCTCCTCTGCAAGGCTGCTGCTGCCGTATCGGACTTTCACCTCGCCCTGCTGGCCTATCGCCCGGCCCCGCTAGCCACGGGTCTCTCGCCAGCACAGCTGCTGATGGATCGCACCCTCAGAACCACTGTGCCTTCCATCCTGGCACCAACAACAGACCATGCTCCGGTACTGCATAAGATGCAACTGCAGCGTGATCGCCAGAAGAGCTCGTACGACACAAGGGCAACTGATCTTTCCCCCCTGGCCCCTGGAGACAAAGTCCGCATTCATCTACCAGAGGGTGGCTGGTCAGCACCTGCCGAAGTTCTCCGACGTGTGGCTCCCCGCTCGTTCCTGGTACGCATGCCGGATGAATCTGTGCGTAGGCGCGATCGGCGAGCCCTTCGCCTACTTCCACGCTCGCAACGGAACCATACACAGACACCGGGTCCTCCACTGGTTCCTGATAGTGACTTCGTGGAGCTGCCATATACCATGCCCCTTCTGTCGCCGCCTTTGGCCAGGCTCGCACCTCAGCCGGTGGTTCTCGACCCACCCTTGAGGCGGTCAACCCGAATTCGGCGCCCACCTACTAGACTGGACTTATGAGACTGTTCACACGTCAAAGTTTAGCAACTATTGTATTGTAACATGTTACTGTTTTATCGTTCCAGATCTCGTTTGACCGGACCACACTTCAAAGTTTTTCTTCTTTTGTTATGGTACAACCTCGTTAGCATGTCACACCCGACATCGCCCCATGTATATAGTTAAG